>NW_025765225.1:0-600000 GCF_003918875.1 Haliotis rubra | reverse complement strand
AACCACATTAGGTTGTAAATGCAGAGCGTCAATAGTAGAGTGTCGATATTGAACCACAGAGTCGATACTGGATCATAGCGTCAATACCGGACAATAGTGTCGATATTGAACCATAGTGTCAATACTGGAGCACAGTGTCGATATTAGACCATAGTGTCGATATTGGTCCATAGTGTCAATATTGGACCACAGTGTCGACATTGGACCACAGAGTTGATATTGGGCCATAGAGTAGATATTGGACCATAGTTGAATTGTTGTTGATGGGTTTCACTGCAGAAATGGGTAGGTAGGAGATGTCGGGGTGAACGAAATACTATCACAATTGATAAGGGTGTGTGTACATGCCTCTACTACATCGGGTTTCCTGTTGTAAATACTCCCCCCAGCAGGATCTGAGACGGGCCGGCAAGACACGCTACCGCATAAAAACATGGACATTGATAACTACTTGGCTCTATGTTTGAAGGAGTCGGGTGGATGCCGGACGTAAACAGGCGGTCTGACCTCAAGCCTGGCGTATGTACACAGCTGAGCTGAGTCTGTTCAGAGCAAATATCTCTGTCGTAAACAGAAATATATCAGAAATAAACTGGTCGTTATATAAATGTAAACCTAGATCCATATTGGTTTCATATCAGTAAAAGTGTTATTGGTCTTTGCGAGTAGTTTAATGTGCGTCTTTACAGGTGTAACTCTGTTTGGAATGATATTATTGTTCTGTGCATTGTTGGTGAGTGAGTGGGTTGGGTTTGAAGCCGCTTTGGTCAGTATTCCAGTTATATACTCTTGAAAAAAGTAGTGGAACTTCGATCGGTTGATGTTGGCGTGGCGTTCATTTCTTCGTCACCGACTACGCATGAATCTGGATTCATCCGAAAACATGACACGTGACCCACGACGTGACCTACACCAATTTCTTCTTCCAGCCATGTGACGATCAGTCAAGGGGTGGCACACCCGGGGTTCGTAACGCGAACACCGGCTGTCTGATACAGATTTGCTGCAATTTGATTGGCTGTTACAGGTCGATTTCTTACAGCCTGGTTCCGAATGAAACGATCCTGTACTCTTGTTGTTGACCTTGGACGACCTGAACTGGGTCGATTGCAACATTTTAGGTTTGCCGATATGTGTTCCAAAGTCTGCTAATGATTGACTTAAAAACATTGAAGGTATTTGCAACTCCACGCTGGGTAGTGCCTGTTTGCAACTCCATGCTGGGTAGTGCCTGTTTGCAACTCCACGCTGGGTAGTGCCTGTTGGCAACATGCCAATTAGCACGTAAACGTTCATCACGAAGCAAACGCCGCAATAAAAATTCAAGCAAAAAAAAAAAAAAAGGCTAGAAACAAACACTAACAACTGTGTGATCAACAGATGCAAGATGATTGTCTAATGGTGATTTATCGACCTTCTTGGAAACCGTCAAAATCAGGAATGACACCCCATGCACATGTATGGGGCTACTGCGTTGTGCACATGGATCCCATGCGTTGTGTTTAGGGGTCGAGAAAAAGAGAAATGGTGGTGCGTTCAGGAGATGTCTGTCTTTGAAGGTTTGTTAACGCTTATACTTCTTACTATCCAAATTGAAAGCTCAGGTTCCCCTACTTTATTTGGAGAGTATATGACGGTGTGCCAGATCGATGTGGGAGAAAAGTGTCAAACAAATATAACCAGGGCGAGTCTGGGATTCGATGATGTATAATCTGACTATAGTGTTTCACTTTGTCATATAAACGGAATATATTAAGTGCAACTACAGGGTAAAAACATTCAGCTGTTGCCAAGTGGGTTGGTGTGTGAGTGAGTGGTTAGTGGTAAAAGGATGGTTGATTGAGTGAGTGTGTTGTTGGATGAGTAGATGAATGGTGGGTTGGTGTTTACGTGTAGGTGTGCAACGAGTGAATGAACTGTATTTTTTATAAGCCGATAAGTATCACGGCGTCATATACGACACTGAAACCAGCAAACGTGTGGTTGATAGTAAGAGCATCAACCCACACCGTAGGGGTACATTGCACGTCAGGTCACTTAGGGACCGTTCCTAATTTATGGCTGGGGGAGATGATGGTGATTTTTATGGAGAAGCATGTACAATGTGAATGACCCCCCTAAAATTTATGTACAAAGTAAGTGACCCCCTGCATGTCATGTACAAAGTAAGTGACCCCTCCTCCCCCTTTCCATATTTTTAAAGAATAATTTTAAAAAATTCTGATGTACAAAATTGCTGGACACACACACACACACACACACACCCCTAGAAACAAATGTACAAAATTGATTATCCCCCTACGTCCCTTACGCTAACTGGTTGTTAGTAAAACCATCAGAAACTCATGACTAGTGAGTGCCCTTCAACCACCACGTGGCGGACTGGGAATATCAGAACACCAACGACTTGACATGACAGGCAATAACCGCCAGTTAATCATGGTACTTATCTGTTACACGTAGTAATATGTATTTTTCTGAACTATTTGATGTATTTCAACATTTTTTTGTGTTTCAAAACGTTTTGGATATATATTACATATGGTATTTTACAGGAAAATCCAAATGAACATATCAACAGGGAACCAAATAAAGACCGCATACAACGTGATCGGCATTATTCAAGGACAGATCGAACCTGGTAAGATATTGTATCTGAACGTACGGTGCAGGGATGGAAATAACCCATTCCCCGACGTCCGAGTCCAGTGTTTTTTTCTGTCGGGCAAGCAAATTTGTATATCACGCTGTACCGGTGTCCAGTTGACTTTCCAATGTTAATAATGTTGTTTATTTAAAAAAGCAACAAGAAAACAGCCGGTGTAGTGGAAAAATGATCAGGGCAAGTGATTTTACATGTGCCACTGTACCGGAGTACACTAGCAATTTTAAAGTTATTTCCACCCCTGCGGTGAGATTGCTACTGACAGCCTTCTTTAACCAGCGTCTTCCGGAAGCACTTAAACACACACATGCGGGCTCGGGCGCACACACACGCATTTCTATACTTACACATTCACACACATTAATATATAAATGTGCGTGTGTGTGTGTTTGTTTGTGTCTGTACATTAAAGAGTGCGCGTACATTAAGAGGAGGGTTGAAATAGGAACTGTGTACAAACCTCGTGTGGTATTCGACCAGTGAAGATCCGGGTTAAAATCTTCAGTAACCCATACATGTCGTAAGAGGCGACTAACGGGATCGGGTGGTCAGGCTCGCTGATTTGGTTGACACATGTCAACGTATCCCAGTTGCGTAGATCGAAATTCATGTTTTTGATCACTGGATTGTCTGGTCCAGACTCGATTATTTACAGACTGCCAACATATAGCTGGAATATTGCAGAATGCGGCGTAAAACTAAACTCACTCACTTGTGGTCATCACGATGGTTTTGTTTATACATACATTATTATGTCCACAGATCGTTATGTACTGATGGGGAACCACAGAGACGCCTGGGTGTACGGGGCCATTGACCCGTCTAGCGGAACAGCAGTCATGATGGAGGCAGCAAGGGTCATGGGGCAGCTGGTCAAGAGTGGTCAGTTACCTGAGGAATAGACACTATTACAATCCCACTGCATGCCATGATTTATTACAACTCTTAGATTTTAATTACTCGTGACGTCTAATGGATTTTGTCTTTAGTCACTGACTGAAGTTTATAAATTATAAAAGAATTCTTTGTTCCTTTCACAGATAATTTGATATAATATTCCACTTTGATTGAATAACCCGACGCATACTTTATAAAATGATAACGCTATAGGGACATCTATATTTGATCAAATGATTTGGAATTCATAACATTTGCTAGTTAACGTGCATGTCGACTGTCTCCGATCATTACAATCTTATCTAAACCGGAAACACATGATAAATACTGTAAATACTAAAAGTAGGTTTACATATCATTATGACTGTGTCCCAGGCAACTGGCGTCCCCGTCGGTCCATCATGTTCTGCAGCTGGGGAGCAGAGGAATACGGTCTGCTGGGGTCCAATGAGTGGGTGGAGGTGAGTAACATAAGACACAGAGGGGTACATGCTTCAAGCTTACACAAAACCCACTGTTTTCCTGTAGACCTCTAGATACTAACTTTATATATATATTTTTAATCATCCAGGCTGTCAACAGCCATTCCATGTACACATGGGTACAGTGTGGCCTTTAAACTACAATAAAAACACAAAATCCGGCAACTTATCCAGCAAATTTTCCGAGCACAGGAAGCTGAACACATCAACCCTAGTCCGCACCAAATGACACCTACTGCAAAATATATGTACACACATTAAGCATAAGTCATGGTGATAAAAACGACAGCACTAAAAAATTGTGGTAAGTTTTATTTACTGGATGGGTGTGCTTTTGAAAAACATAAAAATCTTGCACTATTTCATCCAATCACAGCTGTCACATGTCTCTATCTCTTCAGTTGTTTACATACGGTATACTCGCTCAGGGAGCATGTGATTCTGATTTAGTGTAGTGGAACCTCTAGGGTCGAATGCGTGGCATCCTCGATAATCTCCAGGGTATACGTTCCGAAAAATCTCCTAGGAGATTTATCGGAATGTATACCCTGGACATTATCGAGGATGAATGAGTGATGAATGAATGATACAGTGATATAGTCGGTCAGAGGTAGAGAAAAACTTGCAGAATTCTATGATCAAAGTGAGGCTACTTGAACGGGTTACTCCTGCATCAGGTTGTGCTGAAAAAACAAAGCAAACATCTGTCCAATCAGAATCAATTAAAATCACTGACTCAAGTACATTGTCAACTAATATGATAGTAACCCTGGTAACCCTGGTAACCGTACCAGTATCATTACTACTCTTCATTGACATTGTAACATTAGAATGTTTCATTTTCAGCAATACCGGAAAAACCTGAGGGAAAGAGCTGTCGCTTATCTCAACATTGACATTTCAATGCACGGTAAACATTGAACACGAATGCTAATTTCATATATCACTTTGTTAATGTGTAAAACAGGAACATTTAATTAAATAAATATGTATATTATATATGTCATCGTATCCCACTTGCGTAGAGCGATGCTCATGGTGTTGATCACAGGATTGTCTTGTCCAGACTGGATTATTTACAGACCGCGGCCATATAGCTGGAATATTGCTAAGTGCGGCGTTAAACATTGTCCAAACTATGTTTATATTATGTCATCGTATCCCACTTGCGTGAAGCGAAGCTCATAGAGTTGATCACTGGATTGTCTTGTCCAGACTGGATTATTACAGACCGCCGCCACATAGCTGGAATATTGCTGAGTGCTGCATTAAACATTGTCCAAACCATATTTATATTACCGAGTTGTACCTGTGTATATACATGCATAATGTCCTGTCTCAATGCATGTCGTTTCTAGGAAACTACTCGATCCGTGCACTAGGAACGCCGCTCCTGTATCGTGCAACTTATGACGCAGCAAAGAAGGTAAACAAAGAAACAGTATGGTTGATAATTAGTGATGTTCCGATGATCGAAAATAATCAAAAATCGATCGAAAGAAGGATTAAAAATGATTATCGATTGTAAAAAACATATTTTCGATTAATCGGAATTTTGCTGTTTTTTGTATAACACCCTTGAATGAAGTAAACTAACCGTCAAATTTGATGAATATTCACGAACAAACATGCGCTCAACAGCGTAAAGCTATGCACATTGTAAAATTTGAACCACGTTTATTGTTTAATTACAATTCCAGTGTCTTTCTTGCAATCGTACATTTCATTGCATGACAGCAATAGTTATAAAAAGAATATTAATTAGAAAAAAACTTGGGAAAACCCTTAAAATTGGAGATTACATTAAAAAATGTATAATTTCGATTATAATCGATAATCGTTCACCACAATCCTTCGATAATCGATAGTGGATTTGGTTTCCGATTCCCAACACTATTGATAATATGAGCATCAGATGACCTTTCCGCGTTATGTCAGTCTGGTAGCCAGGTGCTCACCTAATGTAGTACAGCGCATTTTGTTGCTGATGGGTCACCTTATCAATGCAATGCGTTGGGTTCTGGAAATTAAGGATTGTAGGTTCGAATAGCAGATTCCACAGTTTTCCAGGTTTGTCATAATACACGTACTCGTGGGTTCCACCAAAGGGGGAAACGTCTAAGATCTTCCGTGGACTTGTTTTCCCTTCTCGGAACAACGTTGGTGGTATATTTGAAATACTGACCAGTGAGTTTGGTTTTACGCCCCTCTAAGCAATATTCCGGCAATGCCACGGCGTAGGACATTAGAAATAGGCTTCGACCATGTGGGGAATCGAACACGGGTCTTCGGTGTGACGAGTAAATGCATTAACCACTAGGTTATCCCCACCGACTCGGAATACTGGTCACTGGGCAGTTAAATTTGAATTTGACTTTGATTGAGCGATATTCGTTTGATATTTCCAAGGAGAATTTGATTGAGTGATATACATTTTAAGGAAAAATGGGTCTGTGTAAAGGGACATTTCTACCAGGGTGCAGATATATACTGACACGAACCACATTGCAATACCCAGTGGTCTGAGGCAGCGCGTTTCTCGGTGCGTTTCTCATGGCATATGTCAGGATCCGCCAATCGCGGGTCCAAATACACATCTTTAGTTTGTCAGCAGCGTTCGGAGTTTCACCATCATAGTAAAACGTCTTCCACCTGTATCACTGAAGCTTTCCTCTCACCATAGGCTGAAGACTTACATACATCAAAAGTGGCTCCAGACCAACCTCATTCACTATAGCACTGAGTCTAATTCAGACTGTCAATGCAGGTTCCAAACCCGAACGCCGCCGAGAGGGCAGCTGGGAGGGCGACGGCCTACGACACCTGGCTGCACAGCTTTCCCTGGAAGGATGATGACGGCAACTCCATGAACATACCTGAGTAAGATATGCTAACTGTAGCTGTGGATTTCACATGCATTCCAATTCCACTCTTTAGTTACCTTTATCGGTGGTAATTCTGACTCTCGTGATAACAGCTGAAAGTCTAGTATGATTGGGTGAGTCTAGATTGCTTCAGAATTGTTTGGTGCGTGCGTGCGTGCGTGCGTGCGTGCGTGCGTGCGTGCGTGCGTGCGTAATGTCAGCCCGACTGGCGTTATCCACTGCAGTCAAGTTGTTGGTACTGGCTTAGTAATATATTTTGGTACAACATTCATAAGGAAAAGATATTTACCGGGTTACAAAGCTTCTTAACTTTCCTGATACTTGAAAGTTGGACACTTCCAGTAGTTTGGCTTAAGGTACATTTTCTCTATATACAGTGGTCATTGAAATTTACATTTTGATGGTAAATCAGAAATGGTATGTGTGAACATAATTTGCTTGATGGAAGAAAAATTTGTACTACACGTATAGTTGCTTAAAACGGCTCTGGGTCATTTAACAACGTGTTCGTAACGTTAAGATGATCTTTAACCTTCCAATCAGTTACATACCATGTGACGTTAGGACTATGGAACAATGACATGGCTAGATTACTGTGTTACGTATCTCACAACTCCAGCTAGGATACTTCAGAAGAGTTCGCTATGTCATTCTACGCACATTCCATTTAGACTTGAATAATCAATAAATATTCATTCTCATAATTGGCCATCAATGCTTTATAGAATTGCATGTTTCATCAAAATATATAATATATATCTTGTTCACACAATATCACCATTCTTCTCAAGAATGAAAGTGAAACCCACATACCTGTATGTCTTTTTCATATTTAGGCTTCTGTATAAGACTGACTGACTGACTGACTGACTGAGTTTGGTTTTACGCCGCTTTTAACAATATTCCAGCAACATCACGGCGGGGGACACCAGAAATGGGCTTCACACATTGTACCCATGTGGGGATTCGAACCCGGGCCTTCGCCGTGACGAGCCAACGCTTTAACCATTAGGCTACCCCACCGCCCCTCTGTATAAGAAGAATGCCTACAAAGCTAATTGGTAGCCTTATGTCACCTACAGGATTGGCTCTCTCGGCTCCGGCAGCGACTACGCCCCACTGCTACAAATAACTGGCGTGACGGCTGTAGACTTCAGATACACCTACGACACTGTATGTAAATTACGACACTGCTTGTAAATTACGACACTGTAATTACGACAAATTATGCGTGTTCGGGTCAGGAAATAGATCGTAACATATGTTGTATAATACTTTCTCAAAATACTTATACATGACAACAGTGATATACTCTACCACATTGTCACTTATATCCGCCGCTTTCGAGAAACAGTTTATTCGAAATTGAAAATTCGAATTAAAAATTGTAACATATCAATGTATACAAATTCATTTGAAAACATATACAGTTAACTGCATTATAACGACCTCGCTTATTATGAACTATGGATATAACGAACTGGGCTTGTCCCAGTCACTTGTGTACTTTAGTCGATATTCGTATAACGGTAATAACTGAACTAAGATTAGTGGTCCCTTCGGGAGATCGTTGCAACCGATAGTTTAGTTTATGTTCTAACTTAGCTCGTGTCTAATTAAATCATTTTGATTCTTTCTGCCAGCACAAATACAAAGTAGCGTCCTATCCACTCTACCATTCCGTGTACGAGACGTTCTATGCAGTCAAATACATTATTGACAAGGAATTTGAGGTAAGCCATGAAAATATACATGTTCCCATGGAAACATGTACCTGTCGAAAACCCAACCTAAATTCATAAGTGATAGACATGTCTATCTATAGGATAGAAATATTTCTGATTGCAATCACATGTCAACAAACCACCGACATTATCCTCCTGTTTATCTACACCGATCCCTACCTGGAAATATTGTCTGGTATCTCAGTATGGTTGACCGTTGTTCCGAGATGTAAGACAGTTTGGAATTGATTTCACTGTCCGTTCTTCAAATACACTCTTCGAAAAAAAGAAACGCATAGGCGTTTTCAGCAGTTCATTTCGATATATTTTAACAGCAATCGTCATTAAGACATTTTCTATGTTTGAATCCCGTTTATCATGTAGTGTGTGTTTGTCAACGTTTGTCATAAAAAATTAAAACGATACATGAAAAGTGCATGCAGGACAAGTTTTCCACGTATGCACGTGCAATGTATCAGAGTAGAGTCATCGACTATAAAAGGCCAAATCAAATTCATCATTTTATTACGAAATTTACGACGCAAGTGGCAAGATTGAATACTACTAACCAAAATATCGCCATTGGACGTTTAGAAGCGGGGGAGTCCCAGTCTGCCGTTGCAGACACTTCGGCGTCCACCACAGCACCATATCTCGATTATGACATCGATAAACCCTCTTCAATTCAAGATCGTCCCATAAGTGGAAGACCAAGAGTCACCAATCATGGTCAGGATGTTTAATTTCACCTACGTCACCATCATGCAACTGGGTACAGGCATGGAACCTGGGGAACTGGCGACCAGTTTGGTTCAGCGATGAGTCACGTTTCCTCCTGCAACGATGGATTGGGGGAAAACGTGTCTACCGACGTCGACATTATCGTTTTGTGCCGAACTGCGTTTGACAAGTGGACAGATTTGGTGGAGTAAGCGTCATGGTGTTGGGAGCCATGTCCTACACTGGTAGATCAGAGCTAGTGGTGGTTCAAGGCAATCTACAGCGACCAAATTGCTACATCGAACAAATCCTGCGACCTTACCTCTTCCAACGTTTTAACCGCCAATGGGAGCTGTTTCAACACGACAACAGCTCGTGTAACAATTGCCTATCTCGCCACTGCAAACGTCAATGTCCTTCCCTGGCCTTCCAAATCGCATGATCTGAACCTGGTGGACGTGCACATTCCACGGACCCATTGGCGTGAAATCTTTGCCAGTCTACCAATAGCACTGACATTAAAGCGGACAGCAACCTGCCGCTGAGGTTAACCTGATTCCAAAAGGCCTATAGCCTGACCCCTTTCAGCAAGTGTCAAAAAACGTCTCATTTTAAGTTTCAAACAGGTACCTGAACAATGCACGACAGTGAAAAAGCATCAATGCATGTGAATCGTCCTCCACTGTCCATGGATAGAGCGACTTGCACCTGCAAATCATTGACATTTTAAGTGGCAGGTGGATTTCCATATTGACAATTTGAAAACAAAATGTGCCATTTGTAACAGAATGTATCGGGCGTTAAAGAACGTAATAATGACATTTCAACGACCTTGTGTTTTTCCATACTGTTAAGAAATTTTGTAAAACATTCAGTTGTATATATTTCAAACCAAAACGAAGATTTTACAAATTTTAAGAAATGGTGTTACCTATAGCTCGACTCTTCATTAATGACGCCGAGTATACGTTAAAACTAACAAATGAGGCGTTGAGACTGATGTCAGCCTTTGTCCACTATCATCAGTACCATCGCGCTATATCCCGGATGGCTACAGAGTTGGCACGTTCTCTGTCTGACTCTCTCATCATCCCCTTCAACGTCAGCGACTACAGCTGGGCCCTCGACACCTACAGGAAATCCCTTGACAAGAACTACGGCGACAAACTGAGGCCCCAAATTTCTAATTATGGTAGGTAGCATGAATTGTACCTAGTGTACGTATGCCTGGTCTACAGATGTTAATTCTACCCAAATATTTCAATGAGTAATAGAATTAAATCATTATCATTCATTAATGCATAAGACTAAAATGTAGATGTATATCATCATCATAACACGTTCAAGACGAAACAGCAGATCGATGCTCATGCTGTTGATCACTGGATTGTCTGGTCCAGACTCGATTATTTACAGACCGCCGCCATATAGCTGGAATATTGCTGAGTAAGGCGTAAAACTAAACTCACTCACTCAAGATGAAACACGTGTGGCGCTAACGAATAGTACGTGCTGTGGTCAATACTGTTTTGTATATATCGTGTTTGACCTGTGACCTATGACATACATTCTCTTGTCCTGTTCTGCCTTGGATGTATTACCCATTACACCAGCATGAGGAAAATCTATCAGGTTTAATCGTGTTGGGGTTTTGTGTACTGAGAAATACTATTTTCTCGGAATCACGTGCATTCAAAGTGTTTCGTTGATTTACTTTTAAGCTAAGTATGTCAATAAACCCTTTGTTATTTATCTCCAGATGACCTTCAGTTGGTTATTGCGAACTTCAGTATGGAGGTGGAAGCCTTTAACGACAGAGTGACCAAGATGAACAGGAATGAGTGAGTAAACAGGGAGGTAAAACCAACTTACACATTTGATCAAAACATGATCTTAGAAAATTCTTAATCTGGAAGTGGGATCTATACACAAAGAACTTAGTTAAGCACCCCCTAACATATCTCACGATTGAATGAAGCCCGAACTTAACCCTTTGGAGCATATCTGGGATATGATTGGTCATCATATGCAACAAAGGGATCCTCCTGTATAGAACCTGGCCCAGTTGGAAGCTGATTTGCACGAGGAATGGCGTAGACTGCCCCTTCAGGGGATCTGGAGGCTGACAGGGGGGAGGAGAGTGCTGGCTGTCAGACAGTCACATGGAGTTTACACTCGGTACTGACCTTGAAACGTGTAAGACACACAAAATGACATTCACCAATAAAATCAACATTAAACATACCAGGACCATACTTGTACACACACGGTTTTGTATGAACATCAGTGTTTGTTTTTTTAAAAACTGAGCAATTGTAATCATAAAATCAATATGGATTTCAAATATTTTGTTGTCTTTCATGAGTCAAAGGATCGTACGGGTCAGAAAAACTCGTTTTCATCGTGGTCGCCACGA
Source organism: Haliotis rubra (assembly GCF_003918875.1). Classification (NCBI taxonomy): domain Eukaryota; kingdom Metazoa; phylum Mollusca; class Gastropoda; order Lepetellida; family Haliotidae; genus Haliotis; species Haliotis rubra. The sequence continues at coordinate 588,211 of NW_025765225.1, read as the reverse complement.
GAAGTTCTAGGTATGTGTTGAAAACCTATCATTGCAAAAATACAAGGGGTGCTTAATTAAGTTTTTTGTGTATACTTGAAATGACATAACAATGAATACATACATCCACAATGAACAATTTTACCCTACCGTCCATTATCATTGAGCCCTAAACAGCCAGACATGGCTTGAGTGAGTGAGTGAGTTGAGTTTTACTCCGCACTCAGCAATAGACATGGCTTGAACTGTGAACACGGCCCTCACCTTTCCGTTCCAGTCACGCCCAAGCTGACATGTGACTGAAGGTACATCAATTTGCACCAGCGCACAATTTACATTGAACACGGAAAACCAATAACATCAAAGTCGTAAACGCTCAAGGAATATTCCAATTTCACGGTCACAAAAAATGTTCAAATACATGACGCCATGACTATTGCATTAGATCTGATTTTGACCAAGAACATCTTTAAGTGGTGCTTTTTCAGAATTAATGTTTAGGAAGGGCTTTAAAACGATACCAATATGTTAAATCTCAGGCATGCAGACACATGTACGTCCAGTGCTGGACAACAGATGAACAGACACAACGTTGCTGAACATTTCGCACCTGCGAAAGACACTGAGTTCAACTGTAAACTGAATCTACTTGTGTTACAGCCCTATGGCTATCCGCGCTGTGAATGACCAGCTGACGCTACTCGAGAAGGCGTTCCTAGACAATGAGGGTCTGCCAGATAGATCAACGAAAAAGTAAGAAAATGCCATAGTCCGCCATATTTATGTAGCTCTGTAGTTGCTTTGAAATGCATTCTCAGCATTACATGAATTGGTTAATATAATGTTCGTTTTTATTTCGTAAACCTTACAAATTCTGAGCTAATTCTATTATCCTCAACAATATATGTGTTTCAGGCACCTCCTCTTGGCTGAAAGCAGCACAGATTCCTACGCCGGAAGTAGTTTCCCTGGCCTCGTTGACCTTCTGTTTGAGATAGAGAAGGCCCCGGATGTTGAGGCACGTTGGGAACGTGTGAAGAGACATTTCTCGGTGATTCTGTTCACCATCGACTCTGCTGCATCAACACTACGGGATGTCATCCGATTCATTCCAGAAAATTAATAATTATCTTCTAAGTATTAAGCTTTCAGTTGTATTCATCGTTTCGAAATACTATTTCGATCTCGGCTATATTGCCATAAGACAAAACTGTTAGAAATTGTGCGCATATTCCTTTGAAAAGCAGAAATATGATTTTGAGGTATGTTATGTTACCAATAAAAAGGCTCTTGTTACATTCATTCCTTTTTTTATAGAAAAACAAATACATCATTCTTCAATGCTCTACATTCCCATTAATCCCCGACAGAAAAGTCTGAAAACGTTCCACCGATCAATACAATACACGGCTGTATGAAACCTTGCATTATGCATGTATTGTAAGATTAAGATCTCCTGTTGTAAAGTTGGATGTGTGGATACTGTACTAAAACAGTATGTGAGTTTCCGTTTGCACTAATTCTCATAGCTCTCCTACTTTACAGTTTAAGATACCTCAAAACAAGTGTTAAAGTTTGAATTTATCAGTTTACATGTACTTTTCTGCACGTGTACATTGTCGTGCCGCCATACCCCAGGTCATGGTTGCTGAGGTGTATATATTTGCACAGCCATTCAGGTGGATGGACGCATGTTTCCTAATTTTACAACGCCATTTCAAACAGAAACTTACATCAGTAATTGTAACGCCTTCAGTCCTTTGCTCATAGCAAACAAGGAAATATTAGCAAAGAAACTCGCCGAGACAAAAACAGTGTAGGCGAATGAGTCCAGTGTATTCTAGAGAATGAGTGAGTGATTTTTATGACGCTTTTAGCAATATTCCAGAAATGGGCTTCACACATTGTACCCATGTGGGGAATCGCACCCGGATCTTCAGTGTGACGAGAGGGCACTATAACCACTAGGCTACCCCACGCCCCCCAGGGTATGTTGTGTATTGGAACTGAAACAAATTACACTGTATCATCGAGGATGAGTCCTGGCACAATGGGAAGGATAGACAATGGCATATATACAGGAATATAAATTCATTCCAGAAAATGAATAATAATTTTCAAATTATATTATTTTCAGTGTTATTACTATTTTAGCACTATTCGAGTACAATAATAGTCGACCTCGACATCAGTGCCGCGTGATAAACTTAAATATAGTTGAAATGTTTTCACGAAGAAGTACACTGAATAACTAGGAAGCAAGATATCTACTGAATTCAGTCAGTAATGTGAGTGTTCGTATTATTAATCACTGGCGAAGTAGGTCTAAACACGATATTTTAAGGTCTGTATACCTTTTGGACGATTACCTACATCAGGACCGCCTCCGTGGTGTAGTGGTTAGAGCGTCCGCCCGGAGAGCGGAAGGTCGAGGGTTCCATCCCCGACCGCGTCATACCAAAATACGTTAAAATATGGTACTTGTTGGTCCCTGCCTGGCGCTCGGCATTAATGGGTACAACAAGGACTGGTCGGCTCGGAGACAGTATAATGTGTCTGAGTGGGGTATTCATGCTTCACTGCGGCATGGTATCTCAGTGGGCTAGCACTATAAAACCAGCTTCAGTCCGGGCTAGTACAAGCAGCCGCACACCCACATACACACGCATGCACGTCGTCATATGAGCGAAATATTCTCAAGCATGACGTTAAACCCAATTTCACCTCACCTACATCAGAGCTGACCTTCCTGAAAATAACTTACTGGGGTTGACATCGCCACCAGACTGTGAGTGAAAGAATGGAGACATTGTATACCAACTGTGGTTCAAAGATTGGCTTTGGGAATATTTTATGTCCGATTCAGTTAGTTTTTAGTACTCTGACCATCACATGTAACGGGAAAAGGCTTACCTTCCTACAGGGGTTTTTATCAGCCAACTATATATCTTGAATTCTGTAAACTTAATACATGGGGGCGATTTAAGCACGTGTTAAGCTCTGTTTTAAGGAGGAATGTTTTATCGAGCAAAAGAGTGTGTGGGATAAAGCTGGTCTGTCATTAGTCAATCTCACAGTCCCAAACAATTATTTTCCCTTCATGGTGTTTACTTTTTATCATGCATTGGCCATAATTCAATCCATTTAACATCAGCACTTAAACTGGAACATCAGCGACATCAGCTTAGTGCGCATTGATAAATGAACGTCACTTATATTGAGCACGTGACCAATAGATAGCGTCATGCACATATTTGCGACAATAGGTTCACACCATGGTGGTATTTATAGGAGAAGAGTGCACTAATCCATTTACTACTCACGCTAACAATGCACACAATCAAAATTTAACGCTTTGATAATTCCATCATAGACGCGATGCCCCACACTCCGCCCCCTTCCCCTCAGTCCTGGATGCAGTTTTTTCACACAGTCAGATTAGTAACCTCTGCAACCCGAATACCTGTCAATGTGATCTGGAAACCACAGATAAAGCGTCTTATTTGAAGTCATATAACTGTGCAATGACGAATAAATATACTATATAAAGGATATTTTACAGACGCCATTACGATTTCTTTATTATCAATTATGTGTACAAAATACGATTTATTTGGGTCCCGGTTAAAGTGGGTCCTAAACATCCTACAAATATACTCCCAAAAACAACGCGCACATAGAGGTGGATGGCAGCCAGTCTTTCCACGGTGTAAGCTGGTAATAACATATGCAGCTTTCTCTGAAGTCGATAGATGGACCGATTCTTCAATAATTTTCAGAATATCTTGTATATGCACAAACATCAAGATGAAAATCTAGATTCGAAGTTGGAATAGTATACAGGCAATGTACGTACTGTAGGTACGTCCGGGGAGTCCACGAGACGATCGACAAAAGCCAGAATCATTGTTTATACCTCATTGGCAAGTCAATGTGATTTCAGATGCGTCAGCAAATGGCTTATCTGTTATGAAACTGGGGGCAATTACCGTGATTGTAAGCTGTCTGGTTAGTTCGGGAGCACGGAAGAATCACGACAAGAGATTAGATCGGTTAGATGGAGATAAAATCGGTTAATTGACGGGAGGACATTTCTAACAACTGTTCACCTGGTCCAAGGGGCGCTTCTCTCATTTACGACACTGTGTGATAAGACTGGCCTTTGAGCTGTGTCATAACCCTTAGTCTTGACATGCAGACCCTGAAACAAATACCGTGTGGGTGAGTGCAATATTCCAGAAATATCACACCAGAAATGAGCTTCACACATTGTACTCATATGGGGATTCGAACCAGGGTCTTCGGCGTGACGAGCGAACGCTTTAACCACTAGGGTACCCCACCACCCGAACCAAACATACCTAATACCAGAGATCGTATACGGCAAAGACCCTATCGGTGTAGGGTCTCGAGCTCGCACTCTCTGCCAATACAAACAATGCGAGTCTAGAAAATGTGGCAAGTCTAGTTTAGCACAGTTACAGAACATGGACCAGACACATCATTCTCTGAAATGGGTATCGATCCACACATTTGGGATACAATGGTATACAATCAACCCATCCTGACCACCTGAGCCAGTTAGCCGCCTCTCACAAACCCCCGTGATTTGACCATGGTTATATACAGTGAAACTCCCCTACGAAAGAATACTGCTAGACTAACTCTTAGTCCCTAAATATATATAATTGTGATAGTAACAAATAAACCCATTTAAATTGAAAATGAGCCCCAATGAGTTGGGAGATTCAGGGAGAATCTAAACTTTCTTCATTTAGGGCTTAAGCGTTGGAGGGAGGGCTGGTCAGTAGGGAAAGTAATGTGGATCAGGGGCCGTGAGACAGACTAGAATACTGCATGTGGACTTTGCAATAATGAAGGGCATCATAAAATATATGATCTGTAGGAAATGTTTTATCGTGCAAAAGAGGTTGTGGGATCATGCTGATCTGTCATTAGTCAATCTCACAGTCCCTTAACATTATTTTCCCTTCCGCCCAGCCCTTTCTGCAATGCGACACCTCTGATTGGAGTAAGTCTAGATTTTCCTCAGGTTCAGATCTGAATCTCCCATCTCACTGGGGCTCCATTTCAATTTAAATGGACTTAATCAAATTATTATATCAAGCGTCCAAGCGTTAGTCGACTACAATCCCTGAACCATATCGTTTTCCCGTCCACCCAGTCTTTACTGTATTAATGCAAGTCTAGATTTTGTTCAGGTTCTTGTCTTCCATCTCACTCCTACTCTGTCTCACAGTCCCTGAACCACATTAGTTTCCTCCTGCCTAGCCCCTGCAAGGCTAAAGCCCTAAATGAAGCAAGTCTAGATTCCCTCAGGTTCAGGAATCTCCCATCTCACTGGGGCTCCTTTTCAATTTAAATGGGTTTATTTGTTGATATCGAAATTACATATACACGTATTCAGAGACTAAGCGTTTAGTGTACCTCTCTCCTGCCACTTTTCAATTCAGTAAATCTTTAGCTTGTTTCTATCAAATATATTTATATTAGTGTATATATGCATTTTACAGACTAAACGTTAGTCTAACTCTTACCGCAAAACTAACAAATATTTCCAAGAACCCCCATGCAAGTATAAAATGTGTGGCAAGTCTAGATTTTCACAGGTTGAGGAATGAAGAAAGTCCCTGGCCTACTTTACATATTATTTTTTAATTATAATTTAGGAACAGTTTTTTCTGTAAAATATGTTCATTTCAGAGACTAGATGTTAGTCTACCGCAAAACGTGAGCATTTCTCAAGAAACGTATCTGCTTCCTGCAAGGTCGCTCACTATATATGACACGCATACCGCCACTTGTAACCGTTGTATCGTACAACTATGGACAGACACACCCACGTGGTAACCACGTGTGTATCAGTGTAGGCTAGCCACAGCCACTATCATTAATGCATTACAACTACTACCCGTCGTGAACCTCCTCGTTGTCTATTTCCGGAAACACACAAGGCGAGTTTATATATGCAGTCACAGTTTCTTCCTCGTACTGGGTCAGTCGACTTGAGGTCAGTGACGCGTGACCCGTGTTCAAGCAGTAGCTTGAGTTGTCACCCGACAGGCGTTGTGGACATTGATCAGTGAGAAGACCTCGCCATGGCCGCGACTGACGGGGGTGCGAGCCTCGTCACAAGGGTGTTGGACACCGCCCGTGGGAACTACATCGCCATAGCCGGGGTCGTCAGCGTGGGTGAGTGTGGGAGAGGCGAGATAGAGACTGAGTGGGGAAAGTACATAATCTGTATGCATATATACGAAGGGAAATCATCACACGAATCGGATATATGGTCTCTGCACGAATGCATGCGAAATGAAGTTTCCCATGTATGCATTATATACGCATACACTCGTTGTGAAACACCTGCGGTTTGTCGTTAGGCAAGTTTCGCTCTGAAGGGAATAGGTATGCATTGCAAATTGTCTGTTTATTCTATTTTGGTGGGTGTTAAATAAGAAGAGCAGAGACGATGTAGTTAAAATTAGGCTGGGTTACAGCTATGTATCGCTTTATTTCCCTGTTGTTGAGTCACTAGAAAACACATTGACATCCATAATATTTTGTCTTATACTCTTCTACCTGTTGATTTATAAAAATAGTGACGAGACATTTTATTTTTTATTTGAAAAGTCCAGTCCCTATAATCTTCAAATTAATATATATTGTTAAACACAAACATACCTGTGTCATTTTATCATACAGCCAGTTCTATCCCTAGCAACGTAATTACATTTTACCCTTGTCTGTTGTGTGGCGTTCAAAACGACCAGCCAAGCTTGAATCCGTATTCAGGAAAGCAGGTCGGAATTGATGTATAAATTTACCAGTCACGCGGTATGCAGGACACATTAATAATCTCACATCACCAGCCTGTGAGCTGCACAATACATTAATACTGTATGATGAAAAGCCAAACAGTAATGGAATATATGAATTTACAATGGAAACCAAGGTAACGGGGCACTGTATGTATTCACCTAGACTAACAACTAGTCTCTGAAATGAACATATTTTACTGAAAAAAGTTCATAGTAAAAATAAAAAAATATAATGAAAAGGAGCCCTGAGACTTTCTTCATATTCAGAACCTGAAGCTGAGGAAATCTAGACTTGCCACATTTTCTAGACTTGCGTCGGCTTTCTTGGATATATTTGCTTCAGGGTCTGTACGACAGACTAGTATTCACCCGGTAAATGGTTAAGTTTTGCCGCCTATTCTTTATTTTCATATACTGCTCCTCGTTTGTTAGTATACGTTTTTGTCTCGCCATGATGTACACAGCTGATTTCCATAATATGTCAAGCGTATATTTGTATCGCACGATATAGAACATAACGATCGAGATACTAGTAATTATGGATTATCTGTCACGAGCAAATGGATTATGCTGAGCCTTTTCACGAGGGCCACACAACAGAGGCGGATAGTCCGTAACTCTGAGTACGTTATTCTGTATATTGTTCATTGGTATTTGGAGAGAGAAGTGGACCACGGGTGTGACATGTCAGCCATATAAATGTATACACTTCACTGAGGGCAACCTATTGTTTATGTGACGCAATTAAATAGATTCTATACGTCATGAACTATAGATGACACAGGCTCGCATAATAACAATTTTTATTCTTAAAATATGATATTAATGATACGGAAATACATTCGGTTAATAATCTTAATATTTTGTTTTACGCCGCTTTTAGCATTGTTCCAGCAATATCACGGCGGGGAAAACCAGAAATGGGCTTCACACATTGTACCCTTTCTCAGCAAGCACTAAACTTGGTTTAACTGCATATGTGCTAATAAATGATAAATATCGGAACATTATTTCTAGTCTGTCTCATAGTCCCTGAGCCACATTATTTTCCCTACTGCCTAGCCCTCTCTGCAGTGCGAAAGCCCTAAATAAAGCAAGTCTAGATTCAGGCTCTGAATCTCTGGTCTCCCTGGGGCTCCTTTTCAATTTAAATGGGCTTGTTTGTTACTATCAAACATATATATATATATATATATATATATATATATTTAGAGACTAAACATTAGTCTACATTATTTCCAGCCTCATGGATTGTATATATATGTATATAAATGATTATCCCTATTAAATGTTGAGATGTCTCTATCCTGAACGTCCACGTACCTTTCGAAAGATAACATTGATCTCAATTTGACAAATGTCTAAGCGACCACTGATAACCCCTACGCAAGGGCACTACCTGTTTCTCCAAATGATCACACTGAGTAATATCATAAGTTATGTATCAACTGTGCAGAAAATGGAAGTCAAATGACTATGTACTATATAGGTATTGTCTCTGTACCTTTCTGTATTCTATATTTCAATTATTTGTAGGTTTTCATAGTCATAGTCATCTTCAAAATATTGTTTCAATTTTTGGACGGGCCAGTACACCAGTGTCAAGCTGATACACTATGTGTGTAATTGGATTAATTGATTGTTAACCGCTGGCTTGATCTACATAATATGTACATGTCACAGTAAGTCTGCTTACAGCTTGGGCTCTGGGCGACTGGACAGTTATTTTGAAGGACTGATACTGGTCGTGGCCTAGTCCCCCTTCAATAGTCAGTAAGACTGGGTGTTAGTAAATCTCGTCCCACTTATTGACACCAGCAGTAGGTCGGTCAATACTAACGTATAGGTGCACAGACTACAGCTTTCATAATCGTTATATAGGCCTACCATAATGGCCAGATGTTGCATGAGACCATGAGCTCGGTTTGCAATTTCACGTGCTTTGTTTGGATATTATCGTGTCCTTCGTTACAGACTTCTGATTTCCTGGTTGTCTGCCCGAAGAGCATTATGTCGGTGGTTCAATCCCGAGTGACATCATACAAAATTACGTAATGTTACTTCTTGTTACCCCGTCTTGTGAGCAGCATTTAAAGAGGATAAAATATGAATGGTTGGATGTGGAGTCTGTAGACTATCTCTCAGTGGGTTAGCCATGAACGGGAATGCATTAGTTCGTACGCAGATACGCATGCACGCACATGTCACTGCATATGTCACCTTTGGTTTTAAGTGTGCTTACATCAGTTATCTTTGAGTGATAAGATTAATCTGTACGGCTGGGCAAGAGTGATGACGAAACCGTGTGTCTTCACACGCACGCACGCACGCACACGTGGTTAAAATGGCCTCCTGGGTATGTATAGCCCGGCTGTTACGAGATTGCTGAGTGCGGCGTTAAACTACATCCCAACCAAACCAAACTGTTACCAGACTGTTAGTGTGTGGTGTATGTGGCAGCAATGGTCGATTCACGAGCTATCGAAATAATCATTACTTGTTTGTCCCGGACATATTGGTCGGCTTTTACAACCACATAAAATTCAGGGGCATCAAGTTTGACCGAATACAGCATGGACACCTGTTTTGGCATCCTCGATAATCCCGAGGGTTCCGATAAATCTCCACTGTACCCTAGATGCATCTACGGCTCGAGCCGGTGATTTTATTACCTCCCTTGGTTGGCTCTTTATCCAATCAGGTGTCTACGATGGGAAGTTGAGTGTACCAATCACAACTCACTTTCGCTTTTTAAATTATCTAACCGATTAAACTTGGCAACACAATAATATATTGTTGCAGAGGTACTCTGGAAGAGGTAAAAGGAGTTCTTGCATATATTTTTTTAAGATTTCAGACCTGTCAATTTGTCTGTATGTTTTCCCCCAAATCTGAGTCACACTGCGAACAAACTTTCGCGGCTGCGACCGCTATCTTTGTTGACACTGTCAAGCTCGGTTGTAACGGCGGCTTATCTGACTGGCTACTGTGAGAATGCGGAGCCAGCAAAGGGAGGTAATAAAATCATCGACTCGAGCCGTAGATGCATCCAGGGTATACATGAGATTTATCGGAACGTATACCCCGGAGATTATCGACTATGATGTTTTGGGTGAGTACAGGAATTACACATATTTTGGCCGAAAAAAGCGTGGGCATAATGTTAACGAGTAAAGCGGGGACACAAACTTGAACCGAAAACAAGGGATATATTTTGTTTGAATACATCAGGGGCATATATTTTGTTGTTTGAATACATCATGGGCACATATTTTGTTTGAATACATCAGGGGGCACATATTTTGTCCGAATACATCAGGGGCACATATTTTTTGACCGAATACACCAGGGGCACATATTTTGTTTACGTCCGAATACATCAGGGGTTTGCACATATTTTGACCGAATACATCATCAGGGGCACATATTTTTGACCGAATACATCAGGGCAATATATTTTGAGCGAATAAATTAGGGGCACATATTTTTTCCGAATACAGCTGGGACGTATTTTGTGACCGAATACAGCAGAGACACACGTTTTGACAGAACACAGCGGGGGGCACATATTTTGTCCGAATACAGCTTGGACACATTTAGTGACCGAATACAGTAGAGGCACATGACCTGTGATATTTTGACCTGTGCCCTATGGTAGACAGACATCGGTAATAAAGCTTTAAAACTTCAAAACAAATCACTGCTGCTGATACACTGCCGTGCAACTATCAATTTGTCTGTCATGTCTCTCAGGCATTGGAATTGCGTTGCTACGACAACTGGTCAGTGGGGGAGTATGTCGCAGCAAGGCCCGCCTCAACGGGAAGTTCGCCATCGTCACCGGCGCCAACACCGGCATTGGGAAGGAGACGGCGATGGACCTGGCTCTGCGAGGTAGGAATCCCTTTGGCAGTCCAAGTTTCGTATATATGTTCAACCTCATTCAGCAGGTTGAAGCCGATTGTTAGCAATCATGATGGTTGTCACTTTGGTGTCTCAGAAAGTTAATAATCCCTTGAACAAAGAACCTTACAGCTCAGTACATGATCTTTTAGACGGTCCAAAATCTGTGTCGGTATTCCGTTTGACAAAGTGGTCGCGAGGGTCATAGTCGTGTAGAAAGCAGCTTAGAATCCCAGGATTCACGGATATAGGTATTTGTTCCTGATAATGATTCTTGGTTTGTCAACCAAATAGCCGTGTTTGATGGGTTCATTAAGGGGTGAACGGGTTTAGTTTAACTCCGATTTTAGCAATATTCCAGCAATGTCACGGCGGGGAACACCAGAAATAGGCTTAACACATTGTACCCATGTGGGGAATCGAACCCGGATCTTCGGCGTGACAAGCGAACGCTTTAACCACTTGGCCACCCTACCGCCTCGATTCATTAAGCGCCATATGGCTGGAATATTGCTGAGTGCGGCGTAAAACTAAACTCACTAAAACTCGATTCATTAAGTAGTAAACATACAGGACCTGTGTCACTTAGGGATTTCTGTCAACATGAAGGGACGCGCAGTGATACAGCTAAATTCATGTTCAAAAGCGGTGTTAGATCCAATTTCCTCCGCAAGTTCATATTCAAATTTGCTTTGTCTGTGTTAAGCCAAGTGATACACACAATATACGTTTTGAGACAAGTGTTTCCTCGCGCTATAGCGAGATTTGTTGCGCCACAAACACATTGTAAGATAAAGTTGTCTTTTAATAAAAGTTTGTAAGTTAGTGTGATGTTTTACAGCTTTCTGAGTGATTACCGAGTAAAGAATTATTCTTAAGCATCCGAAAATCCATAATCCATAATAACCCAGTCTGGGTCAAGCCCATGTTACCGACATCAGCGGCTGTTGACAGGTGCCCGTGTGCTGCTGGCGTGTCGGGATCCATTGAAAGGCATGGCTGCCGCAGACGATATATTCAAGACGTCAGGACAGAAGCTGATGGTGAAGACATTGGATCTCTCGGATCTGGACTCGGTCAGACAGTTCGCGAAGGATATCAACGATGAGGAGCCGCAGCTGGATATACTCGTCAACAATGCAGGTAGCGTCACACCCACACGATACTCAAGATGCGTATAAAGAGATGTCGGTTACGGTTATGCGAAGCAAATCCTAACATATATGATCGACTACTATTTTGGTTCCAACTAATAGTTATAAGTTACATTATTGTGAAAACCTAAATACTGGTCAAAGTCGCTCTAAGATTAATTCGCTTTGTCACGAATTTAGTCATCACCAGTGAGTGTTTCTTACTGATGTTCGCTATATACTTACCGAGGTAGACACCATACGCTGGTCTCCAGAACTGGTTTTTCACTCTGTCTTTTCGAAGGAAATATCCTTCAGTTGCACTACATGTACTTATTTTCTTAATTCCAAATCTTAAAAAGTATCTGTTCCTTCCTGGGAGCAACCCCCATGGTCGTAAAATGTCTCCTGAAGATGTAATGATGTATGCAATGATGCTCTTCGTTCCATCTAAGCATGCGTTTTCAACGTTTAAATGGCTGAAAACAGAATAGTAACAGGCCTCGACACTTAACACATCTCAACACTTCGTGTATAGACATTGGCGGATCTCCTACCCCTTGAACATTCCTGTATTCGTGTACACATTGTATAGATCTTGATACTGTCCTCCCTACAGGTGTGATGATGTGTCCCAAGATGCTATCCAAGCAGGGCTATGAGCTCCAGTTTGCTACCAACCACCTGGGTCACTTCCTTCTCACAAACCTCCTCCTGGGGCTCATCCAGAGGTCCGCACCCAGTCGTATCGTCGTGGTTTCCTCGGGTATATATAAAAGTGAGTACCTTGCTCTTCCCTAAGTTACAGTCCTTTCTTGATCATGACTTCTGTATTGCCACTAGTCGTCTCCTGAGAACTTGAGTGGGTGAGTATGGATTTACGCCACTTTTAGCGATATTCCAGCAATATCACGGCGAGGGACACCAGAAATGGCCTTCACACATTGTGCCCATGTTGGGAATCGAACCCGGGTCTTCGGCGTTACGAGCGAACGCTTTACCCACTAAGCTACCCCACCGCCTCACTGTGAACTTGACGATGCGGTCAGTGGGATGGTTGTCATGCCCAGAAAGAATAGATTTGAATGGCATTTAGAAGCGATTGTCTGATCGTCTCGACATTGAGATACTTTAGAATGGTGAATACGATATTAAGTTGCAAATGTGAATATTTCTTCTTTAGAAGATTGCTGAGGTGAATAAAATAAAAGGCGAGATGTTCTTTTGGTTTGAAGATTTTGGGCCTTTAAATTCTGGTAGTTAGGTCCAAAACAAAAATATCAAATTTCCAAATTTATTTAGGGTTACAAAAAAGAGACAAAAAGTGGATGAACAGCAATGACACGGCGGGAGGACACCAGAAATGGGCTTCACACATTGTACAGTAATAATGTATCGTGGTAATCGACCACTAGGCTACCCTACCTCCCCTGAAAAGAAAGGACTTTGATCCGCCAATGATTTTGTATCTGATAAACTTTATTTATGCATTTTAGTGACATTATGTATAATGATTGGACAACCCTTCAAATATGTTTCCAGAGGGAAACATCAACTTTGACGACATCAACAGTGAGCAGGAGTATAGCCCATACGGTGCCTACGCTCAAAGTAAAGTTGCAAATATTCTCTTTGCAAATGAGCTTGCCAAGAAACTGAAAGGTAACGCTATTTTGTTACTGCCGGAAGCAGTTTTGTTACTACCTTGTACATCATCTTACCTTACACGAAAATATTTCATTAGCAGACCAGTTCTGACATTTCAGGTGAAATGAAATGTAAGGTACACTTTGTATGGTCCCTCTGGAATAGCTGAACTGTTGGCGTTACATTTACACACAACACGACAACCCCCATCTTTGGACAAATTAATTATGTAAGACGTCATTTTTCTGATAATTAAGGGTTGTTGTGTTCCAGGGACAGGTGTAACGGTGAATTCCCTCCACCCTGGCGTGATCGCGAGTGACCTGGCCAGGCACATCGAAGACAGGATTCCCAGGATCCTGCAATTCTTCATCAAGCCCCTGTACCTCCTGGTGCAGGCACTCACCTTCAAGACAGTCCAGCAGGGCGCCCAGACATCCATCTGCTGCGCTGTGGCTCAGGAACTGGAGGGAGTGACTGGGAAGTACTTCAGGTAAGGACGTATAGTCCAGTGAAATGTGTGTTCACTGTTTGAACTCATTGACACGTAGCTGCATGGTAGAGTCTGTGAACATTCGTGACACCAGACTCACTGACTGAACTGGCGTTAGTAAATGGTACTGGTACAACAATGACCCAACAGGTTCTGAGATCCGGTTTTAAATTGATCTTCAGTAACCTATGCTTGTCGTAATAGGCGATTAACGGGATCGTGTGGTCAGGCTCGCTTACTTGGTTGACATGTCATCGTATCCCATTTGCGTAGATCGATGCTCATGCTGTTGATCGCTGGATTTTGGTCTAGACTCAATTATTTACAGACAGTCGCCATGTAGCTGGGTATACTGCTGAGTTTGGCGCTAAACAACTAACAAACAAAACAGTGCCCAGTCATGGTTTTGTCGAGGAGATTGGGCCTGTCAGGGATTCAGTGCCACAGCAGGTTAAAAGATGTTGCTTGTGGTTACCTTGCCTAGCGCTATGCTGATCATGAAAGTGATGAGCTGTCGTCTCTCGGGCTGTAAGTCTCGCGACGCCCTACTTCCAGAACTAAGCTGGTTCACGGCTCCCTTTGCGCGCGCCAACTTGCGATTTGCGAGAAGGGGACCAGCTTACTTCTGATACCAGATTTCCGATGACAAGCGTATATTCAAGAACCAGTTCTGGTTCCAAATTGCGCGACCGCCAAATATGACTTTCTTGACGGACCAAGAGTACAACCATGCTTGGCTGTCACGTTTGTTGAGAGTCGTAATAGTTGGCTAATTTGGGGATGTTAGGTTGGAAATTGTTATTTCTTCAAGGATTATCCGTTCCCTACTGTCAACTGACGTATGAAACGTTGATACCGGAAGTTACCGGAAGTACTAAACAACGTAAGGTCTCGTGAAGTGCCGTGACCTACTTACGGGCCCTATACACTGTCATAATGATACAAGACGTCACTTCACAGTAAACGGATTCATTATTGTATTATTGTATCATTTTCCCCTTAACAGCGACTGTACAGAGACGAAGTTGCTGCCTCACGCCACCGACGAGGATGCTGCCAGGAGATTGTGGAGGCTGAGTGAGGAAATGACCGGCCTCGGAACAGGGGGAGATAACTCCGAAAAAGGTAGCAAAACAACGTTCAACTGTGCAGAACCGAGTTGTGAGGACAAGAAAACTGAAACTGAAACTGAAAGCCAGGGAACTGAGACCAAATCTGGCTCGAACAGACGACTGTTTGAGTGTGTTGATAATAGTTCATGTTCGGCTGCTGGAGATGTTTTAGTGAAAATGTGGATGCATCAGGATTCTATTGCAGAAACAATTCGCTCACTTTGATGATTTCAACGACTTTCGGTCAATTATTATATTATTATGGATGCATGAGATTAACGTATCAAACATATGGTTAGATATGAAGACTATTTACTAAATGATATACCTCGGTTAAGGAAGAAAATAATATGACCTGATGAAACGCATAATGTTAAGGTCTATGGGACCTGGTGGTGTAGAGCTGTGTCCTTGTGTAGCAAGGTCCGTTTGTCTTGGTTCAAGTTCCAGACTGTGAACCTTGATCTGTCAGCACCTTACACATAGCTACTGGGTAGATCTCACTAAACGCCTTCAGTTGTTCTATATAGCGACCCATGACTGTCGTTAGAGGCGACTAGCGGTGGTCAGAAGTGATTAGTGCATGTCATCATGTCCAAACTGACGTGAGTCTTGGTATGTCTGGTCCAGACTCTAAGACTTACTGAAAACCTTCATATAGCTGGAATATTGCTGAGTGGGGATTTCAACAAGTGTTCAGTATCTGCTTCCTGGTGGTCATTCCTCAACGTCCTTCTGACACTCACCACGGATCAAACCGATTTCACCCATGCACTCGCTCAATGTCCAGGGGCGGTGGGGTAGCCAGGTGGTTAAAGCGTTCGCAAAATGTGTCAAACCCATTTCTGGTACGGTGTCACCCGCTGTAATATTGCTTGAATGTTACTAAACAGGGCCTCCTTTCACGAAGCAACCATTACTAAGGTTAACCTTATTAACTCCCATTCTTTAACATTGCACTAAGGTTACCTTAGTGACTTACGATCACCTTAATGCTTTGTGAAAGGAGGCCCAGGGCTTATACCCATACATACTCACTCCCTATAGCTGCGGATATGGAGGAAATTAAACTTTATTTTGATCGGGCAAGTATGTACAATATTGCACGTTTGTTGGCATCAGTTGTGGATATCATGCTACTTTAAGCTGCTTCCCGTGATGTAACTGAAGTACTGTTCTACGTGGTGATGTGTGGTCCTGTGCATAGAGCTCAGGTCCGAATCAGTTGAAGTTAAGCAAGTTGGGAGCGCTGAGTCCTTGGATGGGTGACCGTGTGTGACAGCTTGACTCCTGAGAGTTTCTAGGACTTTAGTCCTGCCCCACACCGAAGCACATGTGATACATGTAGTTTCACCTTAGGCACGTGAGTTTGTTCAAAATTGCCTCTATTCACCCAGCAGAAAATGGGTACCCGGTGAAATAAGTCGTGAGACTATTAACCTTCTAGCGTTGCAGCTTGGGTTATCCGGTGTAATAATGATCAGATTGTGCTCTTTTAGCAGGATATCCAGCCTTGAAAAGAGCGCGTTATAAATATTCTCATTATTATTAAATATCGGTAAAAAGCACACGCTCTATATATTATACTGTATGAAACACGCTTACATATTAACGGCCATGGCATTAAAGAGGAGCGCTTGAAACACACTATTGATATTCTCCACGACCTGTGTAACTGTAGGTTCCTGGGTACATCCAACTGCTACACCAACCACAACACAGAAACATATACCTGCAGCTGTTATTTATATTGCATGACCATAATAAGGACCACTGTCTGTTGATGTCTATGACACGTGTGTAAACATTCATGTTTTGAACAAAGTATTTTTTATGAAATAAAAGTTTTATTCTTGGATGTTTTGTCACATTTTCAATGGCCGTCTTTTTTCTGCTCAATACCCACCTTTACAACAGTCCACCTGTGAAGAGACGGGTTGGAATTGGTCTTCAGCAACCAATGCTTGTCGTAAGAGGCGACTTGGTTGACACATATCATCGTATCCCATTTGCGTATATCGATGCTCATGCTGTTGAGCATTTGATTGTCTGGTCCAGACTCGATTATTACGCCACATAGCAGGAATATTGCTGAGTGCGGCGTAAAACAACAAAGAAACCAACACACAAAATAGCTTCGGTGATCAACAGCATGGGCATCGATCTACGCAATTTGGAAACATGACATGTGTCAACCAAGTCAGCGCGCCTGACCATCCGATCTCCTCAGTCGCCTCTTACGACAAGCAACAGTTACTCAAACCCGGATCTTCACGGGTGGAAGAATAAGATGGCCGTTATGTATTTTTGAGTGATAAATGTATATTACCCGACCGACTGTAATATGACAATAATAATAATAATTAATTACTATCGAGTATAATATTGAGGCAACTTCGGATCTGTACATTTTTTTTAAGCAAAATGAAAATGGTTCGTGGAGAATAACTGTCCGAAAAAATACCTCGATGTCCGGGACCTGTTGGTAAAGTACCAAATATCTCTGGATCTTCTTGCTGAAAGCGATATTAGCACTACGACGACCATACGCCTATGTTAAAGTATTGGACTTACGGGGATACTCGGATATTCGTACCCGACGGAAATGGCTAACTCGTATCTAACATTCTCGTCAGCGTCGTGCCCATTTTAGACGACCTTCTTTGGTGGGCCCGTCACAAAATTTGGATGACCCTATCCAAATTTGGACGACACGTACCCAGATTTAGTATGATTCGAACCCAAATTAGATGACCCGTACCCATGAACCCCATGGCAGAAATCGGAATGCACATACCCAGTATTAAGCTACAGAAGAAGTCTTATTCACAACGACACAAATATTTTCAACTTCAGGGATTCTATTTCTGTGTCATCCATGTGTTTAGGTACGACTGGGCTCGGGCTGTCCAATATTTGGGTACGAGTCCAGCAAACAAGTATGGGTACGAATTGTCCTGTTCCCAGGTTGGATTGTCGTCCCCGATGGTCTACGTGTACAAAGCCTCGTTAGCCTAACGTGACCGTATCTTCGCCATTAGCCCCGCACAATGGCACCCGTAACATCCTATTGGCTGATAGTGCACTTGGCAAAGGAAGGTTTGTGTAACTGAGTGAGTGAATAGGGTTTTACGCCGCTTTTCAATATTCCAGCAATATCACCAGGGACTAAAGAAATGGGCTTCACACACTGTCCCCATGAGGGGAATCGAACCTGGGCCGTCGGCATGACGAGTGAACGCTTTAATCACTAGGCTACCCCACCGCACCCTGGTTTGTCACAGTATAGGACGTACGAGTGCTACGAGAAAAGTTACGAGATCTTAGGCTTACGAGAGCTTTGTGAAACCTAGAGGGCCCGACTGCGCTAAGAGAGCTGAAAAATCTAGGCCCTGTCGACGATGTTGTTGTCCACTAACCGATCTTAGCCTGTTCCTATGCCAATCGGTAAAATCCCCCTAAAATCCCAATCTTAGCGTGACGTTACGATCGGCATACCGTTCCACTAACCAATCACACCTAAGTCAATCGTAAAGTTAAGATTCAAAGTCTAAGTTGCTCATGACCAACTTAGGATAGCTAAAATCAATCGTAGAGAAACCAAAATGGTGGCTTTCCTATTCTATGTGAAAAATAAGAGCGAGCAATTTCACCGTGAGCGTCCCCTAAAATCCCCCATGAAATGAATTTGTATATTTCTGTGATGTAAACAAACACTGCACTGAAGCCCTACAAATGTCAGTCCAGTCTGACCACTGTCGTCATGGGAACACAACCGAGCGAGTCGGTGTAACACATTTGTACAACAATATTGCAACGTCATGGTTAAGAATAGGGACGGGCCATGAAGTGAACAATGTTCTGAAACAAAAAGATGCAAATATGTTTGATTTCACGTGCGCTTATTTGGTGGGGGATTCTAAAGGCAGGCCGCGTGTTATTCAAAACCACTGACAGATTCTACATAAGTTATAGAGGGTGCCTCGTCACGCCTTGTTTATTCTGATTGACAAGGTTCAGGCACATATTAAAAGCTCTGACACAATTGACATTTTGAAGTCCAGACTTAAAACCTGTTCTCAGTATATTACTTATAATCTCGGCTGTAAATACTCTCGTGTAAATTATCTGTACATAGGGCTTTGAGCATGCCCAAGGATGTGGAATAGGCGCACTATAAATATGCATTTATTATTATTATATTATGCCTGATACCCAGCGTTCACACGCACTTGCACCTGAAACCAAGGTGCTCACTACCCTAATATTTTGCTCTAGGTTTTTTCTCCACGTTTACACTTGGTTGGAAAAATACCCATGAAGGCCCGGGTTAGAATATTGAACTTAAATAACCCATGCTTGTCGTAAGAGGCCATTAACGGGATCGGGTGGTCAGGCTCGCTGACTTGGTTGACACATGTCATCGGTTCCCAACTGCGCAGATCGATGCTCATGCTGTTGATGACTGGATTGTCTGGTCCCGACTCGATTATTTATAGCTAAGATACATAGCGTTCATGCATCTGAGCTAGATTATTTACAGACCGCCGCCATATAGCTGGACTATTGCTGAGTGTTTTTGCAATCTGATAAGAAGTTCAGGGTAGTATCGATGTCATTACATGTTCGAGTTTGTCGAACACGGTCACACGGTCCCTGAACTGCATTATTTTCCCCTTCCGCCCAGCCCTTTCTGTAGTGTTAAGCCCTAAATGAATCAAGTCTAGATTTCCTCAGGTTCAAGTAATGAATCTCCCATATCACCGTGGCTCCTTTTCATATTAAAAGGAATTGTTAGTTGACAAGAACTTAGTCAGCGAGCCTGACCACCTGATCCACCCAGTTGCCTCTTACGGCAAGCATGCATATGGGTTCCTGAAGACTAATTCTCAACCGGATCTTCACACGTCGAAATCGAATAATGGTAATAATTGAAGTGTGTATGGAGAGAAAAAAATCCCATAAATGAAGAAAGCGCACGTAAAATCTCCAAATCGTCATCATTAGTGAAGAGTTACCTCCCTTTTAAACGCGATAAATAGAGGTACGGGCACCGGCCCTTCAAACAAATTGATCTACATTTGCTTTTCATGGACTTTGACCCAGACCTACTATTGATAGGATGAAGTTAGGTTTGTCAGGACATGGTTAGATCAGCCGCGAACATTTGTGTCAGCCAGCCATTCATTAGATAGCTCAACCAGGTACGATTGCATTTCACGATGATAAAAACACTGAACAGTTAAGCACACACAGTGTGGATAATATCGACAGCAGCGATTTGAAACGTAGTTTGAAGAGTACTTGGTTATTTCTCTGTGTAATCTTTGGAGTCATCAAGAACGTTGAACATTGTTGCATCGGCAGACGGTGAGTTGCGTTGGACCTGTTGGCGATGATTACAAGAATTACTTCCCCTTGAAGTAAACACTTATTCACACATATTATTACTATTGACTATTAAGTCACCACCAAGTACCAGTTTTATTCACTGTATACCAGCATTAATGCAGTGTACAAATTACATATCTGACAACTACTTTTGTCGTATTAAACAATAGAAAAAATCCCCAACAGCTGGTCAGAAAACATTTAACAATGTTTCATACACTTCACAAGGTGTCAGGAGTTAAATCGCATTGGGCGAGAAAAGCCTGAAAAATGATAGACCTTGATGCAGGTTCTGTAGAAACTGTTACTGTAACAAGCCAAGCGGTTTGGTGACTCATAATACAGCTGGTCATCTTGACCTTTGCAGACTCATATTAGTGAATACATCAACATACAGAAGTGGCTATCCACTTTTCCAAGATTTACTTTACTCTGTGCCTTTGACACATACAGCTTCATAAACAGAAAGCTACCTCTTGGTCACAGGTAAGTGAGTCACAAATCAATGATTCAAATGTGTAACTGCCATCGTAGCAATGCACATTTCTACTGGGGAGGTAGGAATAAATATCAAGTATACCTGGACAATCGTTAGTAGCCACAGGCCAGGCAGGCAACTGTTTCAGCCTCTACTTAGACATTTTATACTGTTATCTAATCCAGAGGGCAAAGTTAATAATCAGAGTTCCTAATCGTGAGGTCTGGGTTACAATTGGTCTTCAGCAACCCATGTTTGTCGTAAGAGGCGACTAACAGGATCAGGTGGTCCTGCTTGCTGACTTTGTTGACACATGTCATTGTATCCCAGTTGTGTGGATTGATGTTCATGATGTCAATCACTGGATTGTCTGATCCAGACTCAAATATTTACAGACCACCGTCATATAGCTGGAATATTGCTGAGTGTGGAGTTGAATAATAAATAAACAAAACAAAAACACAATCATGAGGAATCATGACTTTGAGCCCAAATTCTGTAATGTTTCTTCATTACAAGTGATGGACACTGCTATTTACAGGTGAGGATCCAAAAAGATGCAGTCTTTGGAGGAGATGTGGAGAGCCTTCCTGGACATGGCACACAGTCATCACATCCTGATGTCCTCTGTGCTTGGAGTCGGTGAGTGCTGCCATATAATAATGAGGGCTTTTGTAATGAGCTGAATCCTGCACCATGGAGGGTCACACTCAAAGCACTATAATCTGATTATTCTTACCGCGGATAACCCAAGCTGCCTGTGAGGCTCTAGAAGGTTAATAGTCACATGTCTTATCACACCGGGTATCCATATTCTAGTTGAGTGAACAGAGGCAAGTTTGAAGAAACTGACTTGCCTAAGGTGAGACCACATGATGCACATGTGCTTCATTGTGGGGCAAGACTGAAGTCCTAGAAACCCTCAAGCTGCCAAACATGGTCACTCTTTCCGTGCCCAACATTGCTTAACTTCAACTGATTTGTGACCTGAGGTCTACACACAGGACCACACACCACCACCACCAGTGATAAAGATAGTCATGCCATTCATACTGGAAAAGTACATACCATTTACTTGAGTTTTGTTATTTATCAATTATCTGTAAGTAATGTCGCATAGCAGAGTGATGGCATGTGTACAGACAAACATATACATATTTGTTGATATATTTTTTTAACTTCTACATATGTAATTTGTACTGTTCCTGTGGCATTTTCAACACACAAGTCAGTAATAACAGCAACTGATGTCTTTGCCACCAAGTGCTGCTGTGCTGTTTAAGATTAAGTCATTTTTACTTCCATGTGTGGTAATATTTGCCACATATGAGCCACAAGTCAATGTTTATGAAGATTCTGTTTGTGCTATATCTGTAGTCTTAGAGATACAAACAATGTTTTCTTGTCTGCAGGGTTTGGGTACATCTTGCTGCGTCAGTGGCTAGCAGGGAGCCCAGTGCGGAGCCGAGCACGAATGGATGGCAAGACGGTGCTGATCACTGGGGGTAACACAGGCATTGGGAAAGCTACAGCCCAGGAGCTGATGAAGAGAGGTAGATGAGCACAATGATACTCCAGTCAGCCTGGTCTCAGAACATCCAACTGTAATCTCCCAGCTCTTGGCAGAACACTCCATATTAATCCCCCACCTCTTGTCTCAGAACACCCAATTGTTATTCTTCCAGCCTTGTGTCAGAACACCCCATAGTAATCAAACCATAATTGTGTTACAATGCCCCATAGTAGTCCCATCATCCCTTGTGTCATAACACCCCATAGTAATCCACCAACCTTGTGTCATAATGCCCGATAGTACTCCACCAACCTTGTGTAATAACACCCCATAGTAATCCACCAACCTTGTGTCATAACACCCCATAGTAATCCACCAACCTTGTGTCATAATGCCCCATAGTAATCCACCAACCTTGTGTCATAATGCCCCATAGTAATCCACCAACCTTGTATATATAATAACACCCTAAATCCACAACCTTGTGTCATAGTAATCCACCAACCTTGTGTCATAAAAGAACACCAACCTTGTGTAATCACCAATAGTAATCCACCAACCTTGTGTCATAACACTCCATAGTAATCCACCAACCTTGTGTCATAATGCCCCATAGTAATCCACCAACCTTGTGTCATAACACTCCATAGTAATCCACCAACCTTGTGTCATAATGCCCCATAGTAATCCACCAACCTTGTGTCATAACACCAACCTTGTGTCATCCCCATAGTAATCCACCAACCTTGTATCATAATGCCCCATAGTAATCCACCAACCTTGTGTCATAACACTCCATAGTAATCCACCAACCTTGTGTCATAATGCCCCATAGTAGTCCACCAACCTTGTGTCATAACACCCAATAGTAATCCACCAACCTTGTGTCATAACAACAATGCTATAAATACTATGGCAATATATCTCTGTCTATGTTTTTCATAATCGAAGTTTGATTCTGTCTGTGTTTAGAACACTGTTGGGAGCATACAGGAAGCAGTTACTGATAATATCTGTCTTGTCTAGGGGCCCGAGTGATCATTGCATGTCGTGATGTGGTCAAGGGAGCTGCAGCTCTGAAGGACATCCATGTGGCGAGTCGGCAGAACAATGGCACCTGTAAACTGCTGGACCTCTCTTCCTTCAAGTCTATTCGGTCATTTGTTGACAGCTTCCTGCAGGAGGAGAAGAAGTTGGATGTCCTCATAAACAATGCAGGTTCAACCCAAAACTCTGTCTCACATCTTGTGTCCTAACAACTTGACATTCATTTCAGTTAACTCTGCTATAACTGGCTCAATAAGAAGTTCCATCTTGCATCTTACTTCCACCATACAAACCAATCGTTGTTTTGGCCGACAAACCCTTTAAACATAGACACTCTGGACCTCTTTAGACACTGTGTTTCCCAAACCCATTCAGTAACTATTAGACTGCAGACACTGTTTTCAGACATTTTCAGACACTGTTAGATACTTTTATATCCAGGATTCGAATCCACACCACTATTTGCCAGCACACAAAGTCAACGAAAGCATACCCACCATGGCTTTTACAAAGTGGAAATCTGAGTACTGGTAATAAAGATCACATACTTTGTGTACCCCTGAATAGTGTACTTAAAGAACAAATAAACTTTGTTTTTTTTGTACTCTTTAACTATTACATATGAAAGATTTGTGGTTAGACTTATGCGAAACACCAAATTCATTCTTAAAAACTTGTGGTTAACTAATACCGAAAGCATTAAAAGTTGCCAAAAGTCACCTGCTTCACTCTCGCCCGCCAACGAAACCACAGACAGGTTACGTAACTCTGTCACCAGAACACTGCAGTGACGTCATATGAGGAACGATTTTCAGTTAGTTGTATAGAAAGTGTGTAGCACGCTCATCATTTTGATGATTTCTTGACATGCCGAATCGTTGCTTTGTCGTCAATTGCTCCTGGGGTCGGGCGATGGTGTCACCATGCACAGATTTCCACAGGACTCCGCAGTTCGTGCTAAATGGGTTATGTTTGTGAGTGCGAATCTAGCGTTGTGGAAACCTGAAACGATATCTTATTTGTTTTCAGATCGCTTCACGGAATTTTACTAGTTGTAGTGAAATATGTATATGATTGATGACCATAAAGATTTTCCATGACACAACTTGTAACATAACGATTTCTTCCTCGGAAGCGAGGTTGTGGTCGAAGTGACAATAATATTGTAAGTAGTATTATATTGACACCAACCTCGCTTCCACGAGAGAAATTGTTTGTTATAAGCTATGTCATGCAAAATCCTATTGGCCATCAATCAAATACATATTTTACTACCAGTAGAAAGTAGTTTTGATTTTTTAACTCGGTGAAAACAAACCTAAGTAGCATTTATCCTCAGACTGGCGGATGTTCGCGACAGGGCGCCGCCATTTTTTATAATCGTAAAGGACGGGCTAAAGTCTGTTAGAATTAATGAGATTATGGTTTGTTTTCATCAAGTTAGAAAAATCAAAACTACTTTCTACTCAGAAGTTAAATATGTATTGGAATCATAACCAAAAGGATTTTGCATGACACAACTTATAACATAACGATTTCTTCCACGGAAGCAAGGTGGAGTTGAAGTGACAATACTGTGCGATAAATTTCTTACTACATTCACATGGTTAACGTCCACTCACCAGTATGTAGATACTAGTCAATGTGCGTCTTTATATTTGGTCTTATAATCCTAATTAGTTTATTATCATACTTGTATGCATTTTGAAACTAAATAAAAAGCAGACGATCTGCTGATACTTATAGTGAATTTATAACAGAACTGTAATATCTAGACATTTTATAGTTTGCCAATGTGAATCATAACTCGCACACACACCCTAGTGTATGTTGTCTGTCTCATTACACTTCACGGCGAAAACAATGCTACGACGCGACAAAATGAATAAAAACAAAATGCAAATATTAAAATTAAAACAGATTAAAGTTATAGGAACAATGTCAGGGTATTACCTTGTTCGAGGAATGTATCCATCAATATCCACAAAAACGAGTGATATGTCATTCATCTGCAGCTGTTCCCAGCGATGTGTCTTTTAACAGTTTAATATACGAAAAAGTGATAAATCTTTTCAGGTATTTCACATTGGTGTATAGTCTCATTGGTCACCCAAGATAGCACACCTGGCAACTAATTGCATAATGTCCGCCTTTCTTTAAAAAACAGTAATTTAGTAAGCCAATAATGGGCAATTAATCAATGTATTGCGGGTTAATCCTTTGAAAGAAGGACGTTGTTTTTGTGCAGACACCGACACGACAGAGTGTATTCAGTATAGATTAGTAAATCTACATACATAAACACTACCTTCTGACAAATCCGCTGTGTAAGATAAAAGTAATTAATCAATCAGTGTGTTATCGGTTAATCCTTTGATCGATGTTTATAATGTTGAATATTTACTCCAGACACAAGAAATGCCAAATGGGAACCTTTGTCGGTAATCTAAGTGTGTTACCACTAATTATACCTGTTATAAATTCATTAACTGACCATCAAGTGAATGATGACAAATAACATGTAGGTTTATACCACCTAACACGGGTTACAACAAGGGAATATTAATTGCTGTATTGCATGTGAAACCGTATGGGCCGACACTGTTTTGAGAATACAAACAGAACTTCATTGTTGCATAAGAAATACATATAAGCATTTGCTGTGTGCTAAAATTGTATGTACCTATTTACCTAAGTAAATTTTCAGATTCTTCTAGCAATGGCAAAGTAGGGTTGTTTAGTTTGCCGATTCAAATAAATCAAATGTCAATTTTTAATATCATAATGCATAGACGCCATATTTTTTACATGACATGATTAAATATCGAGGTAAAAGAAATGGGATCAGTTTGGATCAGTCATTATACAAATAAGGCCTAACGACACCAAGCGATTTTGACAGAATCGTCCATGAAAACAAGTTGTAACTCGGAAACTAGGCAAAGCAGGAGACAAAATTATATGACAGTAGATTGTGAAAACATATAGCTTTCATTTTCCACAACAATTGTCACGATTTCAGGTTTATACAAACCTGTAAACAAGATAATTTACCCACTGAAATGTAGATGAATTCTGCATCGGCCCTCATATCTATTCCTCATATGACGCCACAGAGATGCCTGATTGGTTGAAATTTCGCTCATGGGTGAGAATTGTGCACTGTTGTCAAAAAGGTCGATTTAAGTTAATTAAAGATCGAAGTGAGTAGTTTTAATGACGGGGTTTCATTTATAGCGATGCCAGTTAGTGATTTATGTATTTGTACCCCCTGAGAGTATATGTGATCTTTAATATAATCATCATGATTATACCATTAATTTGTAAAGAAGGTTGAGTGAGTGAGTGAATTTAATTTTATGCCGCTTTTAGTAATATTCCAGCAATATCAAGGCGGAGCGGGCCGGGGGATACCAGAAATGTGGGGATTGGAACCAGGGTCCTCTTTTACCCCCACTGCCTCTAGAGAAGGTTGAACTCATCTTTGATCAAGAAAATTCTTTGAAACAGATATTTGTTGCGATATGAACATATCTGTTTTCCTGTTGTCTAGCGGGTGGCAATAGGCCCAAGACTGGAGTCCAGGGATGGCTATGAGATGCAGTTTGCAGTGAACTATCTCGCCACTTCCTCCTCACAAACCTGCTGTTGGATGTGATGAAGAAGTCAGCACCCAGTAGGATCATCAATGTATCATCTAAAGGCTATGAAAGTAAGTCAGTAGGGCGGGGAGAAAATTTCTAGAAAAGAGACAAAGTTTGATCACTATTTGTATCTGGCACATCGTCATCTTAATGTTATTAAATTGGCATAACTGCATGTGATGTACTACAGATTGTACTGTTAAACCCTACCTTTCATTGTCACTTAGTATTTCAGATTATCTCCCCTTGACTATGTATCCAGATAATGAGTCATGGTTGGGCTGGTTGCACTCAGCAATATTCCAACTGTCAATAATCGTGTCTGGACCAGACAATCCAGTGATCAACATCATGAGCATCAATCTACATAAATGAGATAGTGAGTCATGGCATTACTAGGTCATTGTAGCCTCATGACACATGCTATCTTAAAATATGGAACATAAAACAACAACACTCATTTGTATTTACAGTGGAAGAATAAATTTTGATGACATCAACAGTAAGAAGGAATACAAAGCATTTGATGTGTATGCCAAAACCAAGCTGGCCAATGTGTTGTTTACCAGGGAACTGAGCAACAGACTTCGAGGTAAGCTGTCCCAGCTGATCATGGTAGGGTGCTTGTGATCATATATATGTACTTCATACTTATAAGTCTACCAAGCCTGTAGGGATTTCATGTTAAAGTGATTATTGGTCCACAGCAACCAATGCCAGTTGTATGAGGTGATTTTTTTTCTTTTATATATGCCACACTCAGCGATTTTCCGGCTTTATGACAGCAACCTGTCAATAATCGAGTTTGGACCAGATAGCCCAGTGATTGACATCATGAACATCGAACAATGATATGCCTCAACCATGTGTGTGATCCCCTTTAGTCACCTCTTATGACAAGCATTGGTTGCTGAAGACCAATTATAATGGAGATATCAAACTGTTAGAGCTGGGTTTGTAGTCTGTAACCTGTAACCTGAGAGTACTTGATTTAGTCACTGGTGTGAGTTCAAGGCTTGCGATCCACTAGGCAGGTCTGCCATCAAGCCACCAAGAAACCCCTTCACACAAAGCACTATTTGTCTGCCATGTGGGATTGTTCCTGGACACTCTCTGACCACTTTCTGATCTGTAATTATCCTTCTATACAAGCTAGTAATCAGCTGGTAGTAGTCTGAAGTAAATATATCCAAGAAAGCCCACGCAAAGTCTAGAAAAATGTGGCAAGTCTAGATTTCAGCTTCTGACAATGAAGAAAGTCCTCAGGGCTCCTTTCATTATTATTATTATTATTTTTACTATGAACTTTTTTCAGTAAAATGTGTTCATTTCAGAGAGACTAGCTGTTAGTCTAAGCTGGTGGCTGCTCTGATTTCAGTTCAAGTAATAAAGCATTCCTATTCTGTACAGCTGTAGTGATTTGTATTCATAAGATTTTAATACATTAAATGCATTAAATACCCTTCCATCATTGTTTATCAGTATGTTGTTTTAAATAAAATTTCTTTTTTAGAAATATATTTAAGTCCCTAAAATTAGACTGTTTCCTATTTCACATGTGAATCCTGCTGACTGTACATCAGATTTAGAGTGTTATAGACAAATACTGGTACTTGTTTGTTTAGAAAGTATATTTTATCCTTATATTGTATGGAATAATGGTTGTCAAATATTTCTTACCACGCAGTGAAGTAGTTTTCATTCAAGTACTAAGAGAAGAAAACTCCAAACATGTAGTTCTCTCACGGTCCCTGAACCGCATTATTATTTCCTTTCTGCCTAGCCCTTTCTGCAGTGCTTAAACCCTAAATGAAGCAAATCTAGATTTTCCTCAGGTTCTGAATCTCTCATCTCGCTGGTGCTCCTTTTCAATTTAAAAGGAAATCAAACATGCTGCTGTGAAATTTGCAGCATATTTGTCAAGTTACCCTTGTCCCGTGTTTCCTTTCAGGTAGTGGCGTGACAGTCAACTGTCTGCATCCAGGGGTGGTGTACACAGAGATCGGACGCAACGTCACCCAGATTGACTTCAACTGGCTTGTCAAGTTCCTCTTAGGCACCGTTGGTCAAGCTCTGTACTACCTCTTTGCCAACACACCCCTACAAGGAGCTCGCACAACTGTGTACTGTGCTGTGGCCCCAGAGATGGAGAATGTCTCGGGAAAGTTTCTCTCGTAAGAAGATAAAACATTTTAATGATAACGCCTATTTATTGCTGAATATTAATTCAATGAGTGAGTAAGTATGGTTTTATGTATCATGTTATGGCAGAAGACACTACATTGTACTCAGGTAGGGAATTGAAACTTCCGGAGTGACAAGCAAATGCTTTAACTGACTGGCAACTTCACCCCTGTGAATAATGAATAGTGGGTGAAGATAGTTTTATGCTGTTTTTAGCAATAGTCCAGCAATATCCTGGAAGAGGTGACTAGATATAGGATTCACACATTGTTTCCAGGTGGGTAATACTGCATACCGGGTAAGTGTATTTTGTTAGTATATATACAGAGAGAGTCAGGAGATGGCAACTAGCAATTGAGACTTTCCATACGAGTTGAGTGATGCATGAGCATGTAGTTTCATTTGGTGCATGACAAGAAGAGGAAAGTGAGTTATTTTTCCTTATCCTGACTCATGCTAATTATGCTTGTCTCCTTCCTCTTTGCTAATGATAGTGGAAAACTTTGAATTCCCTTTGAAGTTCCCTTTAAAAAGCTGGACGTAAAATCACTCACCCAAGAGTAGCATCCCTTTCCTCCCTTTGGCTTACCAAATGGTCATACATGATCGGCCATATTTGTCACTCTCCTTCTTCAGCTCTTGAGGACAGTTGTGAGAGCACTCTGTCCCTATAATGGCACATATCCTTATATATTTTCAGACCTTTACATCAAAATTATTGCCGTGATACCTGGTTTTTAGGATTATATTCTACATTACGGTTTGAAACTTGTTCTAAATTTTCCGTTGTTTGACATGTGGTTTTTTCATGTTTCGATGTACTAGGAACGCCGAGGCCATACAATTGATGAAAACTTGTATTCGCTGAACCAGAAGCGAGTGCGTCATGGGCCGACCCTATTTATTATGTCCTAATTGCACTGTTTCATGTTCTTTTAGCCCTCGCCAGGTATTGTGTAAAATTAAATGCGTTGAATTAAATAATTACCTTTTTTTTCTATCCATAGACGCAATAAGGACTGGGTACGTAGGTATTCAAAAGTGATGTCCAGGAATCCACCTTCACGCTAGGTCTAGAGAAAAAATCTCAAACCTCCAGGAAGGATTCAAGATCACATCGAATTGATCGCCAGAGCTTAAGCTCATCTTATAGATCGTATTGAGACTCAAGTCGCCGTGGCATCCTTAGAGCTTTAGAGATGCTCTAAATCAGAGGATGAAGGTGAAGGGGTCTTCTCCGACACGAAATTAACTCCTGATCGCCAATGGCTTGGACTTATCATCACCTTTCTAAGGACACAGAAGATGTCCAAAGATGATTTCTCGACACACTCACCTTTCCACCAACAACCCAATCTCTCAAGTACCAGACAACCTCAATGCAGCTTTTGATAAAGCCACCAAGTCCCAGAGTCAGCACATCCCAACATTCAATGCCAGGAAATTCTCTACATAGGATGGAACCCTTCCTGAAGGCTCCAGAGGTTGATGATGGCTATAAGATTATCACCAACTCCCGCCAAAGAACTTACAAGATTGAGGATAAGAAGTTAGCACTGCTGGATACAACCACCAGACGCATTTCTTCGATTAGCCAGATCGAGGGCTATCAACGGTAACACTCATCTCGGTTCAAGATTTCTCGGCCTAAGAAGACCGGATGATATACTCCGGCCCACTTATGCAGAAGAGAGACCATCAATTTATGTCGGAGCACCTAGCATCCACTTCAAAGCTGGCTTGCTTGACTCTCCTGAGAAGACAAGGGTTATTGTCAGCATGCACTTGAGTGAACGCTTCACCAAGTCTCTATACAGAGCCCCATGGTCATCATACATCTTCGAGGAGGAATTGAAGAAGTCGCAGAGAAGTCTCTCATGACTCTAGGGAAGTTATGATGATTAAATCCATCCACACCTTGGCTAATGTGATTCGTCAGACGCCCCAACGCTACTCCAATAAATCTAAGTTTGCAGGAGTCGAGAGAGCCAGAGAAAAGAAGTTTCTAGTATGAAAGGAGGAAGAGGCTCCTTTCACGCCTAACCGAGTTCCTAGAGGTAACCCCGAAGAATCCGAAGCACCCAGGGGTGCAAGAGGAAGCAAGCATTGAAGGCCAGGTTCGAACGACTGGAGTCTTCCACCCCAGCCTTTCCTGTACAACCTTCGACAGTGGGTGGACGCCTTCAACGGTACTGGGAGAATTGGGGATACTGCAGGACGACTATGTATCCCAGATACTGCGCAGCGGGTACAAGATACAATTGGAAGCCACTCCGCCACAAGCAACCCGATGGCCTTCAACTACGCAGTTTCCACCAGATAGAGAAACTGGACGATGCTATCAAGACCCTACTGACAAAGAGGCAGTAGAAGAGATAGATCAAGATCTCATCACGCCTGGGTTCTACTCCCTAATTTTCCTGGTACCGGTTAGAAGAATTCCAAGGAGAAATTTCGCTCATCTACAACATGAGGAAGTTCAACCGAGTATCTATGCAGACCAGCAAAATTCAAGATGATACATCTTCCTCAGTTCCGACATCTCGCTTGTCCTGCAGACTAACTCGCCAGCATAGATCTACAAGGTTCTACCGCTTAGAATATCGCCGCCCCCTGGTTGTTTACTCGAAAGTGACCAAGCCCATCGCCACACATCTACATCATTGAGGTCTCACGAGTGCTTTCTACCTGGACGACGTGATTCAAGCTCATCAAGATCCCAGTCTACTCAGACTGCATCTAGACTTCACCATCAGGCTGCTCACCAACTAGGATGGCTAGTGAATCTCCTCAAGTCGGAACTGGAGCCAAACAAGATCTGCAATTCCTAGGGAATTCGCTCATCACACCAGTGAATCGTGATAGTCGCTCCAGAGGATCGCTGGTCAAAATACAACAGATGATATCTCAAGCATTGCTCTCTCCATTGACACTATGTGTTTGGCAAAGCATGCTCGGTCTACTCACCCTCAGCTCAAGACATGACTCGCAGATGGAGATTACAGTTGCTCTACTACAAGTATTTGTGAACGCTTCACCTAGACAGCCTTGATCCGCTAATACTACCGACAGCCTGAAACCATATCTCCTATGGTGGACTCGAAGTCTAACGCTTATGTGGGACTTTTTGTCAGAGCCGGTTTGCAACACTCATCTCTACATGGATGCCTCCCTACAGGATGGGGTGCGCACTTCAACAACAAAAGTGGCAGCAGGGAAGTGGTCGAAGTCAGGATCAGAAGTCACACATCAATCTGTTGGAGATGAAAGCAGTAATCAACGCTTTTACAACATTGGTCCAGCTGCATTCAAAGAACGCATCGACTCATGGTACACACGGACAACTCCACAGTGGCGCTTTCCATCAACAAACAAGGGTCAAGATCAAGAAGTCTGCTACAACTCAGCTTTCTCCTGTTCAGCATAGTCGACGCAGCTGAACATCTACATGAAGGCATGCCACATTCCAGGAGCAAAGAATGTCATAGCAGACGCTTCCATGTCAGTTCACTACAACCATCCGCAACGGAATGAATGTTGCATCCAGAAGCATTCCAGTTCCTCAGACAGACTTTTAGGATCCCTTTACTAATAGACCTGTTTGCAACAAAGTTCAACAAACAGCTACCAACATTCGCCTCACCGATTCCAGATCCTCAGTCATAAGCAACAGATGCTCTAAGCATCTCATGGGAAGGACTAAACGCTGCTTCCGCCCCTGCACTACTACCACAAGTACTACAGAAAATCAAGTAGACGACTGGCTGAAGCGAGGGTATGGTTTCCGTCCCCTCATACAAGAACTCGGACGTCCAACCTGAAACTACCAGAGTGGTCGAACCTACTGGCCCATCCCCACACCCAGCAAGCTCACGGAAACCCGACACTTTTTCCAGCTACACGCTGTGGAGCCGTGATTAAAGCTTGCCTGAAGTCTAGAGGGTACTCGCCAGAGCAGCTTAAAGCAGTAACACTAGCTCTCACGCGAGATCAACTCGCAACCTGTACTCACTCCACAAGTGGCAGAGGTTTGAACAATATGCAGAGAGGAAAGGCTTTATAGCTGCATCAAAGCAACACATCCCTCAAGTGGTGGAATACTTATGTCATCTACGACAGACGCAGACACTTAAAAGGTTCAACACTCAACGCATTCTTTACCTGCCCTCAGTGCAGTTATCACCATGAAAACGGGTATCAAGCTTACCAAAGTACCAGAGATTCTGGCACTACTACGCTCTCAAGTTGGAAGACCAACAAAAGAAATTTAAGGCTCCTGCCTGGGATCTCAACATGGTTTTACAACATCTCACCAGTGATGCCTACGAGCCTCTAGAACGGACATCCTTTGAACTACTAACTCAGAAAACGCTGTTCCTGATCGCCCTAGCAACAGCTGTAAGGATGTCAGAATACATGCTCTGGACTTTAAACGAACACGATTTGAATCGGTGACATTGTGACATCGCACATCTGGGACTGAGATGGATTTTATCATCAAAACCCAACTGCCTGGTCAGCCTGACAGACAGTTCCACATCCCAGCACTATCTACAGTCCTTGGGCCACAGGATACGCAGGATCTATCCTTATGCCCAGTCAGAGCACTTAAAGTCTACTTACAAAGAACTAAAACAAGGAGACGGGTAAATTCAAGCCTCTGTTCATCCCCTTTCTCCACTGAGATGCCCACGGAAGTCTCTAGGACAACAATATCGATCTGGATGAGAGCCGCTATACTAAGGGCCTATAAAGCAGCAGGACTTGAGCCTCCACTCTAATCTCACAATCCACATGAAGTCAGAGCCCTGGCGTCAACACTTGCTCTGCATGGAAACTGCTCGATTACAACTATAATGGAGGGCTGCTTTTTGAGATCGAACACGGTGTTTGCTTAACCACTATCTCAGAGACATTACCACTGAAGAGGTCTCAGGCATTCACCAGTTTGGACCACTTGTTGTAGCACAACAACTAACGGTTCCACAAAGGCTTGAGAAAATCTCACCCTTTTATCACGCGACTCTGTGAAAACCAACGCCTGGAGAGCAATGGTTAAAGTCCATGCACACGCCTAGGACAGACTAGCATGAGTGATAGACCCTGTAATTTGTATAGGACGCATCATACATGAAGAAGGGTCGTGATCTCCACTTGATGCTGCATCAAGAGATGGAGTTACAATAGATAACTAATGGAATATTAGTATATCTAAATCCCCACCTAAAATGTCAGGAGAAGTTTCGAAGAAATGTCAACGCTATGGTTATATGCGTCGACTGGGGAATTAGCTCATGTTTAAGATGAAGTGTATGTACAATACGTTGACAAAGATGAAGGCATAGTTGAGTTCAAGCTTCTTTAGTTACATGACAAACAAATACACAAGACATAAAACGAGGTGAGCGGAGTACCTGCTCAACCCCAGGGAAGCTTCCTCGACGAGCAGCATTATCCCGCTCGTGGACATCCCTACACAGAGAGTTGGAATTAAGACTTGTACTCCTTCCCAGTCTAGATGTGAGCATACTAAGTATATATACAGTTTTTGACAACAATGGACAGGCGATGACTCAACAATTGACAGATAGAAAGACAATAGCACTTCCTTGACTAGTTGATATGATGGCAGACACTCGTACGGCCAAGGGGGATGACCAATAAAGGTTATAAATGTCATATACAGTAATTAATTGCTTCACAAGTCAATGTACAATGCGGAAGTGATAAGGATTACATAGAATACAGATTAGCGTCATATAAATAATTACCATAAAGTCTCACATGTCTTGACTACGTAGTTTTTTTACTTTATAAATATTTGGACGATGGCTGTCCTGAATTAGTCCCTATAACAGAAATCTGACAAGTTGTGGTCCCCCCAGACTCATCAGAGAGAAGTTGAAAGAATCTTCAACAGTGCCGTCATAAGTTCCCAAGGGGGGTAATACAAGACGTAAATCTACAACCAGGGAATCCAGAACGTGGCTTGACCCACCACCGTTTCCAACGGATTCTGCAAGCATAATTAGCATGAGTCAGGATAAGGACAATGTAATTTTGTGACTAAAATTGATATTTTATACTTATCCTGACTCATGAGGTTAGCCCTCCCAACCTCCCCTCTTATGGCACTCTGGATTTCCCTGTAAATCCGGGTGTCGGGCTTACATACGGAGAGAGTGACAAATATTGCCGATCATGTGACCATTTGGGCGCCAAAGGGAGGAAAGGGACGCTACTCTTGGGTGAGTGATTTTACGTCCGCTTTTTTAAAGGGAACTTCAAGGGATTTCAAGTGTTCCACTATCATTCGCAAGAGGAAGGAGACAAGCATAATTAGCATGAGTCAGGATAAGTATAAAATATCAATTTTAGTCACAAAATTACATTTTCCTCAAACAGAAATTTATGAAAAATGATGGGGAATCCCCTAATTTATGTACACACTATTGAGATTCTTACTCATAAAGCATCTTTAGTTAATGATAGGTTTCAACAACCTATGTTATTGCTGCCATTGACTAAAGAAACATAAGTAATATATAGAGTCGTTAAAGGTCACATGCAACCAAAATATCAAACATAATTAAAACACAATTATCACTTATTCATGACATATAATATACATTGCTGGTTATGAAAAAACATATAAACAAAATTATAAGCCGCATAATCACAAATCAAAAGTGCAATATTGTGTACTTTGGGTTTACTTCCCAAGAAACGAAGCAGCCGGGATACCGAACCCAGTCAGAGCGGGTTGGTGTGCACTCAAGTGTAACGGCTGGTTCATTTGCAGATGCCCTCACGGCTCATTGTGTGTGTATATATAGAGATGTTGGGTTTTGTAAATACATGCTCATTTTTTGTGTATAACATTTTGAAATCAACAGACATCATAACATGTCATGTGTTCAAGTATCACACCTGCCTGTCTGTGTAATTACATAATGTGACAGAGACCGAACTCGGCCATAAATCAATGCGTTTTGTTTATGGTGTATAGCCTGATTGGTGTTAAGTTCAAATTGCATGTGGTCAGTGATCGAAGTTGTGTATTGAATATTGTCATTAGCAGACAGGCAGGCAGACACACAGGTGTCAATAAAACAAGACATTGAGTTTTGTCTGTGACAACGACATATCTATATCACAGTTAGAAATTCTGTCAACGCTAAATAATGACATTGCTTTTAAGTATCGAACTGAGAAAGTGACTCGGTAAGAAGAACGTGTGGTGAAATAGACAAATGAAATTATATAAACAGTTTATTTACTGTCATAACATATAAAAAGCTCGCGCCTGTGAGATATCAACAAAACATTAGGAAAATAGCTCACACCAAAGCCTTCACCGAGTATTCACAGGACAGCCCACTTCCAAGTTGCGCGAACCTATTTCACTGCGCACGTGCTATGAGCGCAGCCCAGCTGTTGAAACCAGTTTCGCACATTTTTTTTCATCTCATTATTTTTCAACTTTATAAGTTGAATTTGCATTTTTGATGATTTGTTTCGGTAAGTCCATACTGAAAGGTATCAGAATCTGCAAAGTTGTGTTTTACGTTGCATGTGACCTTTAAACAATGTAGGTCTGGTACAAGCAGGGCCTGATTTAAGTAAAATTATCACTAAATACCAAACAAGCAGGGCCTGATTATCACTGAAAGGTCCATATCCCATTGGGGCAGTGGGGTAGCCTAGTGATTAAGGCATTTGCTTTCGAAATAGGTTTGATTCCCCACATTTGTGAAGCCCGTTTCTGGTGTCCCCGTCATGATATTGCCATAATATTGCTTAAAGCAGTGTAAAACTCAACCCATTCACTCACTTTTATCCACATGTTGCAGTGACAGTCGGATCTGTGACCTGCTGCCCCATGCTATGGATGCTGATGATGCTGAGAGACTGTGGCACATCAGTGAGGAGATGGTCAAACTCAAGAAACAGGAATAATCGTCATGGAAACTGCAGCAGTTTTCTACGTAGACCACAACTACAATTCTGGACAGTCAGATTGTATATGTGTCTCTTTCAGGGTCTTCCTTCCAAGTGGGTGATCTATGCTTCATATTGAGCTGGATGAACTTCATTTCACAGATGATAACAATGTTATTTACTGTACATGACTTAAGTCAGGTGGCAATAGTTTTGATTGGAAAAATATCTTTAAATATCTAAGTGGGATAGGTGACTTCCAGTAATTGTATTGTCATTCTGTAGCCCACAGTCTACATGGTGCATTCACATATTTTTGCCTAAAGGTACTAGATTGAATTTGCAAATATTTTTCTACAGTATATGTGTTTTTGTATATTTAGTAATAAGTAGTTGTCTACAGACAGAATTTTTAAAGATTTATTAATATGGTTAAGTTGGTTTCTCGTTTAGTGCTGTGTGTTTGATGTCAGATACCAAAGCGTGCTATCCTAGCTTCATAATGTTTTGTGACAATATGTCAGGCATTGGAGTTTTGGATAGAGTATATATTTATTGGCTGGTTTTGAATTGTAGCTTGATGTTTAGACTCTGGGACTCATCCATTCTGTCAAGTCCATATTAAAAGAACAAGGATGTTTTAATTTTGCTTTCTCCCTTTGAAGTGGGAGTAATATTTCACATATATTTGTTTCTTTCCTAATACCAAATAGAACTTAACAAGAAATTTATCAATTTGCAAAGTTAATATTGCACCTTTTAGAATAACAATTCTAAAACTTACAGTGAAATGAAGGTTTAAGTAAGTGTATGTAGAATTATTTCAGCACATATTCAGAGACAATTGTAGCCATTCCCATTCTTTCTTTTCTCCACTTTATGAGGTTTAGTGGATGTGCTAGACCTCTGTCCTCCACAATCTCAGCAATGAATATACTGACCCCTTTACTATCTTCACCTCCAGTGTTCACTAATGATTTTATACGTCTTTACAGTGTTTGATGATGGCTGCAAAATATGTTTAGTCAATTACTTTTTCTTTGCAGCTATATTTATATACTATGCTGATTTTGAATGTACATGTACTTCCAAATTGGAAGAACTAGCTAGGAATCTGCATCGATTCGTACTTTATTTGAAATTACAATGGACTGTCATTATTGGTCATTTACAAGTTTGGAAAACTATAATTGGGAGCATCCTCTATTTCTTCAGGGTATTCTGTTGCTGTCCACTCCCGATCAGTTCCAAGATTCTCTTACAATATGACTCAGGTCCATTGCATCTTTAGGTTCAGCTTGAAGTAAAGGCAGCCATTTTTACACACACTGATAATCTTGAGTAATCTCCCTTTTTTAATGCTAAATGTCGCTACAGCTGTGGTGTTTTTCTGTACATTTTTAAGCACTGTCTGTCTATTGAGAGGGTAAATCAGCAGACCAAATCTGTATGTGAATAGGGCAAGCAGCCTCCACAAGCATTTTGAAATTGATTTGTTAAATTATTTAAATAACCAATGACATTTATCAACTGAACACTGTCATAGAATCAGTTGTCCATATTTGTACATATATCGTAAATATTGTCTGATCATGATTTTGATCATGTGATACACCAACTACAGGATCTTCTATTTACAGTATAACTACCTCGAAATGTGGTTTTTAACATTGTTTTATTTTACAATAATACCCATTTTTCAGCCATATAATGTAATCTGTGCCTCTTCAATTGAATACAATATGATGTACATGATTTAGTTTTCTTTTTGAAAATGTAGATGCTGACATCGATATATGTGCAGGTGATACCATGATAATTCTGGAAAAAGATGATTTTCTTAATGTATTTTTTCACTTTTTCAATTGACATTAGTAATTTTGGGTCATCAAAATTTTGAACAAAGGTCTTGCATATTGCTTTTATAGTATAGTCTTATAAAATATATTTTACTAAAATCATATATTGATTGTGGCTAGAATGTTTCGGAACACAAAAAGGGTGCCAACTGTTTTAAATGTTGACAGATTTCTGTTAGTTACAAAACATGGTCCGTGCAGGCAACCTACGTTTTCTTCAAGCTAAGGACGATAAATGGCCATGTCTATTCACATCCAGGACAATTGAGATAGAACCCTGGATATCATCCTGTAATGCAGAAGCTTTTTGAGAAATAATGATTGTGTTTGGGTTCGTGTGTATCTTCTAGCAAACGTCATATTTTTCAGATATGTTTACACAGGATATTTTAGAAATTTTACTTCTGCGCACTTGAGCTGTGTACAGTCGTGTTGCTTCATCCAGTATCAGCCCTGGTCTATTAAGTCCATGTTGGGTTGTTGAAACAATGTTGATGTGTTGTGAAATTTTAGCTCCTGTTTGTAGGTTGTGTCAGGGGTACCGATATACAGTGTGTTATCCATGTGTATATCATGCTTGTAAGTTGTGTCGGGGGTACCAATATACAGTGTGTTATCCATGTGTATATCATGCTTGTAAGTTGTGTCGGGGGTACCAATATACAGTGTGTTATCCATGTGTATATCATGCTTGTAGGTTGTGTTAGGGTTACAGATATACAGTGTGTTTTCCATGTGTATATCATGCATGAAGGTTGTGCAGAGTTACAGATATACAGTTTGTCAGCCAGGTGTATATCATGTATGAAGGTTGTGCAGAATTAACGATATACAGTTTGTCAGCCAGGTGTATATCATGTATGTAGGTTGTGCAGAATTAACGATATACAGTTTGTCAGCCAGGTGTATATCATGCATGTAGGTTGTGCAGAATTAAAGATATACAGTTTGTCAGCCAGGTGTATATCATGCATGTAGGTTGTGCAGAGTTACAGATATACAGTTTGTCAGCCAGGTGTATATCATGCATGAAGGTTGTGCAGAGTTAGCGATATACAGTGTCATCCGGGTGGTAACAGTGTATAAGTTTATGTAGACTTAATCAACACTACCTTGTTACTCTATACTGTACACAGATCTGTCTTCCAGCACTGATGGCAGAGATACTTACGCTTAATATTTGCAGGACTATCTTCACAGCCATAAATACTGTGGACATTATCCACAGAACAAAGCTACAGATAAACTTTTAACATGACATTTAAATTGCAACTTTTGCATTATTTACAAGAAACATCTTCAGTCCAATCAAGTATTTCAAAAGATAAAAGTTCCATAGTCGAATATTTACAGTCTGCTGTCAAAAAAACTATATGCCCAGACCAGTGTACTGGTCATGTACTGATCATTGCTAATTGGTCAAATGTCAAATGGTAGGAGTTCAGGCCTAAAAAAAAAGGTTGTGGTTCCGATTACCCGACTGACCCTATTATTTTTTTAAGGGGTATGAATAAAAGAAGCGTCCAGTTTCCATTATTTTTTCCCAGCACTGACGGACATTGGTCATTCTGTCAGAGAAAGTCAACATGATGGCCTCAAGCTCGATTGAATAAACACATACACATTGATAAAAGTGTTATTAGTTTGTACTTCTAAAAATTACCTGCCTACCCGTAATTTTAAAGAGGTGTAATCGGAACCACAACATTTTTTTATTTGGCCTCAATCTAAAATTTTTTGAAAATGTCCTCTTTGATTTGAGGCTCAGTTCATAAATATTTCAAACAAAAAAAGCTCAAATCATTCTTTATTTGCTTCTAGTTTTGCTACATTTTGGGTACGAATTATCTTTAAATAAGGAATATAGCTGTGTGCTTGGTTACTTTGCAAGGAAGAAGAGTAAGGGAAAAATAACTATATCAATCAATATATTCTGAAACCTGGTCTCACCTACCAACCCTATATCAATAATGATGTTGACACATGGATATATTTCATGTACATATGTTGATTTTGAACATTTGTTGTTTAACAGATAAGGAATGTGTACTGCTGCAAACCAATTTCAAAGCTGAGCAATACTTCGTATTTCATTTGTTTGTACCACTCATGTATATATTTATGTCACTTTTACATAATTTGCATTTGAATGCATTTGAAAACCTTTTGTATGTTTATCAAGATATAGAATTTTGATGTGATCAAATGACATGCTTTCTTTACACAAGAACATTTAACTATGCTTTATTTATTAAGTGTGCATTAAAGGTTATTGACATGGAAAAAATTACCATTTATAATCAGATTGCCTGCAGTGCTAGTGATAGGCGTGACATGTCAGTTTCATTCAGGTTGTGGTGACCATAATGGCGTCTCAGGCTGATTGTGTTTTCTCATCCAGGTCATTAGTTTCAGTTTTAACATTTCTATTTAAATTTAATGCTCTGTGTGAATTTATTTTGCTTCTAATAATTTTGTATTAAACATGCAGAAATATTGTCCTTTTTGTTTTCATTGATAATTAGAAGTCTCATTGACTTATTTTGTACTAAAATCAGGAAATGCATCGGACAAATGACATCAACTATGATGTTTCCATGTTCCTGGAGAATTGCTGTCGAGCTGATGGAGTCCAACATGGATTGTTGTGGGCTATTCTCCCATGTTACATACATTTTGTTTGTTGTTTAACGCCACGATCATCCATGTTCCAGCTGTATGAATGTCATCTGTAAGTACTCGCATCTTAATCAGACAACATAGTAATTGACATGAACAATGATCTACACAATTGGGATACCATGACATCAACCAAATCAGAGAGCATGACCAACCAATCCTGTGGTCTCTTCTTTGAACAAGCATGGGTTTCTCAAGAACAATTCTAACCCAGGTTCCAGGCAGTGATATGATGTGAATACCCTTCAAAGTGTTAAACTAACTCACTCTGAAGGCTAAGTTCCTGCTAGGTTCCTGCTAGGTTCCTTTCATGTCAATGAATGTAACTGCTTATGTTACAGTTATATGACTGACCATGTGAAACTATAGAAATTAAGGGGCAGTGGAGTAGCCTAGTGGTTAAAGTGTTTGCTTGTCATGCAGAAGAGCTGGGTTCGATTCCACACATGGGTACAATGGGTGAAGCCCACTTCTGGTGTCCCATGCTGTGATATTGCTGGAATATTTCTAAAAGTGGCGCAAAACTCAACTCACTCACAAAAGAAATTATGGATCAAGGCATCAGGCTGTATGACCATAGACCCTCTTGCACAAAAACGTAGCTCTTGCTTCCAAGTAAATCCTACACTTAGCATAAACTCAAGAAAGGAGGTGCACCATGATCACTTTCTGCAAGTAAACCCTGGCTTACTGATGTCAGCATTCTTGAAACATTGC
Source organism: Haliotis rubra (assembly GCF_003918875.1). Classification (NCBI taxonomy): domain Eukaryota; kingdom Metazoa; phylum Mollusca; class Gastropoda; order Lepetellida; family Haliotidae; genus Haliotis; species Haliotis rubra. The sequence continues at coordinate 545,652 of NW_025765225.1, read as the reverse complement.
TCATGATTCAGCTAGTGGTTGATGCAGATTCAATTATACAGGCCAATGTTGTATTTGCAGTGATACTGAATAATTCTTGATTCTAAATGGTCAGAATGAAATATCAAATTTTCAATTGATACCTCAAATTTAGCCCTTTTAACACAAGTAAATGTACAGTTACATGGATAGCCTGCAAATTTTAGCCAGTGCTACCTGGTACCAATTCACTGCTGACTGAACAGAGGCAACTTTGAACAAACTCACTTGCCCAATGTGAAACCAAATGTGTCACATAATTTGCTTGTTGTGGGGCAGGACAGAAGTCCCAGAAACACACAGGAGTCAAGATGCCAAGCAGGTCACCAATCCAAGGACTCTCTGTGAGGAACGTTGTGTCACAAATCAGGTGAAGTTAAGTAACGTTCCTCACACCACCATATGACTTTCAAAATGTACTTTGAATTAGTTTTTGGGTAATAGTATAAATATTCCAAAACAGGTTTAGACAGAGAGCTCCAGTTGTCCCTACCAGTTCTACAGAGTCATTGATTGTAGGCTGTCGTAATTAAGTATCAGGGTTATGATCAACTTAGCACCACAATAGCTTTGTGTAACATGTCTCCAGTCTCCCTTTAGAACTTTCCAGAACCTAGGAAAATCTAGACTTGCTGAATTCAGTGCTTCTTACACTGCAGGGAGGGTGGAAGGGAAAATAGTGTGATTTTGGGACTGCGAGACAGGCTGGAAAATATACCTGTCCTGAAAGAAGTTAAGATCGACACATTACCATGTCGCATGGAGCACGACTGGGGACAGGAATCACACACACCTTTGAGCACATGTCTCCATATAAGGGGTATTCACCTCGGAGTGATTACATCTGGTCCAGATAGCAACGCCAACAACAACAACAACGGTATCACCGGTCCGCGTGACTGGGTTGACTTGGGTGTCCAACACTTCAAAGCGTCAGAAACGTGATCGAACTATTAATGTGGGCATGTGAATACGTTATGTCTGTTTCAACACATTGTACCTGTATTGTAACGTACACCATCCCTTCTTCATTTTCACATTTCCAGACTTTTATCCATCTTTTATATAAAGGCCCTACCTACACATTGCGTTTTCTATTTTGATAGTTATCTCAGGAGCTATCCCAGGCACTCTCAATACTTACAGAGAATGTTTCTACAGTACTGCGTCATATAATGCAAAGAGTGAGTGACTTTTGCTTTACGCCGCTTTTAACAATATTCCAGCAATATCACGACTGGGGACACCGGAAATGGGCTTCACACATTGTGCCCATGCGGGGGGGATTCGATCCCGAGTCTTCGACGTGACGAGCGAACGTTTTAACCACTAGGCTACCCCCACCGCCGCTATGATGCAAAGAAAACAGTTCAAAACGGCAGTCATGGTTACAAGTTATATAATATACAGGATATCAATTTCTCAAATTTCCTGTCAGATTTTTACCTTTTCACTGTTAAGTACGAAAATATACAGTTAGCGGTACTTTAACATTTTTACCAGCTTCCTTTTCTCTTCTGCTGTCAAATCTGCCGTGTCAACAAAGGAAGCCGTCTGCTATACCAGGGGAGATAACTCTTGATATTAAGGTTCATTCTTAAGCCTGTAAGAGTTGCTTTCCATATTGAGTGGGAGGCCAAGGATGTTCAGTAAGTAATCGCCGGCGAGTTGGTCAGATTGTGAGTAGGGGAAATCTGAAAAGCGTTGAGAATATCAAAAATGAGATGATTAATAGAGGAAGTCCTATTGAAAAGAAAAATTAAGAGGATTCGCAATCTTAATTTCGCTTTATTTGATTTACATTTTTGTTTAAAGTGAAATTCATCGGTACGTTTTCACTGCAAACAGACTATAAGGGACCGTTCATAATTTATTGCTAGGGGGGGTGATGATGATTTTTATGGAGAAGCATGAACAATGTGAGTGACCCCCCCTAAAATCTATGTACAAATTAAGTGACCCCCTGCATGTCATGTACAAAATCCCCCCTCCCTTTCCCATATTTTTTAAGCATAATTTTTTAATAATGTTGTGTACAAAATTGATGACCCCCTAGTACCATGTGTACAAAATTGATGACCCCCACCTCATACCAGAACAAAATGGGTGACCCCCATTAAAATCATCTTAACACACACACACACACACACACACACACCCACACACACCAAGCCATAAATTATGAACGGTCCCTAAGTAATACTTCTATAGTTTATATACATGTATTAGATATTTGCCGAAACAACTTTCTCAATAATTTCTTGGAATACTATATAAGTCAAATAAACGAACCCTCCGTTCTAATATTTCTGTCAGTAGTTAAATAAGGAGGCTATAGGCTACTAATTCGGTTATTCACAGCTTACTTTTAGCATGTCTTTCTCACTCACTCAGTCACTCTCCTCACATATCAAACTAGATTTTTCACGAAACGAAATGTTATATATTTCTGATATTGTTTGTTATAACTCCAACACTTTACATAACTGTATTGTGTGATCTTGCGCACATCTGTGGGTTTAACGTCGTGCTTGAGAATATTTCGCTCATATGACGACGTGCATGCGTGTGTATGTGTATGTGCGGCTGCTTGTACTAGCCCAGACTGAAGCTGGTTTTATAGTGCTAGCCCACTGAGATACCATGCCGCAGTGAAGCATGAATACCCCACTCAGACACATTACACTGACTCCGAGCCGACCAGTCCTTGTTGTACCCATTAATGCCGAGCGCCAGGCAGGGACCAACAAGTACCATATTTTAACGTCTTTTGGTATGACGCGGTCGGGGATCGAACCCGCGACCTTCCGCACTCCGGGCGGACGCTCTAACCACTACACCACGGAAGAGGTCACACATCTGTTATATGTAGTAATTAGTACTGTACCGCTTGAATACATAGTTGTAGTTATAATAGGTACGTTTTCAGTATCGATGCGTACATACACTATGCACCATTAAGTCTTGCATATGCTGAACATGTAGGTCACTTCTCGTTACCGGTGCAAACTTTTTTAATTTCCGGTATGTCCCATTCGGAAGGTAACGAAAAATATAATACTGCATTAGCTATATACACTATTTGTATAATGGAACAATTAGATCCGTTTCCATTACTCTATGAGGCTTGAATATGTACATTTACAACCCCAGTGAACTCTGATAGCCCAGCAATTTTAATCAGTTTCATGCGGTGTCTGTCAATGTATAAGCACGGTTCATTGACTACTGAGAAATCTGTGACTGGGTTGACTAACGCTTGTCTCTGAAAGTATATAATTTTGATAAAGACAAAGTGCTTCATTTTGATTTAAATCGAGACCGAGTGAGCGATTCACGGGAAAATCTATAGGCTGAAAAAGCGTCTTCCTTAAAATAAAGAAGTTGGCATCCATAAATTCACGTATCTAAATGCCGTTCAAATAATCTATAGGCTGACTTCATTTAGGGCTTTTACATTGCAGAAAGGGCTGTTCGGAATGGAAAATATGTTGGTTAAGGGACTGTGAGACAGATTAGTGAGAGGACAGCATGATCCCAAACCGCCAGTTGCCCATGCCCAATAAAACATTTCCTCCAGATCAGAGATGTGATAATGGCCTCCATCAGTGCAAAGTCCACACGCAGTATACAGTCCGGTGGTACAAACCCAGCTGCGGATTATTTTGTCGTTTATTGTGTGACATCTGTGTGTTAAATGTCGAGCCACCCGGGTGAAACTAGGCCATTCTGTTTTCAATTTAAGGGAACCTGAAATATAGCGTTGCAACCAAGTATAGATCATTAGGTCAAGTTGTATTTACCTGTTTGTAGTTTAATTGACGCATTGTTGGACATTATACACATATCATAGAATCCTGCTTAACATCGATTCTGGACCAGAAAGACCCGTGACTGATAGCATGAGCAAATATTCACACCAGCCAAGTCACAGAAAACTACCAACAGTTCCCAATTTTATAAGACTCTTCTAACAAACTTGGAAACTGATTCTGTATTTAAATCTCATCGGGTCCAACGTTGGCAAAGACTGATGACGTCTAAAACCTTGGTGAAACCCATTTTAGCATCTCTGACAGCGTTCTGTTCTGCGGATGTCTTATGAAACATCGACAGTGAGTGACCGAGCGTGATTGTAGGCCTCTTTCCATCATTTCATGGCATTACACCCTGTAGACATGTGGGAATCGAACCCGGGCCTTCGGCTTGATGAGCAAAGAAACATATGTTGGTCTGGATAAATGCACTAACCAAACTGCCTGTGACATAGGCACATTTATTACATAGTTTATTGATCGCGGGATTGGCTCCATCAACTGATGTGCATCAACCTGACTCAACATATGTGTACACAGCCGTAAATCTTAATACATATACACCTACAACAACGCTGACTACAGCATAAAGCTTCGACAGCGGGGATCGATACTGGACATGTGTGTGTGTGTGCTGTACAAGGCCGGGCGTCCTTGTCTGCAGATTCTGCACGTCCCTCAGTGATTCTAGCTGATAGATCACACACTGTAGAACACAAATGTGACATTTGTCTAATTCTCACGGCCATTATCTTCCGCATATACATATGTATACATGCACATGGTTGCGAACATAAACGTTATTGGCAAACTTCGCCCTCCGTATAATGAGGTGCAGAAAATGCGAATGTCGACGCCGTTTGTTGCGTCAAAATGCCTGCTCAATACTAAACAATGTTAAAGAGACATGACCTATAGCTCCTAGTGATTTGTATATTTACTATACACGGTTAAAAAGGGTGACCGTTTAAGGAATTATCCAGTTTTTGCCTTTCAAGATATATCGTTAGCTACCTCAGTGTTATGACGAGGTTCTGCTGTTTCCTTCCCTGGACCATCAACTTAGTGATTATCAACTATACCGCGATGATTTCACACACACACACGCACGCACGCACGCACGCACACGCACACACACACACGCATACTGGTTTTACAAAGGATGTTACCTGTTGTTTTATATGCAATACGTGATTTCTGAACAGTAGAATGCTCAAATGTCTATTAACCGTACTACTATAGTTTGCTAAGAAGACATAAAAGCCCTCGTGACGTCAAAATGGCTATTGCGTGACGTCATCTGCTGTTTCGTCACTACCTAGTCATATTAACCTACTTCGTCATATTAACAATGGCATATGCATTATATCAGTATACAAGGTGCCTGAAACCAGTATTCAAACACGTGTTTTATTTATATCAATTGTGAATAAGTTTTGGATTCAAACCATCTTCAATTCATATTTCAACACCGACAAGAAACCTGCCTCATTTAACTTTTTATGAATATTTATATGCTATTTGTATACTTTTATGAACAGATCGCTCTTGATTAGACACCTCATATCAATCTTACTCCATCTTATTGATCATTCGTGTCCATTTGCTGGTCAGATCGGATTTAAACTGTCACATCCGTCAATCTTGAGTACAAACGCACAGATCTTCACCTCCTCACCGATTCTAAGATTAGTTTTTACCATAGTGAGTATATTTCTGTTTCTATCATAACGAACCTTTTTTTATGAAAACGTTTATTATATCGCACATGTATATCCATATACATGTACAAAGATACACAGAACAGCAACCGTTTTATATTTTGATTTAATGTAATTGTTTGTCAATATCGATGTATGCAACAGTAGCATATGTTTCCGAGCATGTTTTATGATCGATCGTGATAAATATAGAACCTGAATCAATAACAACAATAGTAATCAATATTGAATGTCACAGCAAGAACGATAACTCATTTGAATTCATCGCAGCGCCAGCCGCGCGTGTATTTGGATGATCTCACGAAAAACATGGGCGACGGAAGGAAATGAACCGTGCTGATTTTGGAGTTTCATAACATGATTCACAAGCGATGGCAACTTAGAATGGTGTGAATTTCCACCAGCCCCAAACAGAATACAGTGGAAGAGAATGATAAACAGGTATTGTTCGTGAATAGCAACTGGTAATTTTTCCCGTCATTGACGAGGTCGGTCGAGGAATCGTCACGTTTGACAGCACAGGCGCCCGTACTGCCGACATAATTATTCCATGCAATAACGGCCAATATACAATGGGTTTTATGCATGGTTTAATGGGTAAGGTGGTATTAGCCCTGTATCGTATATCGTGGGCCTGTGTGGCTCAACTCCCGTGTCTGTGGTTGTGTGTTGTATGGGAAACATGTCGGTGAGAAAATGGATACTTCGGGCAGGTGACATCTGGGACTAGCAGTTGTGTGGGTCTTCATTGGATAGGTATAAAATTATTGGCGTTCAAACTAGGTTATTTGCACAGGTTTATATGGATTTTTGTAATATTTTGATTTGGTGTGTCATTGTTTATCTGATTTGTAAGCAGTTGAGATGTCGATAAATGACCCCAGGTGCTGTAATTTCTAATTGATCAATTTTAATGTATTCATATTGTGTTCATTTTGAAGCCAAAATTTTGTCTACATTGTTATGGTTGTACCTTATGTTAAACCTTTTTTGTGTAAATGTAAAAAATAATAATATATAATTGTGTCTCACAGTTAACATGTAGCTAAGATACATAGCGTTCACTGACATGTCAGTGAACGCTATGTATCTTAGCTAAGTTAACATGATGATTTGATAATTTTGTATGATCATTTTAATTGCTGAATAATTTCCAATAATATCTGATGTATTAAAATACATCAAGTTTGATAAAGGTATAAACTACATCCTTAATTTATTGATTATATTTATAGTTAGATTAAGATTTAGATTATTTTCTATACAGTATTGTTTTCAAAAGCATAATACTACTGATGTTATGATTATTCCTTACCCGTGAAGGTCCGGGATTAGAATATTGATCTCCAGTAACCCATGTAACATACGTAACCCATGCTTGTCGTAAGAGGCGACTAACGGGATCGGGTGGTCAGGCTTACTGACTTGGTTGACACATGTCATCGGTTCCCAATTGCGCAGATCAATGCTCATGCTGTTGATGACTGGATTGTCTGGTCCAGACTCGATTATTTACAGACCGCCGCCATAGAATATTGCTGAGTGCGGCGTAAAACTAAACTCACTCACTATGATTATTTCTGACAATATATTCCTTATAAATGTCATAATGATAAACAAATGAAAGATAATAAACATTGAAAATATACAAACCGGTAGTGAATTGTCTCAAACATGGTTTTAAATTTATATAATTATATATTAATTGCATAGATGTTAGCAAGAATGCTGACTGTTATGAAACAACCTGTATTTCACTTATAGATTCTGTTGTTTTTGCTTGTTGTTTAATGCTGCATTCAGCAATACTGCAGCTATTTGATGGCAGTCAGTAAATAAGTCTGGACAGACAATCCATTGATCAACAGCATGAGCATCGATTTACGCAATTTATGAACCTGATTCTGTAGTCAACTGTATCTTTGAGTAAGTATCTTATCCAAAGAAATGTGTAACCTACTCTTCTCCTAGAAGGGAGTGGTCATTTAGAATGAAGGGGTAGGAGGGAGGACTTAGGGCAGTTAAGGAAGCAGTTCATGTAAAGGGACAGCAATAGAGGCTTCACCCAAATTGTTCACTGACAGATAGGATGGGAGAGGGGTGGGAGAGGAGTGTATGTGTTGTAAGGAAAGGGGGAATAATGAAGAAAATGCTACATGCAAATTGACAAGTTAATAGCTGCAATTTTCTGATTAAAAATAAATCAAAATGATTATTTGGCTTGTACTATCTATAGGATTTCCAGTTAGCCTGTGGCAAGAGAGATGTATACTACACAACTAATAGGGTGGTAGCTTAATGTTTAAAGCGTTCACTTGTCACTAATGACGTTATTAACTGTTGCTTTTCTGGTATTCCCTGTCGTGTTGAAAGCATTGTCAAATCAGTCTCAAACCATTCGACCGCCTCCGTGGTGTAGTGGTTAGAGCGTCCGCCCGGAGAGCGGAAGGTCGCGGGTTCGATCCCCGACCGCGTCATACCAAAAGACGTTAAAATATGGTACTTGTTGGTCCCTGCCTGGCGCTCGGCATTAATGGGTACAACAAGGACTGGTCGGCTCGGAGTCAGTATAATGTGTCTGAGTGGGGTATTCATGCTTCACTGCGGCATGGTATCTCAGTGAGCTAGCACTATAAAACCAGCTTCAGACTGGGCTAGTACAAGCAGCCGCACATACACATACACACGCATGCACGTCGTCATATGAGCGAAATATTCTCAAGCACGACGTAAAACCCAATTTCACCTCACCTCAAACCATTCTAACTCGCCCACTCAACAAGTAACAAATGTATCAATGAAGTCCCTATTCTTGACATTGTTGCAGGACCTTTATTGAGTGTCTTGGAAGATGTGAATGATTAAAACTGTTTCAATCATTGGCTAAAATTAGATAGTAGTGATCATGATGATCAATATTTAATTATCATTTCTAAATGGATAACATGAAGCCAAACCTTAATAATGTAATTTTGAAATATCTGCCTTGTAAGTTTTTTTAACATTGGTGCTGGAATGAAATAACTTTCCAACGTATCTCGTCAAATGCTTGGCAACAAACTAACAACATTCTTCCTATTGTACATTATGCATTGTGAATGTCTTTAAAAGGAGATTATGAATATGAGTAATCTATATTTTATATGTCTGGTACAGTCTGTTATGTACTAATGACTTGAACTAAAATGCTATAGAGAATTAGTCCCAAGCTACATTATTCTAAAAACACAACCACATGCATGTTATTGAAGTAACAATCGATTAAAAACGTCAGAACATAAGATTAAATATGTAATAGTGGCAAGATGTATTATGAATCACGTTTTTTAAATGTCGTAATGAACCAAACCCAGGAATATGTGATTCCAGTGAAGGGTTCTCTTTGACACTAGCATTTGGAGACTAGGGCTATGTGGGGTGGATTGAGTTTTTGCCAGTTATTTCACTAGTTGTATTGCAACGAATGATATTGTTATGAAGGTACATGTATACAGTTTTGTATATTGGTATCTGCTCCTAGTTAAATTTGTATGGCTTGTTTCAATATGGCTTCATGATATCCTGTATATTGTTTACCTGGTAACAATTTGATGATTAATGCAGAACATCAGAAACAATTTTAGAAAATTTGAAGTCAAGTATATTAACTGTGGTAAACTGAATCTTGACATGACTAAATGATCATATCACTAAGTCATTGTCAATGAAATATGTTTGAGGAATAAGTTTAGGTGAAGTTATGATGAAATCAGGTACTTTGATGCATAATTCCTAAAATGTATTGGTTAACGGTAAAAAACCAATGAGTATGCAGCTGCTAAAATTGATTTTTAGCCACATGGTTGTGTTTAAACTGCTGCCCAACACTTCAGGTGATGTTTGTCTGTGAGTGGCCTGTCTTTGTATTGCTGTTACTATAGGACAACACTGAGTAGTTTGTTTATTGACTTGCAAGCTACTGTTTGTTGTTCAATGCCACGCTCTGCAGATTACAGCGATTGATGGCATTTTGTAAATAATCAGTCCTGGACCAGACAATTCTGTGATTGATATCATGTCATTGATGTGTCAGTATTACTTTAGTGAGTCAGTGTCTGTTGTTTGTGTGAATGTCTGTTATTGGAGGAGTGAGTGTGTTATGTTAAGTAGTGGGTGAATGAGTTAGTGTCTGTTGTTTGTGTGAGTGTCTGTTATTGGAGGAGTGAGTCTATCTGTTGTTTGTGAGTAGTGTCTGTTATGTTGGTGTGTCTGTCTTTTGTTTGTGGAGTGTCTGTTATTGGAGTTAGAGTGTTTGTGTGTGTGTCTGTGTTAAGTAGGAGTATGTTGTGGATGTGTGTTACTCTGTTGTTTGTGTGAGTGTGTGTCTGTTATTGGAGGAGTGAGTGTGTTATGTTAAGTAGTAGGTGGAGTGAGTGTAAGTGTTGTTTGTGTGAGTTATTGAGGAGTGTCTGTTGTTTGTTTGTGTGAGTGTCTGTTGTTTGTGTGAGTGTCTGTTATTGGAGGAGTGAGTCTGTTATGTTAAGTAGTGGGTGAATGAGTTAGTGTCTGTTGTTTGTGTGAGTGTCTGTTGTTTGTGTGAGTGTCTGTTATTGGAGGAGTGAGTCTGTTATGTTAAGTAGTTGGTGGATGAGTTAGTGTCTGTTGTTTGTGTGAGTGTCTGTTATTGGAGTAGTGAGTGTGTCATGTTAAGTAGTTGGTGGATGAGTTAGTTTCTTTGTTGAGTGTGTGTCTGTTATTTGTGGTGAGAGTTAGTCTGTTATTGGAGGAGTGAGTCTGTTGTTTGTGTAGTTGGTGGAGGAGTGAGTTATGTTAAGTAGTTGTTTGTGTGAGTGTCTGTTGTTTGTGTGAGTGTCTGTTATTGGAGGAGTGAGTCTGTTATGTTATGTTAAGGGTGGATGAGTGGATGTTTGTGTAGTGTCTGTTGTTTGTGTGAGTGTCTGTTTTTTTTGTGAGTGTCTGTTATTGGAGGAGTGAGTCTATTATGTTAAGTAGTGGGTGGATGAGTTAGTGTCTGTTGTTTGTGTGAGTGTCTGTTGTTTGTGTGAGTGTCTGTTATTGGAGGAGTGAGTCTGTTATGTTAAGTAGTTGGTGGATGAGTTAGTTTCTGAATGAGTGAGTGTCTGTTGTTTGTGTGAGTGTCTGTTATTGGAGGAGTGAGTGTGTTATGTTAAGTAGTTGGTGGATGAGTTAGTTTCTGTTGTTTGTGTGTGTGTCTGTTGTTTGTGTGAGTGTCTGTTATTGGAGGAGTGAGTGTGTTATGTTAAGTAGTTGGTGGATGAGTTAGTTTCTGTTGTTTGTGTGAGTGTCTGTTGTTTGTGTGAGTGTCTGTTATTGGAGGAGTGAGTGTGTTATGTTAAGTAGTTGGTGGATGAGTTACTGTCTGTTATTTGTGTGAGTGTCTGCTGTTGTGTGTGTCTGTTATTGTTTGAGGAGGTGTCTGTTAAGTGTTATGTTAAGTAGTTGGTGGATGAGTTAGTGTCTGTTGTTTGTGTGAGTGTCTGTTATTGGAGGAGTGAGTCTATTATGTTAAGTAGTAGGTGAATGAGTTAGTTTCTGTTGTTTGTGTGTCTGTGTGAGTGTCTGTTGAGTCTGTTATGTTAAGTAGTTGGTGAATGTCTAGTTTGTGTGAGTGCCTGTTATTGGAGGAGTGAGTCTCTTATGTTTAGTAGGAGGTGAATGAGTGAGTTTCTGTTGTTTGTGAGTGTCTGTTGTTTGTGTGAGTGCCTGTTATTGGAGGAGTGAGTCTGTTATGTGAGTTGAGTGAGTGTGTTGTTTTCTGTTGGTTGTGTTGTTTGTGTGAGTGCCTGTTATTGGAGGAGTGAGTCTATTATGTTAAATAGTTGGTGAATGAGTTAGTGTCTGTTCAACAAAGGCCTGGGTTCTATTCCCCACATGGGTACAAAGTGTGAAGCCCAGTTCTTGTGTCCCTTGCTGTGGTATCACCGGAATATTGCAAAAGGACGTAAAACCTGACTCACTCACTCACACATTTGATGTACACTGAATCTACAGGTGTTCAGTTTAGTGGGCTTGAAAGACAAGCAGGTATGTCATGATATGATTTCTCTAGGTATGGTCTACTTTACAACATGATGCTGAATTTGCAGCAATTTTGTGTGAATTTTCATATTTCCAAAGGAATAAAAACCATTGTAAAAGCTTGAACCCACGGAAATATTTGGTTTCAGATAAACATATCTCATTTCAGTCAGTAATTTGTTCAGATAAAGCTGGAGTTCCCCCATAATAACCTCTATTTAATAAAAAGTCCCTTTTCTTAAATACCTCAGATGTATGGCTGAGATTACCTTCATAAATTGAATATGCAGGAATAAGTTCATGCAGGAAAACAACACTGGTTTCACAAATGAATTAATACAGGTTTCACATATGAATTGATATAGGTTTCAAATGTGAGGTGATACAGGTTTCAAATATGAAGTAATACTGGATTAAAACATGAACTGGTAAGAGTATGTCACATATCATATGAACTAAGAATATTTATATCTGTACTGATTAATCGTGAGCTTTCGGTATCACCTGGGAACATTTTTCTGAAGCTGAGTTATCCCTTGGGAAAGTTTAGCTATATAAAACTTTCCCCCTGAACGCAATTTTATTTTCCATAGTCGAAATATAAACAAAGTAGACAAAGTATGCCACACATTTCCTGTATCAAATGTTAGTTTGTAGGACATGAATCAATCATCAGGAAGTAGTTCTCGACCAGGGTCTATCACTGACGGCCGGTAGAGATGATACCACTATATAATCTGTTTTGGTACCTGGAAAGAAAGGTTTCTGCAAAAATATTGTCCAGTTACTTTTGTGTAAAGATAAATGAAAACGTTCGGATATGAATGTGATGTATGAAACTGTTAACATTCGTCTACCTCAGCTTCAGTTGTATTCAAGTGCACACAGACACGGTAATGATAGTTTGACAATGTCCATATATGATGTTAAAATATAGTGTTGTTATTTTATATATACTTCACTGAAGTAACAGGAATTGAATTTCTGAATTTCTTATTGAGATGCTGCTGGTTTGGGGCAGTATATGGACCTTAGAACAAGTCTAGATAAACCCATGCTTCTGACTGTGTCTACTGGAATGATTTTATGAGAGCTTCATTTGTCTGTCAGTCTTTAATGTTGAACCAGTACATTATGCTTCTCACCATGTTACATGACATTCATCATCTACACTCAAATGGCTGTGTTCATGTTGTAGCATCTGGCCCCGATTTCTCAAAGCAAACTTAAGTTTTTACTCAAATTCGAACTGAGTTTGACAATTTGAAACAGCTGAATTAACTCAGTTGCATTTTTAAAATAAAAACACCCAAACAACTTAAGTAATCTATTTACCAAACTCAAATTGTCAACTATGTTTGAGTTTGATATCGATTTCAGTTCAACATGGGAAATGCGTTTTCTCAAACTTGAGTAAAAATTTGAGAAGTTTGTTTTGAGAAATCGGGGCCAGGAAACTGTACAATGTACATTGGTGACCTGACCTATTTGAATATGCATTGTTTGGAATTTCCTTCTTCTGATTTCATGGAAGTACGAACACTTGTCAAGGCAGTTGAAGTTAAGCCAGTGAAAGTATCCAGATGAACTGCTGTCAACCCATATTATACCATGGCATTCTAAGTCTACTCTCGGTGTTATTGTTTGCTGATTTCTGTTTTTAATTCAAATGCCAGGCTACTCACATTAATTACATGACACTTTCCAGGCCTAGGGTCAATTAGGGTCTTGGGAGACACATTCGTTCCATTTGGTACCTACAGTGATAACAAGACAGGGTAGTAATACTGTATGTACAGGCCTACCATACAAACGGTGAACAAATCATCAAAACTGAACTCATATACACCAAAACAGAACAAAAGTCACCAAAAACTGCAACAATATCCTCTAAAACCGAAACAATACATCTGTAATGGAAGACAAATCGTTTGAAATGGAAACAAAACTCGCGTATCAGCTACAACACCGCTGCGAGAACGGTCGCCGAGCGTACAAAACAGCATTCATAGCATCCCAACACGGCAGTCATAGCATCCCGAAACGGCTTATACATTGTCAAAGATGGCGGCGAGGGGGGACGAATAGGCTTTGGTACATAATTGTTTTTCGTCACTATGAGTCTAATCATGAAAATTTGATATCGGGATGTAGCGCATAAACCCCCTATTGTAGTAAGCTTCAAACCTATGTCCATACTTCTCAGTGTCAGGCTTGCAATTCTACACAATGTGGTCCCTCGTTCGACCGAATAGGATTTCTTGTCAACATGCCTTGCTACAGTTTCTCTTCAGTTTTGTAAATAAAGTATTCATAGCATTACATTCAACATTACTATATTTTAGTGATTTAAAAAAGTTTACAAAACTTTGTTCATTCTCCGTGAATTGCATATCTAAGTGATCATTTTTAGAGTGTACGAGTGCAAACTCAATCCACTGATTAGGGCAGGGAGGCGACTTCTTGAGGACTTGTACCGTTTTGTACGCTCGGCGACCATTCTCGCGCGCTGTTGTAGCTAATATGCGAGTTTTGTTTCCATTTCAAACGATTTGTCTTCCATTACAGATGTATTGTTTCGGTTTTAGGGATATTGTTGCAGTTTTTGGTGACTTTTGTTCTGTTTTGGTGTATATGAGTTCAGTTTTGATGATTTGTTCACCGTTTGTATGGTAGGCCTGATGTAGGGCCGCTACAAATCCACTATGAAGCAAATGTAATACATATCATGAATATTGGGTCACTATTTTAATAACAAGGTAGCAGTAGATGTATTATTCATTATATTCAGTGGGATAATATCAGAATACATTTTTTTACCTGTTTTGACCATGTTGACAATGGTATTTCACATGACTAGTGATCTCATTAATGTCAAATGAAATGTATACAAGTGTTGACTACAATCCTGTTTGGTATGGATATACTCCATTTTGCATGGCTTGCTTTGATAAATAACACTTCAACTCATCTAAAAGCAATCTTTTTTTTAATTAAATTGAATATGCATTCCTAGTGATGGGTCTGCTTGTCAAGCTGAAGACCTGGGTTTGATTCCCCAAATGGGTACAATGTGTGAAGCCCATTTCTGGTGTCCCCTGCTGTGACATTACTGGAATATTGTAAAAGCAGCGTAAAACCTTACTCTCTCACTCCTAATGATGGTAAAGACAGAATTGAATTCATGAAGGGATACAGTTTGATTCCATGAATACACAACAACCCTAGTTGTAAGTAGTACAATGTCCATAAGAGGCTCGGTTGATACCCTTCCATGGAAAAATTGTTCTGATAACACCCTGTTGTGTGTAAATGTGAAAGAAGGTTGAGGGAGGAATAGCAACCTTTATTTAGATTGGATTAGAGAAGTTATTGAGACCCATTTTCCTAGTTAATAGAGGACAAGCTGTTGTAATGAGTCATTCATTGTGAGAGCTCTCTGCGGTGAATTGTGAATTTTGGGGGGTTATCCTAAAATAATCAGGAAAAAATCCACTCCTTTGTCATGAGATATAGATTGTGAGAGACTTCCTCATGGCCATATATAATTTCAGATTAGGGATAGAAATGCATTTGTGTTCAAGTGTGCAGCAAGTTACACATAATTATGTTGTGGAGTGCCATTTAGAATTCACATGTGACAAGGAACACTTTTCATCCATATTAGACATGTTAGAAGAACAGGATCAGAGGCAGCTGCAGTTTTGAAAGTTTGTCCTTCCTTTTCACTGAGGTGTATAATGCCATTTTTAGTTTATGAATCTCCAGGTTTATTTTGTGAATCATACTGTGCATCAAGTGTGTTTTTTGTTTTCATTTTCCATGTGTTTGGTCAGCTGACTTGTGCAAAAGTAGAACTATAACACAGGCTCAGTTACTTCATTATTTTGTTAAGAAATAGGATTTCTATTTCTTTCATGACAAAGTTATTTTAACAGTGATATTACAATTTCATCCACGTGTCTGCACAAGATTTTAGCACTGTAGACAGGTATCTATAATCCTGTCGTACTGTATCATGAGGTGTGAGTATATTGAAGGTAAAGATTATCGATATGTAACACTTACATGTAATTCACAGCAAGGTCATTATCATAGACAGTGTATCATGTTCTTATTGTTCCATTGTGCTAATTAATCTAAGTGAATGTTAGTGTTAAACAGGAAAGCATGATATTGTATGTTGGTGTTGACCTAACTGACTGCAGTAAAAAATGAAAAATGTTTTCCTGGTGTATGTTTGTGTAAAGATGCTCTCAGATTGATTTACAAAGAAGGGTAACGTTTAAGTGGGTGATTGTGCACCATGGTGAACAAAAACTGCCACGATCAAATGTTGTAATTTAATATTACCACTTAATGTATGAGTAGAGTGTATATTCATGATGGGCGAGTCAATCAGTGTTGCGTTTGTTTCGTGTATGAGTATATTTGTTGTTGAACATCATGGCAGAGCATGTCAGTATAGTGTTTATTGTGTATGAGTCTATTTTACTTGATGGATGCCATTTATTAAGTGTGTGAGTATATATGTAGTAGGATGTGATGGAATCTGTAGTATGTGAGTATATATATTGTAGGACATGATGCCATTTATTAGGTGTGAGTATATATATTGTAGGATGTTATGGCATCTGTTCAGTGTGTGAGTATAAATATTGCAGGACGTGATGGCAGAGTCGGAGGAATACAGCTCCCAGCTGCGAGATGTGTTTGACATGTTCGACAAGACGGGCGAGGGCGCCCCCTGGGACGAGAGGCCCTACTGGAGCTGTGCAAGGGCCTGCAGCTGGAGGAGTACTCAGACCTACTCCTGGACAAGGTGCTTGAGAACAAGAAAAAGGTCAGCAGGACATCACAATTATCTAATTTCACCTATCCCTAGTGTACAGTACACAACCCTGTTGGTAAATGACCAGATGGTGGCCACATGAATACGTGCAAACACCCAGTTGCAGGTACAGCTACGTGCAGTGAACTTGGATAAAGTACAGTGACTATCTGTCCCAGTCCACCCAGCTATGAATGGGTACCTCATAAGGATGAGAAAGGCGCAATAACCTGGTGCGCCTAATGGCTGCAAAAATTGTTTAGATTGATAATACGCTGTGCTGTTGAGACTGACGTCTAATGATCAAGGGAAAAACCAGTGCCTGAGCATGTACTAGTTGCATGGATATGTGCACTATATTCATATCCTATAATAATATCCCAAACAACAAATATGGGCCATGGACATGCAAATTTTTGTTAATGCGATCAGTTGCTACAACCTTTATGGTGTCTTTTGTCTACTTAGGTGCAGGAACCGCCTCCGTGGTGAGCGCCTGCAGGAGAGCGGAAGATAGCGGGTTCGATCCCTGACCGCCTCATACCAAAAATATGGTACTTGTTGGTCCCTGCCTGGCGCCCGGCATTAATGGGTACAAGGACTGGTTGGCTCAGAGTCAGTATTATGTGTCTGAGTGGGGTATTTATGCTTCACTGCGGCATGGTATCTCAGTGGGCTAGCACTATAAAACCAGCTTCAGTCTGGGCTAGTACAAGCAGCCGCACATACACATACACACGCATGCACATCGTCATATGAGCGAAATATTCTCAAGTACAACGTTAACCCTATTTCACCTCACCTCACCTTAGGTGCAGGGTTTTACCCACTACAATACGCTGTGTCAAATGCTATTTTAAATGTATTATGGATATTCACCATTGTTTTGACTGTCACTTTTGTCTTTGTAATAACGACCAATTCTACTTAAGAGGTTTTACATATTTCCTGACGTGACGGGTGTGAGGTTTTACGTACTTTATATGACCGTCTATAAGACGACCCCATGGGTAAGACGACCCCCAAACTTGACCCTTAAAATCAGTGTCAAAATGGTATGTTTCGTGCATAAGTCGATCCCCCGGGATGGGGTCCTAATCGCGGCAAACACAGACCACAGACAACTGGCAGTTACCAATAATTATAACTTTGGTCCACATTATTCAAAGAATTCACTGTCATATATATTGTGTCTACTCACGGATCGAAACGAAGTGTAGTTGACAGAAAATGCATAATATATTTTGCTTCTCTAAATATCATATTTATTGTAGCAACAAACTGGCTTGCTTATTTTTCCCCATTCAACAATCACGAACTGATTACCGCTTCGTTTTCCATTGACTGCTAGTTTACAGTAACATCGGTAAAAATGTGTGAATTTAAATGGCTTCCTACCCCATTCCATGTGCTTACAACGTTCATGAGGGTCCGTATAACCTTAGTGTTGATTATATATATTTTACATAAAAACTGTAAATAGAATTACACAATGCTAGGATATATTTCTTTGGGTTAATTCATAGTATTCTGTATTATATTTTACTGACGACTGCGTCAGAATTCATCCCGTTATATTATTGTGCATGTTTGAACTTGTTCGCCGGGAAACGTGTGCACAGCTGATT
The DNA here is from genome assembly GCF_003918875.1 of Haliotis rubra. Taxonomy (NCBI): domain Eukaryota; kingdom Metazoa; phylum Mollusca; class Gastropoda; order Lepetellida; family Haliotidae; genus Haliotis; species Haliotis rubra. The sequence continues at coordinate 527,600 of NW_025765225.1, read as the reverse complement.
GCTATTTCCGGCTCAAACACACACGGTAATCTTAATTAATTTATAGAGCAAAATCTGTAACTAAAATTACACAATGCTAGGATATATTTCTTTGGGTTAAATAATGGTATTCTGTATTATATTTTACTGATGACTGCGTCAGAATTCGTCCCGTTATATTATTGTGCATGTTTGAACTTGTTCGCCAGGAAACGTGTGCACAGCTGATTGCTATTTCCGGCTTTGTGTACGAGGCAAATTCGCACGGTAATCTTAATCCCTGCAAATAATACAATGCCCAGCAAAACAACTTATAACTTAAAAGGTAAATAATCTTGTCTAGTGATGTTTAATTGCAAATTTGACGTCTCTACTGACAAAGTCGTCTTCTGTTGTTTGTTCACGCGAAGTGATAGTGATACGATGTTGTTTTCTTACCCCTCGAAAAAAGTTTGACGAAAGCGTAACCCATGGAAAAGACGACCCCCTTCTACAGACTGCTTTTTTGGTCCTCAAAATTCGGCTTATAGACGGTCATATACGGTACTCGTTTTTCTAATGTGAGGTTTTACATATTTCCTGATGTGTTGGGTGTGAGGTTTTACATTTTCCTGAAGTGTCGGATGTGAGGTTTTACTTTTTCTTGATGTGTCTGATGTGAGGTTTTACTATTTCTTGATGTGTTGGGTGTGAGGTTTCACTCTTTCCTGATGTGTTGGGTGTGAGGTTTTATTTTTCTTGATGTGTCGGGTGTGAGGTTTTACATATTTCTTGATGTGTCGGGAGTGAGGTTTTACTTTTTCTTGATGTGTCGGGTGTGAGGTTTTATATTTACATTGTAAATAGTGTTGCCGATGAATTTTGGATTTACAGGGAGTGTTTAAAATGTTCGGTTTTCTAATAACAATAATTGAAATATTTTCTTCATAGGTGACAGTAACTGAACCACAACCACCTGATGATTATTAAAGCTTTTTATCTATTAGACCACAGAACTTTCTGGGATATGGGTCATAACATAATTTCTCGTAATAATTAAACATTGATAAATATTATTTTTCCTTATCCTGACTCATGCTAATTATGCTTGTCTCCTTCCTCTTGCGAATAATAGTGGAACACTTGAAATCCCTTGAAGTCCCCTTTAAAAAAGCGGACGTAAAATCACTCACCCAAGAGTAGCATCCCTTTCTTCCCTTTAGCGCCCAAATGGTCACATGATCGGCCATATTTGTCACTCTCTCCTTCTTCGCCCTTGAGGACGGTTGTGAGAGCACCTGGGTCCCTATACGGCACATATCCTTTTATATTTTCGGACCTTACATCAAAATTATTGCTGTATACGTTTATTAGGATTATATTCTACATTACGGTTTGAAATTTGTTCTAAATTTTCCGTTGTTTGACATGTGGTTTCTTCATGTTAACAATTGATGAAAACTTGTATTCGTTGTAGGTACCTAGTGTCTGCGGCTGACCCGCATTTATTATGTCCAAATTGCACTGTTTCATGTTCTTTCAGCTCTCGCTGTGAGTTTTGTGTAAATTTAAATTCGGTTGAGTTTATTAATTACCTTTTTTCCATCCATAGACGTGCTAAGGACTGGGTAAGTAGGTATTCACAAGTCATGTCTAAATCGAGTGATTGCGCTGATAACCGTGTGTTAACCACTGCTGCAGATATTCATAATTCTAGTGAATTGCTGAACGTTTCTCAGGAGCAGGTCGATGTACCAGGAGTGAACGCTGGAGGCCATAATATTATAGGCATGAGATTATGGTACTTGCCACAATAATAGATATACAATAACATTATTAATAACGGGTGATTAAGAGGTGAGAAGATACAAATTATGAGAGGATTTAATAATGTATTTAAGATATAAAGTGATTAATAACGTTGTAAGGTAGAAAGTCAGTAGTGGAGGTTACAAACGGGAAAGTAGGTCGTTAGAGCTGATGAGGGCAAGGTGAGGTGACTCATAGCTTAGGTAAGGGAAAAACTACTGCACTATCAAGATGGAGCGACGTGTCCGGGGACCTTGCTACCAGTTCTTGGTACTCTACGAGTCATATATGGCTAGGGGAGAGAGACTCTGAGATTCCTGGAATCCACCTCACGGTCTTACAGATATGGTAGTGGGGGTACGAAATAGAGGTGGGGGAGAGTAATAGATAGTCAGGTTGTGGGTTATTGACCAATAGAAAAAATGAAAAAGGGTGTTGGTTGTGACGTAGGAACCGAGGTTTAAGCTGGAGCAAAGCTCAGAGACGGGAGTCTGGTGCGGGCCTACTCTTGATGTTGGTCACTAGGAATCGTCTCAGAAATTATCTTGAAGCACCAGCATTTGGCTTAAGACTGAAGCTTTGCGGCTGAAGTCTTATAGAGTGACCATAGAGTAGGTTGACCAGCAACACAGTGTTAATAAAAACTATTGAACAATGATCATCGTCTTGTGTTTGCTGGGTACTGACATTGTACCTCTCGCACATCCCTTATCGTCAGGACCGAAGAACGGGGGTATACCGTAGTTCTGGTAACGACACGGCATCCCAGGTGTGGGATACCGACAGGTATATTTCCATCTACATGCCAGGTAAAGGTGCTAGTCAAAACGCCTTGGAAAATAAGAGATCATTTTCTACTGAGCTGACCTCATCGCAGATAAAGAAGGCCAAATCTTCATCTTCGCAGAAGAAGAAGGCTACTACTATGAAGACTTCAGCGAAGTCTAAGATCAGCTGTACTCAGAAGACGAGGTCTTTCTCAGCCGAGATTGTTCCTCCGGAAGAAGCAGATGTTTATGATGATCCACCCATCCTCATACCTGAAGTCACCATCGTCAGTAAGAAGACGAAGCCTGCTTCTACAGCTACATCGGCATTGGTATCAGCGCAGACATTGACAGGAGACCTACTATCAACGCAGTCATCGAGTACCAGAGATAGCAGCAGCATCAACTCTTCACGAGTGCAGCGAGCCTTAGATGACGTCTCTTCAGTATCAGATGCATCATCCCTGCAGCAGTCTCTTCAGACAACGCAGAACTTCAACCCGGGACTGTTCATGCAACAGTTTACAGACCAGATGATGTCGATGATGGAACGTCGCTTTGCTCAGGAGAAGGCTGCTATGAAGACCGCTACAACGTCTACTAGCCTGCGTGAAGGCTCTACAGTCTCCCCACCACATCTGGATGAAGAGGGAAGCCTGCGCGAAGGCTTTCGGACACGACGATCTTCCCCATCTGAAGTAGACGCCCCAGAGAGTGTTGCTAAGAAGTCTCCACGCAGGAAGGAATCAAGGCGTTCTCCAGAACCCTACAGACGTCGCAGATATGAGTCGTCATCTCGTTTGGACTCTGACGCCCATCAAGAGCCTGCGCGAAGACACTCCTATAGAGGGGAAACTACATCCAGGAATCCACCTTCGCGAAGATCTAGAGAAATATCTCAAATCTCCAGGAAAGATTCAAGATCACATCGGAATCGATCACCTGCACAAAGCTCATCTTATAGATCGTTGGAGACTCAAGTCGTCGTGCATCCTTAGAGCGAGAAATGTCTAAATCAGAGGATGAAGGTGAAGGCGTCTTCTCCGATACAGAAATTAACTCCTGGATCGCCAATGGCTTGGACTTCATCACCTTCTAAGGACACAGATGAGGCGTTTACGTACAAGATATCCAAAGATGATTTCGACACACTCACCTTTCCACCACCAAGTCGCAGAGTCAGCACATCCCGACATTCAACGCCAGGAAATTCCCTCTACATAGGATGGAACCCTTCCTATAGGCTCCAGAGGTTGATGATGACTATAATGAGATGAGATTATCACCGACTCCCGTCAAAGAACTTACAAGATTGAGGATAAGAAGTTAGCGCAGCTGGATACAACCACCAGATGTACTTTCTTCGGATGAGCCAGATCGAGGGCTATCAACGAAACTCTCATCTTTAAGTTCAAGAATTCCTCGGCCGAAGAAGACCGGATGATATACTCCGCTCTACTTATGCAGAAGAGAGACCATCAATTTATGTCGGAGCACCTAGCATCCACCTCAGCGGGCTTGACTCTCCTGAGAAGACAAGGGTTATTGTCAGCATGCACTTGGAGTGAACGCTTCACCAGTCTTTATACAGAGCCCCATGGTCATCATCTTACATCTTCCGAGGAGGAATTGAAGAAGTCACCAGAGAAGTCCCTCACGACTCTAAGGAAGTTATGATGATTAAATCCATCGACACTTTGGCTAACGTGATTCGTCAGGCGTCCCAACGCTACTCCAACAAATCTAAGTTTGCAGGAGTCCAGAGAGCCTGAGAAAAGAAGTAGAAAGGAGGAAGAGGCTCCTTTCGTCGGCCAACCGGAACTCTTAGAGGTAACAGAGGAAGAGGCCGAGCACCCAGGGGTGCAAGAGGAAGCAAGCATTGAAGGTCAGGTTCGGAACGACTGGAGTCTTCCACCCCCCAGCCTTTCCTGTGCAACCTTCGACAGTGGGTGGACGTCTTCAACAGTACTGGGAGAATTGGGGGATACTACAGGACGACTAGTAACGTATCCCAGATACTGCGCAGAGGGTACAAGATACAGTTGGAAGCCCATCCGCCGCTCACAAGCAACCCGATGGCCTTCAACTGCGCAGCCGACCAGTTAGAGAAACTGGATGATGCTATCAAGACCCTACACGACAAAGAGGCGGTAGAAGAGGTAGATCAAGATCTCATCACGCCTGGGTTCTACTCCCCAATATTCCTGGTACCGAAGAAGAATTCCAAGGAGAAATTTCGGCTCATTTACAACATGAGGCAGTTCAACCGGGAGTATCTACGCAGACCAGCAAAATTGCGCCCACTACAAGTATTTGTGATCGCCCACCTAGACAGCCTAGATCCGTTAATACTACAGGACAACCTGAAACCATATCTCCTATGGTGGACTCGGAAGTCGAATGTTTGCGGAGGGACCTTTTTGTCAGAGCCGGTTTGCAACACTCATCTCTACGTGGATGCCTCCCTACAAGGATGGGGTGCGTACTTCAACAACGAAGTGGCAGCAGGGAAGTGGTCGAGTCAGGATCAGAAGTCACACATCAATCTGTTGGAGATGAAAGCAGTAATCAACACTTTACAACATTGGTCCCGCGTACTAAAGAATGCTGACTCATGGTACACATGAACAACTCCACAGTGGCGTTTTGCATCAATAAACAAGGGTCAACATGATCAAGAAGTCTGCTACAACTCAGCTTTCTCCTGTTCAGCATAGTTGACGACCTGAACATCTACATGAAGGCATGCCACATTCCAGGAGCAAAGAATGTCATAGCAGACGCCCTATGTCATCCACTACAACCATCCCCGACGGAATGGATGTTGCATCCAGAAGCATTCAAGTTCATCAGACAGACTTTAGGATCCCCACTAATAGACCTGTTTGCAACAAAGTTCAACACACAGCTACCAACGTTCGTCTCACCAATTCCAGATCCTCAGGCATGGGCAACAGATGCTCTAAGTATCTCATGGAAAGGACTAAATGCCTACGTGTTTCCACCCCCTCCATTACTACCACAAGTACTACAGAAAATCAAGCAGACGACTACGTTGCAACTGATTTTGGTCACGCCCTACTAGCCAGCGAGGGTATGGTTTCCCGTCCTCATACAAGAACTCGGAAGTCCAACCCTGAAACTACCAGAGTGGTCGAACCTACTCGTCCATCCACACACCAAGCAAGCTCACGGGAACCCGACACTGTTCCAGCTACATGCGTGGAGCGTATTAAAGCTTGCCTGAAGACTAGAGGGTACTCTGCCAGAGCAGCGAAAGCAGTAACACTAGCTCTACGCAGATCAACTCGCAACTTGTACGACGACAAGTGGCAGAGATTGGAACAATATGCAAAGAGGAAAGACTTTACAGCAATGAAAGCAACACATCCTCAAGTGGCGGAATACTTATGTCATCTACGACAGACGAAACACTTAAAAGGTTCAACACTCTCAACGTACTTAGCTGCCTTAGTACAGTTATCACCATGAAAACGGGTATCAAGCTGACCAAAGTACCAGAGATTCTGGCACTACTACGCTCGTTCAAGTTGGAAGACCAACAAAAGAAATTTAAGGCTCCTGCCTGGGATCTTAACATAGTTTTACAACATCTCACCAGTGATGCCTACGAGCCTCTAGAACGGACATCCTTTGAACTACTAACTCAGAAAATGCTGTTCCTGATCGCCCTAGCAACAGCTGCAAGGATATCAGAAATACATGCTCTGGACTTTGAACGAAACACGATTTGAATCAAGACATCGTGACATCGTACATCTGGGACTGAGATGGGATTTTATCGCCAAGAACCAACTGCCTGGTCAGCCTGACAGACAGTTCCACATGCCAGCACTATCTACAGTCCTTGGGCCACAGGATATGCAGGATCTATCCTTATGCCCAGTTAGAGCACTTAAAGTCTACTTACAAAGAACTAAAACAAGGAGACGAAAATTCAAGCGCCTATTCATCCACTTGTCCACTGAGTATATCTAAAATCCACACGAAAATGTCAGGAGAAGTTTCGGAAGAAATCTGACATGTTGTGGTCCCCCCAGACTCATCAGAGAGAAGTTGAAAGAATCTTCAACAGTGCCGTCATAAGTTCCCAAGGGGGGTAATACAGGACGTAAATCTACAACCAGGGAATCCAGAACGTGGCTTGACCCACCACCGTTTCCAACGGATTCTGCAAGCATAATTAGCATGAGTCAGGATAAGGAAAAATATGTAATTTTCTGACTAAAATTGATATTTTATACTTATCCTGACTCATGAGGTTAGCCCTCCCAACCCAGGGTTTTTCCTGTAAATCCGGGTGTCGGGCTTACATACGGAGAGAGTGACAAATATGGCCAATCATGTGACCATTTGGGCGCCAAAGGGAGGAAAGAGACGCTACTCTTAGGTGAGTGATTTTACGTCCGCTTTTTTAAAGGGAACTTCAAGGGATTTCAAGTGTTCCACTATCATTCGCAAGAGGAAGCATAATTAGCATGAGTCAGGATAAGTATAAAATATAAATTTTAGTCAGAATATTACATATTTTTCCTTATCCTGACTCATGCTTATTGCTTGTCTTCTTCTTCTTGCGAACATAGTGGAACACGTGTATCTCCCAATTGAAGTTCCCTTCAATAAAGAAATCACTAATTAGTACTCACCACGAGTTACCTCCCTTGCCCAAGCGCGGGAACGAGGGCGCCACCTCAACCCATGTGCCTCACTCTCTCCTTCTTCGGGGGCGGTGGGGTAGCCTAGTGGTTAAAGCGTTGGCTCGTCACGCCGAAGACCCGGGTTCGATTCCCCACATGGGCACAATGTGTTAAGCCCATTTCTGGTGTCCCCCGCCGTGTTATTGCTGGAATATTGCTAAAAGCGGCGTAAAACCAAACTCAGTCAGTCAGTCAGTCTCCTTCTTCGCCCAGTGAGCTGGACGTGAGAGCGCCTGTGTCTCCCAACACACTATATCCTTTTAGTTTAGTACCTCTTATACTTAGTATAGAGGTGTAACTAGTATCCTTATTCAACTTGCATTGATTATTAATTGTGTTTCTGCTGTTTATTCACGGTTCGCCGTGATTGTTCAGTAGTTTACGCTAATGAGAATCTGCACAGATTGTAAACTACGTTATTCCGCTACTGATCCACATTTAAAATGCCCTAGTTGCATTACTCCATGTTCTTTTGTTTCTCGTTGTAAATTATGTATTAATTTACCAATTTCTGCCTTTGATAAATATTTATGTTCCGTTTTTAGACGGAAAGCAGATAAATATTGCAAACAATCTTCAGTCATGGCTAATAGATCAGAAGCTAATATTCCCTGTCAACTGTTGACTGACGACCCGCCGCCACCGGCTGGTGACATGCCTGAGTTTCCCTCGGGGGATAAGCGTGGGACGCAGTCCGCTATGTCCAAGAAGCGACCGGCATCTCAAGACCTGCCATCTTCTCAGTCTAAGACTAGGAAAGCGTCCATATCATCACGTACGCTTCGAACCCCCAGGTCTTCAGCTACGTCAAAAAGGGAAATCTACAAAATCTAATAATTTTGCCTCCGATATTTTACCTGTCACAGAATTATCTTTATATGATGATGACATTCCGATTATCATTCCAGATGTTCGTCATAAGAAACGTCCTGTATCTGCGACTGTCACCTCAGCGCAGATTAACACGCAACCAGAGATGCCTACGCTGACACCAGAGATTATGACTGAGGGTCCCGTCACTTTCACAGAGAGGCCACCCTCATCGTCAGCGCAGACCGCCTCAGACGACCTGGTCAACCAAATCATGAGCTGATGGAGGACCGTTACGGTTTACAGAGGCCCCAGAGCCACGGGCCCCAGAGCCCAACCCATATTAAGTCATAAGCCTTGGCTTCGCGTAGGGCCCCAGAGCCCACAAACGCGCCTCCGCGAAGGGCATCCCAGCCCGGAGCGAGCACTTCGCATAGGAAGTCCCAGGCCGCCTCCGCGAAGGAGCTAGAGCGCTTCGCCGAGCCCACACCCTGTACATCACAGAGGTCGTTCGCGAAGCAAGCGCTCATATGTCGATTCGGACACTGACTCGATACATTCGCGAAGGTCGCGAAGGCTAAGTGGCTCCAATTCTACCTCGCCTAGAAGAGCTTCGCGAAGCCCCTAGCGTTCGCGAAGGATGTCTACTCCAAGGTCTCCGTACACTAGCCACTCGTCAGTCCGTTCATCACAGTCCTCTCATAGATCTTCCTATAGATCTAGGACTCCGACATATGACCCTACGTCAGAAGAGGAGGAAAGTATCATTTTCTCAGATGCTGAGATTAGATACTGGATGGTGAATGAGTTACAACTTGTTTTCCCATCGAAGAACGAGAATTCAACTCAGACTTACGTCATGAAGGATGATGATGTAGACTATTTCACCTTACCTCCTATTGACCCGATTGCAGCGTACCAGCTAATCTGGATACAGCCTGCTCCAATCTTCGGAAGCCCAAACGCAGATCTGCAGACAATTCTGTTACGGAATTGAACAGCAGCCTTGTTACAGCGAATAAAACTCATATCGTCAACGATTTCCTGAGAAGAAATATGTACAACAAGTTCAGCTTTAATTCTACAATTATGACGATACATTCATGTATACAGTCTACAAGCTGACAACTTGCAAGTTTTATTGAACCTTTATATAAGGAAGTCGGAATTATCTTCAAGACTGAAGTTACTTTCACGACAGCCAGGAAAATAACCTACCCAGCATTAATATTACAGAGCGAGGTATTTCGCGCCGGAGGTTTCGCGCGTTTACCATTAAACCTCGAAACACGTGGTTACTCGGGTAACTTCGGGAAGCTACGGTGAAGACCGACGATTGTTCTAATATCAACGATGGCACTATATTATACAAGGTTCCTTTTCCTGTTACACCGGTGACATCACAGCGCGGGTACTCTACAGAATCAAAATGCCTTGTTCTGATTGGACCGCGATGGACAAGGCCCTACACAGAGGTCGAGCATAGTTCACAGTTCAAGACATAGGTTGCAAGTGACAACATTATATCAGTGAACGAGCAAGCCTCCTTACAGTCCAGCTAATCTGAACCTTCATGATTGGGCTGCCTTCTTGAGGTTTGAGACCTCCCCTGTCAAGTAAGGACGAGGGCACGGCAGTCAGGCGATTTTTTACATAAAGTTCAACGATGGCAGTCAACCCTGGTTGTGCACCTACATCGTCAAGGACTTCGCAGCGAATTTACCTCGACGACGGGATACAAGTGGATCCAAATCCACAGCGTCTCAGACTACAGTTGAATTTCATCATCAAGACCAAGAGATTGAATGTTTGGTCAGGCGTCTCCTTAGTAGAGCCGGAATCGAAAACACATCTCTACGTAGACGCGTCACTACAAGGTTGGGAAGCCCACCTTGCCGGCAGGACAGGGTCAGGTCTATGGAGCAATCAAGAGAGCAAATGTCACATAATCTGCTAGAGATGCAAGCAGTTATAAACGCCATAAGTCACTGGAGCAACCTACTACAGAACGCTCAGTTGATGGTTCACACAGACAATTCAACAGTGGCATTTTATGTGAACAAACAAGGTTCAACAAGGTCACAGAACCTACTGACTCGATGTTTCAGACTGTTCGATCTAATCGACAATCTAAACATACACGTCAGAGCTTGCCACATTCCAGGAGCATAGAATGTATTAGCAGACGCTCTCTCTCGGCCACAAATGGCACAGTTTTGTCAATTACGCTGCTAAGAAAGGATTTTCAGCCAGATATGCTACACATCCTCAAGTGGCAGATTTCTTATGTTATCTACGTCAAACTAAGAATCTAAAAGGCTCATCCTTGTCCACTTATCTTGCAGCTATAAGTTCTGTCATAACTATGAGAACGGGCGTCAAGTTGACAATAACACCGGAGTTACTCGCTTTGTTACGAGCGTTCCGATTGGAAGATCAGAAACGGAAGTTTCAAGCTCCAGCCTGGGATCTAAATATAGTGCTCCAACACCTCACGAGCGAGGCTTATGAGCCATTGTTATCTACGTCGTTTGAATCACTGACCCACAAAACCTTATTCCTGTTAGCATTAGCTACTGCCGCCAGGATGTCTGAGATTCACGCTTTGGATTACGAGAGAACACGCTTTGATGATACTCATACATCGCTTCATCTGGGACTTCGCTGGGATTTTATAGCGAAAAACCAACTGCCAGGTCAACCAGACAGATTATTCCATGTCCCAGCTCTCTCATCCATACTTGGACTGCATGATACGATGGATCTATCACTATGTCCAGTATGTGCACTGAAAATATATCTCCAACGATCCAAACAGTCCAGAGGGAAATTCAAGAGATTGTTTATCCCTATATCTACAGCTTCGCAGACGGAAGTCTCGCGTACTACGATCTCTATTTGGATCAGAACTGTCATACTACGAGCCTACAAGGCTGCAGGACTCGACCCTCCTAGAGCTTCTAATCCTCACGAAATTAGAGCGCTAGCCTCAACTCTCGCTCTACATGGGAATTGCTCGTTGAATACCATAAAGGAGGGATGTTTCTGGAGATCCGATATGGTGTTTGCCAACCACTATCTGAGAGATATCACCACCAAGGACGTCTCAGGTATCCACCATTTCGGTCCCATGGTCCTCACTCAACAGTTGACAGTTCCACGGAGAAGATAAGTCTATCTTACAGATTTAATACTTATCTGATAACAGTACTAATAGATACATGCTATCTATATATTTTGCTTAAGTTTAATTTATTATCTTAAGCTCAGTACTATGGTTTTTATATCATACTATATATAAGCTAACAACTCTACGGAGTTTGTTATCATATCTTAAGCTCAGTTCTATGGTTTCATTATAATGTATTAGCTAACAAACTCTACAGAGTTGTTGCTATTATTTATGTAGCTTAAGTTTATTCATATCTTAAGCTCATTACTATGTTTATATCATATAAGTATATTAGCTAACAAACTCTCAAGAGTTTTTTGCTATTATATATTTAGCTTAAGTTTCATCATATCTTAAGCATTATGGTTACATTATAACATGTATTAGCTAACAAACTCTACGGAGTTTTTTGCTATTATATATGTAGCTTAAGTTTATTCATATCTTAAGCTCAGTACTATGTTTATATCATATAAGTATATTAGCTAACAAACTCTCAAGAGTTTTTTGCTATTATATATTTAGCTTAAGTTTCATCATATCTTAAGCATCATGGTTATATTATAACATGTATTAGTTAACAAACTCTTCGGAGTTTTTTGCTATTATATATTTAGCTTAAGTTTCATCATATCTTAAGCATTATGGTTACATTATAAAATGTATTAGCTAACAAACTCTACGGAGTTGTTTTGGCTATTTAGGTATCTTAAGTTAATTATATCTTAAGCACAGTACTATACTCATATCATAAAGTATATTAGCTAATAAACTCTAAGGAGTTTTTGCTATTATATATTTAGCTTAAGTTTAATCATATCTTAAGCTCAGTACTATGTTTATATCATAAAAGTATTTTAGCTAACAAACTCTAAGGAGTTTATGCTATCATATTAACAAGCTTAAGTCTATTAGTCTTAAGCATTGTATTAATGTTATATATACTTTTATCATAATAAGTAAATTGTAATAACCTTTATATGGCAGCTGATAAGTTAGCAGCAGGAATTCATCAGTTCAGTGCCTTTATGAAGTTCCCATAGGGTTATTACAATCTTCACAGTTCAAATCACTAATTATTAAAATCCAAAGTATTATATATTCCCACCTCCTCTCCGTCAATGGATTCTACAAGCACAGCATGAGTCAGGATAAGGAAAAAATATGTAATTTTTAGAGTAAAATTGATATTTTATACTTATCCTGACTCATGAGGTAAGCCCTCCCATCCTCCCCACATAACACTTTGGATTTCCCTGGAAATTCAAGTGTTGGGCTCAGTATATGAGGAGAGAGTGAAGCACATGGGTTGAGGTGGAGCCCTCGTTCCCGCGCTTGGGCAAGGGAGGTAACTCTTGGTGAGTACTAATTAGTGATTTCTTTATTGAAGGGAACTTCAATTGGGAGATACACGTGTTCCACTATGTTCGCAAGAAGAAGAAGACAAGCAATAAGCATGAGTCAGGATAAGTATAAAATATCAATTTTACTCTAAAAATTACATATTTGTCAAAAACTAGCGTTTGAGTTTCCATTATTGCTGGAGAAATTGTTTTATATAGTAAGATGAGGGCTCAGTGAGTGAGTTTATTTTAACGCTGCTTTTAGCAATATTCCAGCAATATCACGGCAGGGGACACCAGAAATGAGCTTCATACATTGTACCCATGTGGGAATATTGAACCCACGTCTTCGGCTTGATGAGCGAACGCCTTTGCCACAAGGCTACCTCACCACCCCTGAAGGCACAGTGACCAGATGATAGTTACTCTCACTTGCAGTCATTTCAAAATGAGCTACTAAGAAAGTAAATCTGTATTATGTAAAAGCCAATAATTGTTTTTGATGTATTGTTAGTGAAAGAAAACCTGAATATTTACAGGTGCAGTTTGATGACTTCAAGGAAGCTTTTGTGGGTATTCTGCAGGATGTGGCACCGCTGAACATCGACGAAGACAAAAAAAACGGTGAGACTTCTTCTTTGACTGATCTGCTATAGGGCTTCAGATATTATTTGAGTATTTGCTCATTAGTCATCAAGTAAATTGGTTAATTATGGTTTTATTTTGTGATTACATTGTGTTTCCAGTTTATTTTTAAAGCTTTTTGAGACTTTAAGCAAATATAATTCTTCTCACCATACTTTTTCCAGTTATTTCTAATTTGCATCTGTTTGTGTGCTACCCTCAATGTGTAACATGTTGCATAAACTCACAGTAGCAAGATATATCTAATTTACAGCTGCTGAGACAAAGCACATATTTTATGCATTATTCATGGCATTTGCATAGATTGATGCTCATGCTGTTGATCACTGGATTGCCTGGACCGGACTTGATTATTTACAGACCGCCGTCATATAGCTGGAATATTGCTGAGTGAGGCAACAAACAAACAAAATATATGGTGATGAATTTTGGAGAACCCAAGAGGCGTTGTAACATTTGTTTATACCATTTTCAAATGTTGCATGTATGTTAATAATTTGACCCGTGAAGGTCCGGGTTAGAATATTGATCCCCAGTAATGCATCTTTGTCTTAAGAGGCGACTAATGGGATGGGGTGGTCAGGCTCGCTGACTTGGTTGACACATGTCATCGGTTCCCAATTGTGCAGATCAATGCTCATGCCGTTGATCACTGGATTGTCTGGTCCAGACTGCCGCCATATAGCTTGAATATTGCGGCATAAAACTAAACTCACTCACTCACTAAAAATTGATTTCCTTGTTGGTAAAGTGGTTTATCTGCAAGCCTTAATGAACATAAATTTATTACCCTTAAGATAAATTTGTCGAATTTTGATTGGTTAATAGCCAAAGCATGTGAAACCATGTAGGCGGATTTGCCACAGTGTACAAACCGTACACCTTGTCAAATCTGCCATGTGACACACTACACTGGTTGTACGAATGACCTTGACCTTAGATGGAATGTGGTTGCCAAAAAGCTGATTGCTTCGAAAGTTTAGAGTTGGCATATAAAGTTATGAGTATAAACAGAATAATAAACTTGTTGCTATAATTTCTTATTTGTTTGTGTCAATAAAAATAGAAAAAAAATTGAAATGCATTTGTGTTTTACTTTTCGATTAACAAAACCTCAAATTCAATCATTTTTATCATAAACTAAGTGATCATGAGTTATCTCCCTTTATGACCATTCAGGGAAAATCATGGGCGAAATGTTTTGCGTCTCATTCTGTTGAAGACTGAATGCTGGTTTTTATAGATAAGCTAAATAAAGGGATCTTAGGGTAATATATTCATCACATGATGTTTTGAAAGGGTGTAAGAGACTGTAAGACTCTTGTAAATTCTGTGATTCCATCGGCTGCACCTCAGGAAATATGGAATTTACATTAATACGTTCCATGATTTACGATAGGTAGCGTATGTCTTCTCTTAATATGTTCAGAATAGCATTATTTACCCAAAACTTTTGTCTTAATCTAAAACTGTTCGCTTTCTTTAGGACGGTATCCATTTCCATAATATGATTGGCTGCTTAGGTCACGTGTCTGATTTTGACCAATCACGACCCTTATAAGCAGAGTGTAGTGAAAAAAAGCGTCGTTAGAAACCAATCTTTATCCAATAAAATGTCGCTTCTTACAAATGTGAAAATACTCTCGGCAAGAGTACAGTGATATTGTTGATGTTCAGAGCTTTCGAACGATACACCATCAAACGATTCGCTTACCTCTATGTAAGTGACACGTGCCACTCACTAATTAACAAGAAACTGATTGACACTTCCGTTTCTGAATAATCTCGAGTCAATACCGCAAATCAACAAAATGTAAACACTTGCTTGTTTATACAGTCAAACTGCCCACTATATGTATTAATTACTCTGGGTATACACTATAGTACCTGTACACCTTTTCAAAACACAGTGTAACTAATAATATGATGCCCTGAAAATATAAATATGGGATCCTACTATTATGTGAAATCTGTGAAATGTCCATAAAGTAAAGTATTTTTATTGTCAGATGTCAGTGTCACACCTAAGTATGTGCTGGGTGGCAAGACATACGGACGTCGTTCCAAGCCGGATGTCTTCAACGGTGGTCAGTTGGATCAACTAACAATTGAGGATAAAGAATTGCTGGACATTGAAACTGCAGCCTCCACTGGCCGTCTCGGCTTCAAACAAGGAGGACGGATTATCTCCCCTGGATCAGAGAATGAGGTGAGATTGAAACATAGATATTTAGTTGGAGATATCAGTGCAACCTGTTGATTACCTAAAGTGTAATCCCAAATATAACATATGTTACATTAAGGCTTATGGTAAATTTTGGGTTGGTCAGATGTCACATTACAATGATAAAGCTGTTGAGTGACTGGGATCCAGATAATAATTCCCACAAATATTGACAGATGTTGACAATGCATGCATGTCAATGTGTGTGAAACAGGTGTAACAAATAAATCATGGAGGCAGTATTCAGTGAGGGAACACGTTGTGTGTTGACAACTTGTACCACCAGCTGAGCAACAGTCCAGCAGGAAGTCTTTGGTACAACTGATTACAGTGATAATCAGAGAGGCAGTGATAGCTAACAAGATGAGGATGAGCCAGTTGGCCATTCCCCACATGGATGCAATGTGTGAAGCCCATTTCTGGTTTCCCCTACTGTTATTTTGCTGGAATATTGCTAAAAGCTGCATAAAACCCAACTCACTCACTCACTGGAATATTGCTAAAAGCTGCATAAAACCCAACTCACTCACTCACTCACTGAATGAAACTGTTTTAATTCCATCTAAGTGTTTTCAGTAATACTGGATCTCTGAAAACAGTTGTTTGTGTTTTTAATGAGTGTCCCTTTTGTAAGTTTTCTCAGAGCCAGGGATGCTTATAACAGCAAACAGCTGGACCTTCACTGACTGGCCTCAAACTATATTCACCCACTCACTCATCCCTTGGAGGGCTCTTATGTAATAGAACACAATATATACTACTGAAAAAAGTTAAAGAATACCTGAAAATTTCATATGACTAAGTAATCTGTCATGGCTAACTCCTAACATCTATTTTACATGAACTACTAACCTGCAATGAGGTGTAGGGGAGATAGATTTGACCAATGGGTTCTACCCCATTTTCTGTGTGGGAAGGGGCGGTGGGGTAGTCTAGTGGTTAAAGCGTTGGCTCATCACGCCGAAGACTCGGGTTCGAATCCCCACATGGGTACAATGAGTGAAGCCCATTTCTGGTGTCCCCCGCCGTGATATTGCTGGAATATTGCTAAAAGCGGCGTAAAACCAAACTCAGTCAGTCAGTCTGTGTGGGAAATGTGGGATCACAAGTGGTCAGAAATAGATAAACATGTTGTTTTCAGACTTGAGATTATTCAATACCTGGACATTTCAACAAATGAACCTATAATTGTGGGTGTTGTATTTTTAAAACCATGTCAAATGCCATGTTATTAAAACATTAAACTACCAGAAGATGTCTGGACTTAAAATTTCATTTTTAGCCTCTGGGGATACAGGGTGAAATGCGATCCCCAGCAATCTTGTAGGAGGGGACTTTATGGATCAGATGCTCATGATGTCAATCAGTGGTTTGTCTGGTCCAGATTCAATGTTTAATAAAACCAGCATCATATAGCTGGACAATTGCTGAGTGCGGCATTAAACAACAGACTTTCAGGTTAACCATCAACAACCTGATGGCCTTGGTGTTTGATGTTGGTGTATAATATAACCTTGAGAGACAAGGGTAAAACAGTCGACTACTTATAGCACTGCAATCAATCACAGAGGTTTACTGTTCATGCTTAATCAGTAAGTTTTATTGTTTATTGTAATTTGAAATTGTTCCATGTATTTGTTTGCTTCACAGACATTTATTTTTGGGCCAAACATTTTGTGAACCCCCTTAGAAGTAAGTGCCTTATTGAAATACAAGTGATTGATCTTGCACCTTCAACCGTGAGAAATGAAGATGAAAGGTTTATCTCCATCAGGCTACAAGTCTGACATATGTTACATTAATACCATGCTGATAACACCTGTTAGGCTGATTAATTATTTGTCCTATAAACAGTAAAGCCATACCCGGAACACTGTTACAGGTTCAATATAATTTGTTGATCGTAGGCTTAGTTTAGCTTTGTACACATTACCCGTTAATCTCCCGTGAGTGATTTTCTGTGCACGTGATATCCTGGACAGAGAACAATTTAAATAAAAGCAATTCTTCTGCACAAACAAGGGGTGCAAGTCAGTGCTTTAATTTTGAAGTATATGTGACAGGTATTGGTAGGAACTGTGATTATATACCGGTGAAGATCCAGGTTAAAATTGGTCATCTGCCACCCATGCTTGTCCTCTGCTGCTACTTATGCGATGGGTGAACAGGCTTGCTGTCTTGGTGGAGACATGCCATTGTATCCCAACTGTGTAGATCGATGCTCGTGCTGTTGATCACTGGTTTGTCTGGTCCAAACTTGATTATTTACAGACCGCTGCCATATAGCTGGAATATTGCTGAGTGTGGCATTAAACAACAAACCAAAACTGTGATTATCTTGAGCTATTCAATTGAGGGCCTAGTTAGGAGTGTGATTACATGAAGATATTTTGTTGAGTGCATGACCATTCTTACTGTGCCATACAGATCAAATAGAAATTTACAATTGAAATCAAATTGAACTACATTTTGAGTAGTAATCTCAACACAATAGACATGAAACTGTAACATGACAAAGTCCTTCATAGTCAGGTGCTTGGGTGGATTAGAATGTTTTTATTTGATAGTAGTACATGAGATGGCTCTGACATTTTGTGTAGTTTGACATTAGTTTTATATACTGTATATTAGAGCTGTGTAGCGTTGCCTAAGTGGCGAGACGATATATACATGATAGATAAAATGACTGAATCTTTATTTGTTATACAGCAGAACTTGTGTTACATTCCCACACACGTAAAAAGCTGTTCAGCTAATAAAGTTTCAGCATTTAATGCTTAAGAACGTACAGTCAAACATATTCAGTATACCTTAATCTAATATATATAAGCTTGCAACTGAAGTTTCCCTTGGGAAGTTGTGTTTCTGCACCAATGCTTTCACAAACAATTCAAGGTAATTTATATCAGAATTCAGAATCACTGAAAAAACTCTTAAGTGTGCTTTCTAAATTTTATGTTCTCTTTCTTAACAAAGCTAAGACATCGTTCATAATTGCTAATAGTGCTATTTATCAAACAACTATAGCATATTTCAAACACTTGAAGACAAGTATTCTTCAGTTCACAGTGTTTGAAAAATGTTCACACTCTTTCACTTATACACCAACTCCGTTGTTCCTGTAACAAAGATAGCAGACACAAACAAATTCCTTCAAGGTTTAATTTGATTTTAAAATTCAGGAGACTTTCAAAGAGACTCCCTTCCTATTCCTAATGCAATACTCCCTACAACTTTAAGTAGTATTTAAGTTGTATCGGGATATATCGTCTCTTGTGGCGATGCATCGATGTATCATGGACCCTCGCGATATAAATATCCTAATATATTGCCTAAAAGTGTTTTGTATCGATGCACTCATATTGCGTAGTTGACGATGCAAACATCGATACTATCGATGAATCGTTACACCACTACTGTATATCATTAGATACAGTTGTACTTGCTGTCTTGCTTATCTTGGAGGTGAGATGTGTAGCTCGGTTATCTAAGGCCTCATGATTTGCTGTGCAGAATTTAATACCTATGTCAGACTAGAAACCTGTGAGTGTGTTCAATATACGGTTTGCCCAGATACAGGTTTTCTAGGTTTGTCAGGAGCATACCTACTCTCATGTTTTTCAGGGTGGTGGGGTAGCCTAGTGGTTAGAGCGGTCGCTCATCACGCTGAAGACCCGGGTTCAATTCCCCACATGGTCACAATATGTGAAGCCCATTTCTGGTGTCCCCCGCCATGATATTGCTGGAATATTACTAAAAGTGGTATAAAACCAGTCACTCATTCACTCTCACACAGTCTTTCATCAGAGTGTGTTACATGCTTCCACACTGAACTGCCATGCCAAACTGCCATGCCAAACTGCCATGCCAAACAGACACTAATACACAAACCTCAACATTCAGTTCCAGGGTGGTATTTTTTATTATTTGCCACAGATCAGGGACATCTCACGTTATGAAAAACTAATTTTGCTATTGTTTACATGTATTATTATTTTGCATTTGCAGTTTGTTTTAACACTGCCTTATAGTTAGATAGTTATTTAAGGAAAAGATGGAACTTCAATGCTATTTGAAAAGAAATAAATATATCAAAGTAACTGTTATGCTAAAGGTGTGTCAGATAATTTGAGATAATCAAACTTATCATATTTCTGATTCTTCTCTGACACATATTGATGTTATCATTCTATCAGCTGTCTTGGAAATCTAGACTGAGATTTATTTAACTCATTAAGGCAGAGAGCCGCATATATGGGGCAAATTAATCAGCTCCTCACAGCGAGAGCCACATATATTCGTCAACAGAAAGCACCTCCTATTCAGCGAGAGACGCACATGTGTGTCCTACTTTTGAAAATCGCACTGTACCTATTATTTCAACCAATTTAGTAGTACTGAGCAAATATTAGCTTTTCTTGCGAGAGATGCTACCTTTAGTGTCAATCAGAAGAAGTATTTAAAGTGTTTTGATAGCAATTGCTAATCATTATCATAGGCTTGAACAGCATTTGGCAAATGAACACATGTCAGCGAGAAAGAGGATTATGATGTTTTTACAGAGGTAAGTGTCTGGTACTCTTCATTGGGAATGGATACTAAAATACTTCGTATGCACATTGATTTAATTAAATGTAATGGTTTAGAGGTTACTGAAGATTATATTTTCTTCAACTTCCTAATAAATAAGAAACAATATATGAAATTTCAAGGACATACAAAGAATTCAAACACAATAGAATAGTTTGAATTTATTTTTTTAGGTATTATTACATTGTCATGTTTCATATAATGAAACATAATGTATAAACACAAATAATTATACATCCAATCTCGAATAGATTAGACATAATTTAACTTACTAATTTGAAGCTTACTGAATTGTAACTATTTATTTTCCAAAATCTAAAGTTGATAATGTTACCTAAGCGAATATAAAGTGATAACACGCTCTTTTGCGTGGAATATAACATGTCAGTGTTATTACAACAATGAAATCTTTTACTACGTTTGTTACAAAACACAGTAAGTTGGTAATTCAAAAAAATCTCACACCTAAACAGGAGTAATGTCATAAGTTATTACATGTTAACCATACAAAGGTATTTCAAGCATTTTTTGTTCAAGCTGTTGAAAGTTTCATGTTGATTTGAATTGTCAGTTTTGTATGCAATTTACATGTGCATTGTGTAAAACATTTGTATTTGATCTCTGTAATTATCAAATCCGGTGTAATTATCACTTGTTTCAATGAACTCAGTCTCTATTGATCCATCGTCAATAAAAGCTGGATAGTATGTCAGTTACGGTATCGATACACATGCGTATAATCATTCAATCAGATTACAGTAATGAGATAATTGAACACCTCTTTCAACCTTGAAATAACAGCTTCCGGTAGGATGCATATGTAGTTACGTCCTTGTTGAAAAGTTTGTCCTGTGACAAGTGTAAAATGGTTTAAACATATTTTATTCCATTCAAGAAGAAAGAAAAGGATTGGCAAACAAGCCTAAATGGCATATATTAATGCCGCTCCATAATACATATGAAGGTTCACATTTATGCGTAATGTTGTGCATTTTTATGATAGTAATAACATGCTGTCTCTGAATAATAACAATCTTGGATATCAACAATTTATCTTGGTTTTGTTTCGTGGCCAGTTGATACAAATAGGAAAATAATAGAAACTATAAAGCATTTTATGAATCAAATCGTTTAGAATATCCATATTCGTCAGATGTGATACTGAGTTACGACCATTTAGCACATCTCGCAGGGAGAAACCTTTCTCATAGAAATAAGATACGTATCGAATGCTATCATATTTAGGACAGATAAAAAAATAGTGGAATATATCCTCACAATCTTGTGAGCAGGAACAAGAAGCATTATCAGAAATGAAACGATTATACTTATCACTGTTTAAGTCACTACATCCCAATCTAAGGAGGCAATGTATCATTTGACAGAATCAACTACCAAAATTTAGATCGAACATTGTGTTGGTATTAACTTGTGGTGTGATTAAATTCTTAAACTGTCCAACAGAGGAAGCGTTTGTCGCATTTGTAGGTAGGTCGTTCCACAGTTTAATTGTGTCGGGCAAAAACGATTTGGCATAATTGGTAGATTTGCATCTTATAGTCCGATAATTTTCATTATTCCTAAGATTGGAGTTACTGTTATCAGAAACATTCCCTTGAGCAAGATCACAAACATAGTCAGGCACCATGTGGTTTACCATTTTGTAAAATAACGTTAATTTAGAAATTTCTCTCCGCTTGGCTAAGGATGTCAGGTTTGTCTCATGATATAGTTTTGCATGGCTCGTACCTCTAACTGCACCACATATTGTGCGTAATGCATCTAAGTGAAGGTTTTATAGTGACAAGGACTGTTCGTTTGTACAATTGTCCC
Source organism: Haliotis rubra (assembly GCF_003918875.1). NCBI lineage: Eukaryota > Metazoa > Mollusca > Gastropoda > Lepetellida > Haliotidae > Haliotis > Haliotis rubra. The sequence goes on along the minus strand of NW_025765225.1, from coordinate 505,731 downwards.
AGAGATGACTGCAATAGTCAAATAAAGGTAAGATAGGAAATCAGATATAAAAAGAGTTCATTTTTGAAAAATAGTCCTTGGAACAGATATTTCAAACAAAATGCAAAGTTTTCATATGAAACAACAGTAGTGCCAGCTAGGTATCAAACATTGGTTGACATTGCCAGTAGAACCTGGAAGCTGGAAAATACACGTGAGACGTTGTTGTACCCATGAATTGGTTACCGTCTTCACATGACCCTTCTTTTAGCTTGGGTGGTAGGATTTAGAGGTGATTGTGCAACCCCCAACACTTTCAAAATAAAATAATGAATTAATAAAGATATATAAATAAATGGAACTACAATTTAGACAGATATTTCAATTTAACTTTGTAAACATTGCAATGAAGAAAATGACATTCAGTGTTGGACTAGTGATCATACCCATCATACAAGAATACCTTGGTGTTTTAACAGATATTCAGCAGGTGAAACCAGTGAAAACCTTCCTGATGTGTCATACACGCCAACCTTTACAATCCCATGTACACATGCATTCAATATCAGGCACAGACACGGACATCAAACCGGCCAACTTGTACAATCATGTCCACCCTACAACATTCAAATATTAAGTCATGATGCCCTGGTCAATGGATCCTATTTAGCTCATAGAAGTCTGTCTCTTGTACCCAGAAAATATAATAAGTGACACTAATATCTGGAATTGTTTCAAGTCAAATGATAGGGGAAGTCTATATTGCCTCGACTCTTTGCCTGAAATTAAGAATTGTTTTTCACTTCTATTGGATTTTAATTTATTATGACAGACAGTCTGTCTGTCTGTCTAATTTATTATTGTTTTTGTAAATATATATTTTAGGTGATATTGTTTAATTTCTGGGAATAAATGTCTGTCTATGCTGAGAGATTAAACATGGAAAAATGAGATATTGCTATATTTTCATTCAAATCATCTGCATGTTTTAAAGATGTGTACATTACAGAGTTGAATCGATGCTTAGGAAGAAAACAATATAACATTCAGTTGTCACCTGTTCTGAAATTTTGCTGAACAGTGATAATGAAGTATGTAATTTGCAATTTCAGTTTAGTCAAATTTAAGTTCAATAAGTAAAACTGTGTCTAAACAAACTTCCTTTGTGCAATAATCAGACTTAACAAACATACTGAGAGAAACAAAACAACGCAGGAAAATTCAAGTCATTTAATATTTTCCAGTTTTCATCACTAGCTTTGAATAGTGCTGTGGAAAGAAATCTGAGAATAAATAAAGGCACAATGCCATGAAGTGGTGTTCCCTTATTTGTTTCCCTCAGTATATCTGTAGTGTTTACAAAATATAAAATTATGCAATTATTGGCCAAATATTCATCCAAACAGAATTATAATTTGAATTTTAAAATTTCAAATATGTGTAATTCTCAGCCAGTGTATGATCATATGCACTGGTGCATTTGTCAATCCCACAACAAAAGGGGAGAAGTGCCTTTATTTGTCTTCCTTTCAGTAGGTAGCTGTGTCAATCTCAACTTATCCTCGAGGAGTATAAATAGCTCACAAGATTCAGCTTGCTCATGGGGGATGCTAGACTTGCTGTATGTCATCTAAATTTTGTAACTCAAAATTCATGTGTGTGGACTCATGATTGGAAAAATATCAAATGTACATCTGAAAATCTGCTGGAGGTTTTTGTCTGGAAATTAAGGCTTCACTATGATGTAGTGTTTGTTTATCAGTGGTATATTTATGCAAGTGACTTGTAGAGAGTCTAGTCGTTGGGTGGTGTGCAATTACCTGTGTCGAAGCTTTACGGGTGCTGTAAATTAAGCCTAACCCTGAAGTGTGCCCTGAGATAATTCAGGTATGCATATGAAACACCTGTCTACAGGTACAAGCTACAGGTAAATCATTGCAGGGAAACTGAGCTTGAGGGAAACTGACTAGTCATGTGAGACCAACGACACGACACCATCCTTGAGGAAATTCATTGCTTGGTTAATTCCAGATCAATAAATTTTGATCAACACAGTGACATCTGTTGCCATGGCTGCTTTGGGTAATCAAAGTCCTGCATGACAATAGTTCCAGACATGGCTGTCTCTATACCTATGTGACAGTGTGTAGGTGTCCAGTGATCAACACACAGTGGCCCGTGTTGGAGTTGAACAGAGGTGTGCTTGAAGGTCCTTTATCACAGGCAGTGTGTCACGGTCATTTCAGTGTTTAACACTCTATGGTGTGAAGACACAAGTGATCGTCAGACTTTGTATCAGGGATCTTGCAGATCAAGGGTTAATGTTGTGCTGTTTTCCTGCTTGAAACATTGACTTACTTCCTCATCGAGTGTTGGGATCATGTTAGTAGTATGAGGAGCATGTTGAGTGACAGAAGGCTGAGGACAGGCAGTGGCTGATGTTTGTGTTGTCTAGAAATACATCTGCAGTTGTGGTATTACTGGTTAAGATGTCAAATGTTGAAACTATTCATGAAGCTCTCATCATGAATGGAATAGCAAATTGATCCTGTGCTATTGACAAAAGTATCATGAGATCTTGATCATCTAGGCTTAACTGCAACATGTTTCTGTTGGGAATTCTGTCGTCAGAGCTTCAGGAGCTTCACAGTCTGTTTTGAATGAAAATATGTGAAAATATTAATCCTAAAGCTGGGTTGTGAATTATCTTATTGCTAAACAATAATATTTTCCATATGAGAATTTACAAGTAGTCAAGAAACTGTTGGAATCTCACAATCTCTTGAATTCCATACTGGACTGTTTAACTAGCCTTTTTTACCTTTTTGAAAGAAGAGAACTTTGGGATATTCATTCAATCCTGTGTCTGCCTGCACTGGTGGTTGTTATCATTGTAGATAAAAAACCATATGAATAAGAGCATTATATTACACCTCTGTGATAAGGCAGGACCAAGCTGTGTACACAGGAATAATTGAAATTATATCATCCTTGATAACACCAGCTTGAGATCAGCAACATGAGGTTATGGCGTAAGTGGTGCAGATCCCGTCTGCTTTTTGTGAGTGGCATTGCTGTGACTTTATACTTGACACTTACATTTGTGACATTAAATTTGAAAACAGAAGAAAAGGTAGCTCTCCCAGTTGAAGATTACAAAGTCGCCAACAATGATGGCCATGGTGAACATGGAGATGGAAAACCCAAAGCTGCTGCACAAATTGGGAATGAAAATAATGGCAGAGCTCAAGTGGACAGTGTCAAAGATTTACATTTGGATTCAAAAACTTGCAAAGAAAAACACAACTTTGTGTTCATCAAGTGCATGAAATGTGCGACGGAAACCATGGCAACGATTATTCGTCGGTTTGGTTACACCCGAAATCTTTCTTTTGTGACACCAGTGAGTAATAAGTTGTATCTCGGCTGGCCATATTTGATGACAGAGTATGACATTCGTCCATCTAGTCGTGGTTATAACATCATCATGGAACATTCAATCTACAATAAGACTATCATGCAGAAACTCATGCCGAAAGATACTCTGTATATCTCAATCATACGGGAACCATTCAGTCATGTCAAGTCAACGATAAACTATTTCAAGGTGCTGCAGATTTTAGACATTACAAGTAAAAATGGATTAAGCGAATATTTACATAATTTAGAAAAATATGAAGTTATTTATAAAAGTCCCGAAAAGCATCAACCCCGATTTTGTATCCCTGATGGGTTTTCAATGACGAAGAACCTGATGTCTCATTGTCATGGGATGCCGTTGGGTTTTCCTCCAGGTAGGGACGACATATCGGGGGACCCTGCCGCAGTTGACCAGTACATACAGGACCTGGGGAAGGAGTTCTACTTCATGATGCTTGTCGAATATTTTCATGAATCTCTTGTACTGTTGAAGCGTAAAATGTGCTGGACATTTCAGGATATTCTCTACAAGTCTGTCAACACTGGTAACTATACTTACAAGGACACACAACCTGATCCAGAGTTGGTGGCCATTTACAAGAAGTGGAGTCCTGTGGATTACAAGCTTTATGATTATTTTAACAGAACATTCTGGCAAACTGTTGACAAGCAGAGTAATGATTTCTTTGATGAAGTGGCTGCATTTGACCAAGTACAGAAACGAGTTAGTTCCTTCTGTGACTATGGAGGGCTGAATCTCTTGAAGATCGAGACGGCAGGTGGAGTCCAGGGTTTAGCATGGTCAGACATGACTGTAAGATGTTGTGGCCAGACTTACTCAGACGGATCCAAGCACGTCATAATAATGACGAGAAGGTACTGCTAAAGAAGGAACATATGGCAGGCAGTTATCTCCATAAGCCTCAAGCATTGTGCTAGTCTTAATCAATGTGTTTTAGTATTGTGCTGGTCTTTAGTAAACATAGAGTTAGCTTTCTTTTAGTATTGTGTTATTGTGATGGTCTTGGTTCAACATTGTGTGAAATTTGTCGTGGTGTTCACCGCCATGATATTGCTGGAATATTGCTAAAAATGGTGTAAAACTAAACTCACTCACTCACGGTGTTCGTCTTTGTTCAGGTTTTATGATTCGACATGAAAAAGTTAGGTAACATGAATAGTTTTTATGGTGATTTTATGAAGTTGTGTGCACAGTGTTCACTACAAAAAATATTCCCTAAGTGTTTATGATCCTTAACATTTTTTGTTGAGTATATAAAGTGAAATCTTGTTAATTTGAAATGGGTGTGATTGGTTTAGTTGTCTTGTGCCACTTCATGGTGTTGAGTTGCAACCCTTAGTCATGCCAGAAACAATGACTGTGAGATGGAGCACAATTTGCCATGAAAATATTAGTTGGTTTGTCAGCACCATACACATACTCATGGTTTTCACCACAGTAGCAACGACCTGTTACAAACTGACAAAACTCACTTATTAACAGGGCCGGTGGGGTAGCCAAGTGGTTAAAGTGTTCGCTCATCATGCCCAAGACCCGGGTTCGATTCCCCACATGGGTACAATGTGTGAAGCCCATTTCTGGTGTCTCCCGCCGTGATATTGCTGGAATATTGCTAAAAGCGGCGTAAAATCATACTCTCACTCACTCACTCACTCATTAACACCTCCGGACGGTAGATCAGTTTAGATGATGTCACTTAATGGTCCAAGGGGAATGTATGTTGTAGTTTGATGTTTTTGAAGTACTGATTGTGTGTTTTCATAGTCCTGAGACTACACTTGAATCATCTGTTTGTTGTTTCTTCTCATATTGTACAAATTTGCAGCAAAAGTTACTTAAATCCGCTGTTTCAAATTAATAGTTCACCCATTTTTATTGATAAGGTTATAACTAATGTTAAGATCTTGTATGGGTGACCTTGTATTTCACTGAAAGTGGTCGATATTATGAACAACGCTCCATACTAGGGTAACCAAGTCACAGAGCCTTACCATTCAATCAGGGCGGTGGGGTAGCCTAGTGATTAAAGGGTTCACTCATCCCGTCATAGTCTTGGGGTTCAATTCCTCACATGGGTACAATGTGTTAAGCCCATTTCTGGTGTCCCTGCTCGGATGCTGATATTGCTGGAATGTTGCTAAAAGTCAGTCAGTCTGGTGTCCCTGCTCTGAATTGCTAAAAGCGTCGGGAAACTAAACACACTCCTTGTACAACCGGTATGGGGATGGATTCTAACTGATCACTGGATTGTCTGGTCCAGGCTCGATTATTTACTCGAATATTGCCGAACTCACTCACTCACTAGAACACATTACAACGGTACAAACAGGAATCACATGGCCGAAATGGCTGGTTTGATTTTTGATGCACCATGTTGCTAAACACAGTTTGCACACACCAGATTGAAATTTATACCTCCATAGATACAAACAGAATAAATCACTTCTTAAAAACACTGTACTACAGTGCTTGACTGATTTTGACATGATGCAGGTGATGGGGACTTGAGGTTCATGGTGATCCTTTGAGTGACAGCTGAATGACATTTACAGTCAACTTTTGTTTGGAATGTTTTTCTTTCAGTATGTTCATACTGAGTATGTATGGATGAATGACCCTTTGAAAAAGTGCAATAAGGGAATAAAATGTGTGATTTTACCAAAACATATCAAGTATGTTGTTATTCTTAATTCCAATGTTTCAAATTTCAGTTTCCAGTGTGAGAATTGTGATCATGTAGGAATTAAACCAATTGCATGTCATAGTGAATCTATTGTGTTTGTGAACACTAAATTTTGTTTGTAAGTTGTGCAAGCCTGAACAGGTTACTCTTTAATGGATCTTAGCACTATCATCAAATTACCCCATAACACACAATGGAGTCTTTTGACATGTAAATGTAGTGTCCCATGTCAGCAGAATTCACATAATACTTTTTATGAGATTTTCAATGTCCCTCGTCAACAGCTCACCTTTGTCAGGTAGAGATCGCAAGGTCAGAAGATCCCTGACCTGTGAAGATCTGGGATAGAATTGGTCTTCAGTAACCATGATGCTTTGTCATAAGAGGCGACTAACAGGATCGGATGGTCAGGCTTGCTGACGTGGTTCTCAATTGTCCCAATTGTGTAGATTGACGCCCATGCTTTTGATCACTTGATTATCTGGTCCAGACTCAATTATTTACAGACCGCTGCCAAATAGCTGGAATATTGCTGAGTGTGCCATTAAACAAAAAACAAACCAAAACAGAAGATTCCTGGCTGCATCATATGGAAAGGTATTAAAAGATGGCACTTGTTGTCACCTTGCCTGTACTCAGCATTAATGGCTTACTGGTCTGAAAATGTCACATAATACTTTGTACAGGACTATCGATCTCTCTCAGCAGGGTGTCACACATTCACATAATACTTTATACAGGACTGTCGATCTCCCTCATTAGCTGGGGTATCAAACATTCATATAATAATTTGTACAGGACTGTCGACCTCCCTCATTAGCAGGGTATCACACATTCACATAATACATTGTACAGGACTGTCGACCTCCATCAACTGGGGTATCACACATTCACATAATACATTGTACAGGACTGTCGACCTCCATCAGCTTGGGTATCACACATTCACATAATACTTTGTACAGGACTGTCGACCTCCCTCATTAGCAGGGGTATCACACATTCACATAATACTGTGTACAGGACTAATGATCTCCCTCATTTGCAAGGTATCACACAGTCACATAATACTTTGTACAGGACTATCGATGTCACACAATACTTTGTGCAATATTATCGATCTCCTCAGCACACAGTCACATAATACTTATTACAAGATAATTGATCTTTGTCACCAGATGTCACACAATTACAAAAGAATGCAATCAAGCAGAATTAATTGTCTGATATGTGCATAAACATTAGCATGCAATGGTGATTACAGCAGGTTTTTGCAAAAGTGTGTGTATCCAGCCCCACTGGTGGCACTCAATACAAGCACATACAAAAACAAATGTTCATAGAATAAACGTGGGAACACATGGTACAAGTCAATAGGGAATGGCATCAAACATCAAACTTTAATATTATCACGACATATTGTAATCTTAATAAAACACGTACCCCAACTGAGTAGATCGATGTTCATGCTGTTGATCACTGAATTGTCTGGTCCAGACTCGATTGTTTACAGACCACCGTCATATAGCTGGAATATTGCTGAGTGTGGCGTAAAACTAAACTCACTCTCTCACTTAATGAAACAATTTTGTAGCAAGAGTTCTCTAAAATCTTCCAAGAAAGAACATGCTTGATTACACCTCAAAAGTTGTGAAATGGAATCTTCAAAGGCAGGAGCTGCTGGAATATTGTTTAATACAAAGCCTTAACTACTGGAAAGTCCCAAATCTAACATGTGTTACCTCTTGCTCTTGTCATACAGTCTTGTGCATAGTTTTTATGCTCAGAATGTGTATGAACTTTAGATCTAAATATGAAACAGACGAGGTGGACACGCCCGTCTTATGTATATCTTGTTCAGATAGATAAATAACTTTGACCATTGTTGTATGATCTCCGATTATTGATATAGCTGAAGCCAATCCAGGCAGTCATTCTTATTCATTTGCATAATGAAACTGATATGGAAATCCCAGGAGGACATTTTGATCCAGTGTCAACTTATATTGGGATAGATCCACATGAATGTCATATCAACAGAATAGATGATTCAATGTACTGGAGATTGTTGGTAGTGTTTGTGGCAGAGCAATCCACGCAGATGGAAATTTGAAACTGAAGCATATTGCTCCATATGATTTTGAATTTCATGATGACACAAAATAAGTGGTGATTGCGTGATCTGAGAGATCGTGTTGGCAAGGTATTCAGGCGCCATCTTGGTCACACACTGGTATGGCAATGAAAGTAGTGCATCAGACAATGCATTGAAGACAAGGATGGAGTCTGTAGATTCATCTGAAATTTGAAGACACACCTCACACACTAATTAAAGTTAAAGAGCATAATTTTGATGTGAAGATTTTACACCTCTCCCAAATGCTGATAAACTTTTACAGCTCCTCCAATACATGATTAGATTGACTGAAGACATTCATATGATCATGCTGTGATCACTAGCAGTTTTTACACCATCTGGACAAAGGTGGTGAATACAATACATATCACGAATATTGGGTAACAAATACAAATATTGGATAACAAATACTATAACAAGTCAGAAGTTGACGTGAATTCAGTGAAACCATAACAAATATTCATTGGGGTAGGCAATCAATGTTTTGACCATGTTGACAGTGTTGACATCATGACAGTGACCAGTGGCTGGATTGCTGTCAAATGAAATATGTAAGAATGTTGGCTATTATTCTGTCTGGCTAAGATATATTCCATTTTCCATATTTTGTTTCAATAAATAACACCTGAATTCAGGTAAAAAAATCCTTTAAAAACAAAAATATTCAGTTCTAGTGATCGCATATAATGAATTGAATTCATGAAAAGATATGGTACAATTCACCGAGTATGTGAGTGAATCGTAACCGGCATAATCTGGACCATCTTGGCATAGTGAGTTTACCTCAGTTTAAAGTGGGGCGGTGGGGTAGTGTAGTGGTTAAAGTCGAAGACCAGGGTCAAGTCCCCATGTGGGTATAATGTGTGAAGCCCATTTCTCGTATACCCCGCCGTGATATTGTCTTGTGATATCGTCATCTATATTTTTGCTTCTAGTTTGTGCTATTGTCAAACCTATATTCTCCTATATATATCAAAATACTCCTTATACTTTAATACTGGAGGCACAATTGTCCAAGGTGCTGCAGTTCAAGATGGTTGTACTCAAGAGGCATGTCATTTGTGCTCTGATTATGAGTGAGTGAGGGAATACTCAGCAATATATAGTGGCGGTCTGTAAATAGTCAAGTCTGGACCAGACAATACAGTGATTTAAACAGCATGAACATCGATCCCATCGATGGGATACGAAGACATGTGTCAACCAAGTCAGCGAACCTGAGCACCCAATCCCGTTAGTTGCCTCTTATGACAAGCATGGGTTCCTGAAGATCAATTATAGTCCGGATCTTAATGGATCTGCACTGATCATGATTCTTGATTTGTTAGCAATGCTGTGTGTTTCACTACACTGCTGAAAGACTTGCATCATGTAGGCTGTCCTCTAACATTAGCCGATACATGCCGAGATATAACTGAAATGCTCCTTAGAGCAGGCATTAAACCCCAACTCCTGAACTATCTATACTTCCGAATTAGACATGTTAATGCAATGCGTCAAAACTGAAACAATTCTAGGTAACATTTCCCTTTTGACTTTGTGAAACACCACAAAGGTTTCGGTGATAATTATAGCATGGGTGCTCACTGCAACCTTTGTACATTGGTGCAGATGACTTCCTATGTTGTGAGCAGGGCTTGTGGGGGGAAGCATTGTTAATGAGCTTCCTGTGTGTGTAACAACATCCTACTTCATTCATGACACCATGGCCGAGACAAGGACTCCAGGGGAACTGTGACGACACTATGGGTTGTGAGTATTCTCTGTAGGGGAATCATGAACACTTCGCTGTTGATCTTATATAGTTGCAGATACAAGTATAGTATAAAGATACAATGATATCATAGGCAGCTCTATCGATTATTTGAGGAGATTTGTGGTTTTCTCTGATGTGATTCTCTGATGTGATTCTCTGATGTGATTGTCTGATGTTGACCCATGCTGGTTGCATAAGGTTATACAAATAAGGATCTGAAGTGTGAAGTTTTCTCTGACCCATATAAAATTACTCTAAAGTAATAGACCACTTTGAGTCTTTCATATCACTTAATATTGTTGAAATAATATTGATGAATTGTGTGGTCCTTAACTTCTGTTGAGTAGCATCTCTGTGACATAATGTTCACTCCCTCCCTCCCTCGCTCACTTTCGGGCTTAATATTTTAGGCATTGTTTGTATTGCCTGCGTGACTGAACCCTGTCAGGAAACCTATAAGGGCGGAAGATGACTCCACACCCTGTTGTAAAATATTTACAAGAAACCAGTCTAAGTAGACTTAGGCTCAGTATTATTCGTTACACTGCTATACTGAATCTAACAAACCCTAGTAGAAGGTCTCGTCAGCTAACCTTTGAGCGATCTATGACGGTCCAATCTAACGCAAGACGACCAAACAGTCAATTAACCAGTCAGTCAATGGCTACTTGTTAGGGTTTGGTGGGACTTCCAAAATGGTTTCATTCCCTTCCCCGGTCACTGAAAACTGATCTTTCAACAATTGGAAATCCACATAAAATACAGATATTTGACCTGCAGTATATACGCTTATGGGTTTCTGATGACATTGTTACTATGAGCTTATAATTCTGCTAGATGACATCCTGAAATATTGACAAAAACGCTATTTTCAGCGACTGTTTACCCATTGTTGTGAATAATGGCATCCTCCATGTGTATCACTCGGAAGCAATTGTGCGAAAATACCATTCGGAATCATTCGAGATTTCAAGGTGAAGGTTCAAATGGTATGTGTGAATATTAACTTTCACGATTTGGTAAGCTGTATTCTGATTGGTTTATCCAAAAGGCTAGCTGATGCGACCTTCAACTAGGGTTTGTTAGACTCAGTATAGCAGTGTAACGAATAATATTTACTCAGACTGTACAAGAAACTAAATGAAAATGCCCATATATTGATAATCAAGAGAATTCATTTCTTTTCCATCTCACTGGCCAGGATCATTGTGTGGTCATATGATGTCATGTATAAATCTCAGATGTTAAAAGTTTGACATGTGAATCCAAATCTGACATTTGTGATTCAAGTGGCAACTGTAAATTCCACCCGTTACCTCACCCAAAGAGATTCTGGAGCAGAGTATACCTGCATATATCACCCCTGGCAAGTTGTTAGAGCTGATATATATGAGAATCAGATTATTACAAAGATTGAACTGGTGTACCTTGCAGGCATGGCTATTTGCCCATGCTGTTGGTTGTATACAGGATGTATTGATATCAGTAATATTGGTCTGTACAGTGTGACATAACCCTCAACACTCACCCGATCACCTACCCCCATGAATGACTGAAACACTCTGTGTATGTGCAAAAGAAACCAACTTGGAGTAGACTGAGTGGCTCTTGTTATGTGTGAAGAGCAGGAGACCATTCTTATATTTCAATGCCCTTGTCTGAAGGTTCATATTGTATGATAACCCCTCAGGTGAAGCATGTCAAATAGGATCAAATTTTGTTTTTACGTTTGTTGGTCTTCCTCAAAGCCAAATAGCAACAGAAGTATGGGAATTGTGTGTGAGAGATAATCTTGAAAACATTACAAATTGTCTTTTGGACTCAAATATTCTGCACAAGAGATGTTATAAATCCCTGTGTATAAATGGAATATGTACATATATGTTAATTTTATTATAACTTGATGATGAAGCAACATTGCTTGTTGTAGATATACATACATCATGTGATAGGTACAGGATCAAACACTCCTCCTCTGTGTGGTTGGTTCCGTATTAATGGATGTTTTCACTTGCAGCTGACATGACTCAAAATGAAGTATAACTTTTTGAAGCCACAATGAATACCAGTAGGACAATGTGTTACAAATTACTTTGCTATGTCAGTGCTCGGTTTAGTGCTTTGTTACTTGCACTGGTGCAAACCAGTATTACAAAGTGCAACCTAAGTCTCACTTGTACCAGGTGCAAGTCATTTTTATGCCCCCGCCATATATGGCAGGGGCATATAGGGTTACCCTCGGTGTCCGTCCGTCCGTCTGTCTGTCCGTCCGTCTGTCCGTCCGTACGAAACAGGGAATGTATTCTATCCACTTCTCCACCATAACCGCTCTGTGGAAATCAATGAACTTATACATGGGCTTTCTTGGGACTCTAATGGTGTGCATCTCATATTTTGTTTTTTTATTTTATTGTTTTTTTTTGTAAGTTTAGAGACATTTGAACTTAGGTACATTTTGCTGAATTTGTCTATGATGATAGTGTAATAGGGGATGAAGTCTATCCACTTCTGCACAAAAAACTGCTCGACAGAATTGAATGAACTTCTACATGACTTTCGTAGGGACTCTAAAGGTGTGCATTTCATAATTTTTTATGCAATTTCTTACTTTTGTCACTTTTACAGATGTTTGAACTTAGTTGAATTTTGTTCTATTCAGCCAGTGTTCGTTCCATCCAACAGGGGGTGTACGTTATCCACATATCCTCACAAACTACTTTATGGAATTCTTTTAGATTACACATGTGCTTTATAGGGACTCTAAAGGCGTGCATCTCATATTTTGATTTTGTATTTTATTCATTTTTCCAATTTTAATGCCGTTTGAACTTAGATCAATTTTTGTTGAATTTCTCTCTGAATATAGTGTTGTAGGGGGTGAAGTCTATCCACTTCTCCACAAAAGCTGCTCAACAGAATTGATTAAGCTTATACATGTATTTCATTGAAACTCGAAAGGTGTGCATGTCATAGTTGCATAGATGTTTATTGAACTTGTTCGTGAATTTTGTTCAATTATTGATCTTTATATGTCTTATGAATGTCAGCGGGGGCATCCGTGTCCCTGGACACAATTTTTTCTTGTTTGAGAAATTAATCAGCAATAAATCTAATATTTTAAGCATAAATATGTCAGCTCATTTTTCTTCTAAACTTTGAATAGTTATGGCGCCGAAACATTGCTATTTCTAGACACGTCTCGGCTATGACAGCACTGTGTTGCTATGGTTTCATGGCACTACATCACTGAAATATGTTTATGGGCACCGAAACCATAATGATGTTGAGGTTATAACCAGGTATTAACCGTGAAGATCTGGGTTCAAATTGATCTTCAGTAACCCATGCTGACAGGATCGGGTGGTCAGGCTCACTCACTCGTTCACTCACTAACTCACTCACTCATTCACTTGTGGACCAGTGAAGATCTGGGTTAGAATATTGATCTTCAGTAACCCATGCTTGTCGGAAGAGGCAACTAACAGGATCAGGTGGTCAGGCTCGCTGACTTGGTTGACACATGTCATCGGTTCCCAATTGCGTATATCGATGCTCATGCTGTTGATGACTGGATTGTCTGGTCCAGACTCAATTATTTACAGACTGCCACCATACAGCTGGAATATTGCTGAGTGCAGCGTAAAACTAAACTCACTCACTCACTTGTGTTAAATAGTATAGCAACATCACACCGTAGGAGCAGTGAATGGCAGGAAATATTTCATAGCAGGAAGTGAATGATTTATCACGCGAGAGGAGTGCAAGTTTTATTTTTTAGGTGTAGGAAAATTGTCAAGATCTATATTTGTATAGGCCACACTGTCCCTAAAATTCCTGCTGTAGAATAGAAGACACATGTGCGTAAGTCTACCAAATATCTTTCCATTCCGTCATCATACAAGCCATGAGCCTGTAAAACATTGCCTAACTTCGGCTACGTTTCCATAAAGATGCATAAACATATCAAAATTTAAGGTATCATTGCTGTATAAGCGAAAAACAAAATACACCAACATTCAGAGTAATTATCGAACTATCTTTATGCCAAATTTGGAATCTTAGTGTTTCCCCATTTTCGAGCTTTCATCCTCGTAAGACCAACACCATCAAACTGTTAGTGAAAGATTTAAGAACATCATGGTGAACAATGTCATGTCAAACTCTAATTTACACAGTGAACGTTTTACGGTGGTTATTCAGTAAAGTTTCTAGTGACAAACCGGTGCTGTACTGCCCAAAAGTATTTTATTCACAGAGAAACCATATAGACACATAAGCATTTCAGTCATGTAGAGCTAAATCAACTTGATAATTGTTTTTCACCATTTTTTTGCATTATATTAATCATATTTCTTACGTACTGATTCTCTCACCCAACTTCCATATCTGAGTAAAAGTGGCAGTGGTTTGTATTCTTAACTATTGTTTTGACATGGTCATATGATCTCCATCTGCAAAACATTTGCAGATGGAGATACTAGAAGTGAATTGAATCACCTTGGACGGCTCATTAAACAAAACACATACTCACACCCCTGTGATCACATCTACACCTATCAAAAGTAGTACTACTGTGAAAATGCGGTTTCATTCATCACTTTATCATCTACTCTTCACAACAACAAAAAAGAAACTCACAGGTGATTTTGAGAATATTGGACTCATGTATAGCTCCAGCAAAAACAATACAAATATGCTATTTCTTTCCAAAACGTCATCTTTGTGCTTCACCACCAATCGAAACATCGCCAAAGGCCGCTTTGAAGCTGGGGAGTTGCAGTTTGCAGTTGCCCGACTTTTCAACGTTCATTAGTGTACCATATGTCACGTTTGGGATCGTTTTTGCCCAAGAAGCGGCCTTCTAAGAGTTACCACCAAAACCCAGGACCTCTCCATCCCGGCTGCTCACTTGTGGCATCGTCTTGACACATCCATGGAGACTGCACAACGCATTCCTCAATTGAGAAAAATTTCTGACCAAACTGTCAGGAATCGATTGCGTGAAGTGGGGATTCGACCAAGAAGGCCAGTTGTCGGCAGGACTGCTAGTATTAATGGTATATCGCAGTACGCCTTTCAAGCGATACATATTCCAATGTTGTTGTTTTTTGTGATTATATCTTTATGGTTTAAGTTCAAATCCATAGAGGCGATACATAAAGCGTTCCAATGTTGTACAATGTTTTTCTGTGATTATATCTTTGGATGGTTTCAGTCAGTCAGTCAAAAATCCATAGACTTTCATTCATGCTGATGTTTTCCATTGTACTTGATTGACAAAACAGCATACTTTACATACAATACATTTTATAAAAAAGAAAATGCAACCCTTCAAAAATAACCCTAAATTAGAAATTTCTGTTATCACAACCATTAAGTTTTTGTTTATGGCTTTAGTATGTAGAAAATAGGCTCTGCATGTACAATTGATGTCACTCACTGTAAAACACTTAGGCTCCCAATACATTGCAATACGTATCGAATAACGGTACCAGAATCACAATATATTGCAATACAATTTATTTGCCAATACGCAACCCTAGTTTTGAGAGACTTCCATTGGCTCAATCGCTTGTGGTGATGTCGTAGTCTAAACCCTAGAAACTGGAGGCAAGTCTGGTTTGCGATTTCTTCTTCACCGGCA
The DNA here is from genome assembly GCF_003918875.1 of Haliotis rubra. NCBI lineage: Eukaryota > Metazoa > Mollusca > Gastropoda > Lepetellida > Haliotidae > Haliotis > Haliotis rubra. The sequence continues at coordinate 490,090 of NW_025765225.1, read as the reverse complement.
AGATTTTGAGTTAGCGAACTCTTTGTCTATGGACTTGTGATTTTTCACCTTTTTACCATTGAAACTACATGAAATAATTGCTCTTAAACTAACACAATAAATTCTTATAAAAATGGCTTACTGTAAACGTATTATATTTCGCGCAGGTTTTATTTTTGCGCTTTTCGCGCAAAACATTTTAGCGCGAAAATTTATACACCGCGAATAAACCTGTCATTCATTCAGTCTAGCCACGCTCGCCCCTGAGTTGTTATCATAACACATCACGTTTGAAGACAGAAATCAACGGGAATCTTAAAATGACGACTGATCATACTTAACTGTCGGCTGTAATGTTTCCCAAAACATAATTAAATAATAGGCCAAATCCATTGCCGAATTAGCGAAAACAGCAATGTGTGTTGTGGCCGCCATGGAAATTGGTCACATGACATGGTTTGATACAAAACAGATTACCGTGAAATGACTCGGAAAGAAATAATACAGCAGTATTTTATTTATTCATTAAGATTTTATTCACCAGTACATCATGAAGCCGAATAGTCACTAACACTCAATCATCTCATTCACAACAACCCGGCTTGTTTGAAATCACAAAGAGCTTCATATATAGTATAAGTTAATTCGTCAAATCGTCAGAATTCGAACATAAGACTGATGTGTTTTTCATCTCTTCCGGGAGTAAACGGATTACTGTGTACTAGTATATCGCTCAGATAGGGATTTCCTGTGATCAAGCAATAAACGCCACCTGACAGGTTAAGCCACTCTGTTTGTTTTCACTGCTATTAGTGGCGGCCAAAGAGACAGCTGGCAGTTCCGGCAATTACTGATTGCGCGAATAATTGACCGCGCGAAGTAGTCTAAACTGTCAATTCCGCGAAAATTGCACCACGCGAAAATAAGTACGTTTACAGTATGTGTTTCTTTTTTTTGAAGAGTGTATCTTTTCTCTTTTGGGTGGACATGGTGATTCATCATCCTTTGATACTAAGCTGAGTTTTTCAGGTTCCTGAGAGACATCAATATCTTTATCAGTTTCATTTGGCACATATTATAAATCTTTTGTATGTATTTGAGGCTACCTGTTATGTCCCATAAATGTATTTTTAAAATAATAATTGTCATCTCTCTGTAAATGTCAAAACAGTGATATATCACCCCACGGAAGTCTTGAAAATGTTGAGACAGTAGTAGCAGTTATATGGTTACATTTCCGTCGTTTTAGCAGCACATCTGCAGAATAGAATGCTTGATAGTTAGTGGTAATGATGTGTAGCAAATTGGATAACGAGTTTAGGTTGACCGAGTTCAGGTTGACCGTAAATCGTTCACCAACAGAAAATGAAATCGTTCACCATGACCAATTGTCTGGGTTCTTAAATCTTTCACTAACAGTTTGATGGTGATGGTCTTTCGAGGATGAAAGCTCGAAAATGGCATGACACTAAGCATTCAGATTTGGCACAAAGATAGTTCGATAATTACTCTAAACGTTGGTGTATTTTGTTTTTCGTTTATACAGCAATGATACCTTAAACTTTAATATATTTATGCATCTTTACAGAAACATTGCCGAAGTAAGGCAATGTTTTACAGCTCATGGGCTTGTATGATGACAGAATGGAATGATCTTTGGTAGACTTACGCACATGTGTCTTCTATTTTACAGCATGAATTTTGGGGACAGTGTATATATATGTACTAAATATAAACTAGGCAAATAAAGAAACTGTGCATACAAAATTTAAAATCTAAATTTATCAAACCTGTGGAGACACATAAGGATTTAAACTCAGAGATTAGTGACATGTATCCAACATGCATGCACGTGCCACGTTCCGTGACATCAGTGGGTTCGTCCTTGAGACGTGCAATACGTTGTTGCACGTGCATTCCGGGAAAGAGAAACAGAGCAAGTGAATGCCACACAATACTGTCACTTTGGAAAGCTCAACCCCTCGTTCAAATAATTAAACGGCTATTGAAACGCATAGCATGCCAAGGCTCACGTCTGCACAACGTCATGAGGCCATTGGGATGGTCCGTGGGGAAATGTCTCAACGACAAGTGGCTGCACATTTCCACTGCCACCGAACACCATTTCTGCACTGGTGAGACGCTACCAGAACACAAATGGCGTCATCGATCGGCCACGCTCTGGGCGTCCACGTGTAACAACGCCAAGACAGGACATATATGGATAAGGGTGACCCATCTTCGCCACAGTTTTCAGACTGCAGTGATGAGTGCCCGAACCATCCCAGGACTTCGCATTATCCAGCCCAACACAGTTCGACAAAACGCTTCGTCATCCACGGGATCAGACCACGGCGTCCGCCATATTAGGACTCGTGGCGTCATTGTGATTGACTTTTCAATAGATATGGTCTCATGATGACAATTTTCCAACTGGGATAATACAATGCACTAAAAAATAGATAAAACTTTCCTACACTCCTCTCGCGTGATAAATCATTCACTTCCTGCTATTAAATATTTCTCCTACGATGTGAACATGCATATAGTGATAATTTAATGCTGGTTTTATAGTGTGAACCCACTTCAACAGCAGTCTGCAGTTTAACATGCACACCCCACTCAGACACAAGAAACTGACTCCGAGATGACCAGTCCTGTTTTTGAACCCTTAATGCCTAATAACTGGCATCGAAATAACAAGCTTCATTTTTAAAAAGTTTAAGCCTTTTGGTATGATGTGCCTGTGGATCGAACCACAGACAATCTGCACTGCAGGCAGACACTTTTCAACAAGACCAAGGAGGTGCACTTTTGAAATATTTTGACATGGTAGTATCATGATTTACAAAGTGAATACACATACATATCACTGTCCAAACATGTTCCAGCAACAGGCCATCTGTGCCATATCATCATCCGTGGTGGAGCAATCAATAAACAACAAACATATGACAACAGCTGAAGGCCGAACTGTGAACAATAATCAATGCTGACACATTCCTGGTGTTGGAAATTACTTTAAAATGTATCGTAAAATGAAGAAAGTCTCACGTGGCTCCGTATGTATCCCTAATGTACCAGATTTCTCAGTGCATGTGTTGTATTTACACGTTGTTGAGTCAATATTAATTGTAGGAATCAATACTGATATTATTGTCTGTTTCTAAACATTGGGTTTAACGTCTTGCTTGAGAATATTTCGCTCATATGACGGCGTTTTGTATCATAACACTCATGTTCAGCTTGTACAGCCCAGACTGAAGCTGGTTTTATAGTGCTAGCCCACTGAGATACCATGCCGGAGTGAAGCCTGAATACCCCACTCCGACACATTATACTGACTCTGAGCCGACGAGTCCTTGTACCCATTAATGCCGAGCGCCAGGCAGGGACCAACAAGTACCATATTTTAACGTCTTTTTGGTTATGATGCGGCTTGAACCTCGCGCCTTCCGGGCGGACGCTCTTGAGAGGCGGTCAGAAAATAGATGTAACAACACACATACCAAAATACCAAATCAGGATTATTTCCTTAAACCGGAGATGATATAATAGTCCAATTACATGATCTACCTTAACTGAACTTCTAATTCTCTATCTGAGCTCACAGGTTGTACTTCATTCTCAGCAGAACCTATCCTATGTTTAAGGATACTGTTTGTTTGTACTGGGTTAATATATATCAGAGTGTTCTATATACCTCTTGTTTGTCACCCTCAGTGGATACCAGGGCAGAGAAGGGGTAGAGTACCATATGTTTGTCAGTCTGTGTAGATGCCAGGCCAGTTGAGGTCCCCAGAACCTCATGTTTGACCCTCAGTGGATACCAGGGCAGAGAAGGGGTAGAGTACCATATGTTTGTCAGTCTGTGTAGATGCCAGGCCAGTTGAGGTTCCCAGAACCTCATGTTTGTACCCTCTGTGGATATCAGACCTGAGGAGATCCCCTGTACTGTAAGTTTGTCAGGCCAGTGGAGGTCCGAATACGTCATGTTTGTCACTCTTTGTCAATACCTCGATAAGTGTACAAGTAACAATATAAACAGACTAGGTGGTTCCAGTTCTGTCACTGATTGATATAATCATACGCAGACATTATGAAATATTGACCATTAACGTTCAGTCACAGGTTTGCCCATTATATACAGGCCTCTGTTTATATATATGCAGGTACTATAAATATTTTGTCTTCTTTTACTGCAGCAACCCCAGCAGCCATATTATTGGAATCAGTTCAACTTTCTGTTTTAAGTAATTCAGGGGGTGATGGGGTAATCTAATGGTAGAAGTGTCAGCTTGTCAGAATGGTGTGCCACAATGTGATATTGCTGGAATACTGTTAAAAGTGGTGTAAAACCATAATCACTCACTCACTCACTATAAATAATTCAGAACAAATTTCATCATTGAAATATAGAATCAGCTTAATATTGGAAGAAACATTTATATGAACATGTAAAAACATGTAGGGTTTATCTAGCGAATAGTGTCACATTCTAACAATTAAAGATTATGTAGTAACTTTAATATTTCATATAAACCACTGAGGGAATGGATATATAAGTAACCTATTGTTCCATGTGCTTCTGTACTTATGTGCTTTATCCCACATCAGTGAAGATGACACTGGTTATGTTTGGTAAAGCTCCAGGCTAGCTTTTAGACATTTGTTTTTGAAGAATATATCAAACATAGATATGATATAATATAGTGTACTTTATCTATAGTCTGTTTGGCTCAAAATCGGACAAATGAATTGCAATCTAACTCGAAAACAACTAAACATAGAATACTCAATGAAACACTAATCATAATCATAATATCAGACCAACTCTGTGATTTTTTGTAGAATTTATGACCTAAAAATAAAATAGTTATTTTACAAACTAATGTTTAAAATTTTGACACAGTTCACTTTTTGTTACGATGGAGGACTGCAAAGAGAGGAACAGCCAGGTGTACGCGAAGCACGAGCACAAGTGCTGACAAAGTCATTGATTCATTAACCTGTGCTGTGCCGTCTCCATCCTTTTTTGCACACCTGGCTGTTTCTCTCTTTGCACCCTTCCCTTGTAACAAATAGTGAACTATGTCAAGATTTTAATTCTGAAAAAATATCACAGAGTTGGTCTGATATTTTGATTATGATCAGCGTTTCATTGAGTATTATATGTTTAGTAGTTTTCGAGTTAGATTGCAATTCATCGGTCCGATTTTGAGCCAAACGGACTATAGTAGGTGCTGGGTCTTTCTTAGGCACTGGCCTCATATAAAGCACTGCGTATGTAACAGCATACAAGATCTTAATTAGTAGGTCTTTTATGGTATGACCAGAAATTATGGAGAATTTTAGGTATATGTTTAATTGCATTTCTAGTATAAACAACCTTGACCAGCTATCAAATGCTTGGTTTCATTCAAGAGAGACAACTCCGTTAATCGTTTTTCATTAGTTTGTGAAGAGTTATCCCCCTTTGTTTACTTGCTAGCACACAGCATTTTCAGTGATCCTCAGTAGGGATGATTTAGAGAAGAGGAAGTTGATTTTAGAGTATTATAACAAGGACATCAGATCAGCTAAAGTGATTTCAAGTAGAACAGTCATCCCTTTGTCCACTGTTTATCGTGTTTTGAAAAATATTGCAAATGGATAGGGCATTGAGCACCAGGGAGGTGCAGGTAGGCCCAGAAAATTGACTGTCGGTGACAGGAGGCGGCTTGGTATTCTTGTTTCTAAAAACAAACGAAGGAGTTTAGAAAACATAAGGCTGGATATGATTGATAGAGGAACTGTGGCTGTCTGTAAGGAGACAATTAGAACTGAGTTGCATGCAATGGGTTGGCAGAAAAGTCGAGGAATTCCATCACCGATAATGAAACCTGAACAAAGGGAGCAACGGTTGAACTGGTGCTTACAGCATAGAAATTTTAACTGGGACAATGTGATTTTCTCAGATGAAAGTTCTGTGTGGCTGTTTCCTAATACACTTAAATTTTGAACCAACAAACTGAAAAACCTTTGTGTTAGCACCCAAAGTACAGTCCAAAATTTAACGTGTGGGGTGGCATATCTGTGTTAGGGGCAATGCCCCTCTGTGTATTTGAAGGGAATATGAACAGTGAGGTGTACACAGATATTCTCGAGGGACATTTACTTCCATCTGCTCATGTGTTCTATGGAAATTTTTTTTCCAGCAGGACAGCGACCAGCATCGTTCAAAGCATTCACAGGCCTGGTTTCGGACCCAAAATATGACATTATTAGATTGGCCAAGCTATAGCCCTGACCTAAATCCAATAGTAAATGTTTAGGGACTTATGAAGGAAAGTGTCAATAAGAAAAATCTGACAAATATTGCTGAAATGAAAGAAGAGGTGGTCCAATATTGGGACAGCATGGTCCACGACTTTCTAACTTCTTTGATCAGTAGTATGCCCGGCCGCATTGAAGCCTGCATTGCTGCCGATGGTGACTTGACAAAATACTAACTGTTCACCTGTCTTTGAATCTGGAGTTATGTTCTGCTAATATTCACATTTAATAAGTGAGTAATGAGTGAAAAAAATATTAAAAATTACAATCTTAAATTCTCAATAATTTCTGGTTGTACTGTATAAGCACCAGGTCTCTTTGCATAAGCACTGAAAATGCAGTTCTCAAATTTGGTCAAAACTCAGACTTAAGTTTGTTTAGAAATCGGGGCCACATAGACATTAAGCCTTGGATCTCTAACAGGCACCAGCTCTCTAATGGGCACTGGACGTGTGAGATTTATAGTAATAGTCCACTTATATGGTGCTCATATCTTGGCACATTGCCTGCTCACACCGCTATGTACAATACTGTCCCCGGTCATAGGACACTATCATACTTTCCTATACTTTTTCAACTCCCTGAGGATCATACAGCCATGCTGCCTGTTAGGTGCAATGAACTAAACACTCACATTGCCAGGACATCCTCCTAATGGTTAAAGCCATTTCGAATCCCCACATGGGCTGGGTGAACTGATGTTGCTGGAATATTGCTGGATCTAAACTATCAGTTCCTCCAAGGATTTTACAGCTGGGTGAACTGAGACAATGTGGATCTAATGTGCCCAAGGATTGGGACCACCTTGGGACCCGAACCAAGGTGCCTCCACCAGTAATAAACTTACAGTATCCACTGAATATTTATAAGATCAGAAATGAAGGGTCCTGTTTTACCATACCTAGTCTGAAATATTGAGGTCTATCTACAACCAGGCATCCATTACCCTCTTGTTCATGGAACAAGTGCCAGGGGTTTTGTTGGAGGAAATACTGTCCTTGTAACGTGATATATTTGTGATATCACCCGTTCTCAGTAAATGGTGTACCTCTTGCATACAGTACTTTTCTTTGATATGTTATATTTTTATATTATATTCCGGTAAAACTTTTTAAAGTGACTCTGGTCATACATGTTTGTCACATCTGTATGTGAAACCCATTTCTGGTGTTCCCCGTCGTGATGTTGCTGGAATATTGCAAAAAGCGGCGTAAAACCAAACTCAGTCAGTCAGTCAGTCAGTCACATCTGTATGAGCAACAAGTTTGGTGCTGACAAACCATCATTGAACCCGCCTAATTAACAGATCCTGGCAACAAGGGGCAACAACTCTCTACATTGAAATGCAAAATATGTGACAATATTGGCCACCTGGAACCTCTGTTAGATTTGTATTTCAATGCATCATGTGAGATCTGCCCAATATGAAGGAACTAATCGATTTGTTGTAAGCTTACCTTTGTCACCGTACACTGTTTTTCTGCTGGAGTGATAATTCTACAAACCAGACCTGAGACTGCTGTTGCAAAAACCTGAAGTTGTTGTCCATAAACTTGTATGTTTTGTTCTTTCAAAGCTTACCTTTGTTGTTTGTTTGGCAGGACAATGAGTTCCACATCAAAAGAAGACGGAAAGATGCCCCTCGGTCCCGTGGGGTTCAGGATGAGACCTTTGAGGCTGAAGGTAGGTCATTGTCAAGTGAGATTATCTGAATGAGATGGTAATTAGCGAGGTGTAAAGTGCAAGCAATGTGAGTGAACCATGTGCAGTATACCCTACAGACAGGATTGCCATCACCACGTCTTTGTTTCTGAAGGGCGGTGGGGTAGTATAATGGTTAAAGCATTCACTTGTTATGCCGAAGACCTGGGTTCGATTCCCAGATGCATACAATGTGGGATCCCCTTTCTGGTGTCCCTTGCTGTGATATTGTTGGAATGCTGCTAATAGCAATGGTGAACCATACTCCCAGACCAGACATGAAAAAAAACCCATTTAATTTTATGGACAGCTACTTCTGTCTTTTTTGGGGAATGTTTTGATGTATATCCTAACACATTATTAAGCTGGAGTGACAATGTTACAATCCAGACATCATATTGCTATTACAATAATTCAGAAGTTGTATCTTCTTCTTTACTCAGGGCGGTGGGGTAGTCTAGTGGTTAAAGCGTTGGCTCGTCACGCCGAAGACCCGGGTTCGAATCCCCACATGGGTACAATGAGTGAAGCCCATTTCTGGTGTCCCCCGCCGTGATATTGCTGGAATATTGCTAAAAGCGGCGTAAAACCAAACTCAGTCAGTCAGTCGGTCAGTCTTCTTTACTCACCAACTTCAAGAATGCTGATCAAACGATCACACTTTATGTTTGCAGTGTTCGAGCAAAGGAACTGATAAACAGCCAGTTAACATGCTTAATCTGTATCTGAAAAATAGTATATTTGGGGTTAATTTAATTAAAAGTGTTTTCATTGATAAATGTGTCAAAGTGATCAGATATGGTCAGATGCCTTCCTTTTGCTGGAAGTTGAATGTGGGAGCATGAATGTGTGCAAAGGAAGAAATGCTTGTTCTGCCTCAATTACAATGTCACTATAATCTCATTTAAGCAGGAATGACATAATGCTTCCTGACTATCTTGCCCCACTGATTGTTGGGTTGTGTAACACCACAAACAATACTGGCTAGATAATGGGTGGCTGTGTCTGGGGTTATGCAAGCGGGCTTGGGTTACATCAACCTGACTGGAGCACATCTCCACTCATGTCTGGTGTGGAGGCCATGTACCATGTCTGGGATATTTTACTTTTGGAAGTTTTAATATTTTATTGGAACTTTAAAAGCATTTTACAGTGAGTAGTTTGTTCATGAGATAATGTCCTCATGTGTAATACACCTTTGTTGGGGATGTAGCAGTGTTAGCTTGGAATGCGAAGGACCCATGTTTATATTGTGAATTGTATTCTTGGTATCCTCTGGGGCGGTGGGGTAGTCTAGTGGTTAAAGTGTTGGCTCGTCACACCGAAGACCTGGGTTCGAATCCCAAAATGGGCACAATGAGTGAAGCCCATTTCTGGTGCCCCACGCCGTGATATTGCTGGAATATTGCTAAAAGCGGCGTAAAACCAAACTCAGTCAGTCAGTCAGTCTTGGTATCCTCTCTAGTGTACATTTTAATGTTGCCAACTTTCTCAATTGAAGTAAACAGCGATGATTTTGAAGCCACACGTTCCTTAATATCTTTGTTAAATGTTTTAAGAATCTGTGCATGTCCTTCCAATCGTTGTGAGATAAGGTCAACCAGCATCCTATGCTGGTCACAAGAGGTGAATAAGATCTTGTGGTAATGTTTAGTGACCTGGTTTATTGTGTCATTATACCAATGGTTGTCCATATCAATCACTAGATTCTTTTGGTCCCAGGGGTTTGAAAATGATTGAAAGGTTAAATAAGTCATAAGTCCGATTTCCAGATCTCTTCAAATGTATGCTTAATGACATTCTTTGACTGATTCCATGGCATGCAATCTTTGTGACTAATCTGTGAATGCTTGAAAGATCTGCACTCAAAATAAGTCATTTGAAATTATTGTCCCGTACACAGATGATTAAGCATAGATCAGGCAAACAGATGATCCACGCCCGTAGGGTATGATTCCGCATGGAGTATCTGTTTGCAATTTTGGACTGATGCTCACTGCTTCTGGAAGCATAATTATCCCCCACCAAGCGTTTAGTGCGAAGTGGGAATATATAGAATAAACTCTGTTTGTCCGTAGGGGCAGTGGGGTAGCCTTGTGATTAAAGCGTTCGCTCGTCACGCTGAAGACCCATTTAAATGTCCTCTGCTATGATAGTGCTGGAATATTGCTAAAAACGGTGTAAAAGTATGCTGGGTGCAGAGAGATTATATGTACAAGCAACCGCCGCCATATAGCTGGAATATTGCTGAGTGCGGCGTAAAACTAAATTCACTCACTCAACCATATGTACAAGCAACTGACAATAAGATACCTAAGGTGGAAACAGTTGATTAAAAGTTAATAATATAAATAGGCATAGATGATGGCATCACTGAAGATTCAAGACATCTTTTGAAGAACAGCAGTACTGTTTCAACCCTTGTGTTATATAATATAATTTCTATTTTATTTGTATCCCTCCTTAATACCATTCAAGAACTTCTAAAACTTGCATCACTTTGTGCTTTCCTGTCACTCTAAGCTAATATTTGTTTGTATGAGTAAAATACTTTTCAATATTTTGTTTAACCCTCCTGACACTTCCATTGCAGGTCAGATGAACCAGACGATGACTGACGCAGACGTGGAGTCAGGTGAGGACAAGCTGCTGGAGGTGTGGCGGACACTCGGGGTCGGACAAGATGGTTACCTCACACTGTCTGAGCTTCGCACTGTCTGCAACTACATCGAGATGGAGATGGATGAAGAGGTGAGTTGTGTTGTTACCAGTTTTGAAAACTTTAACTTTTACGTTGAACCAGTGTACCCATGAACATCAGGGTTAGAATTGGTCTTCAGCTACCCATGCTTGTCATAAGAGGCGACTAACGGGATTGCATGGTCAGGCTCACTGACTTGGTTGACACATGTCATTATATCCCAGTTGTGTAGATCTATGCTCATGCTGTTGATCACTGGATTGTCAGGTCGAGACTCGATTATTTAAAGACCGCCTCCATACAACTGCAATATTTCTGAGTACAGCATTGAACAACAAACAAACGTTGAACCAGTGCGTTTTGTTTCTTTTAATCATTTGCATCATATCCTATAAAAATTCATACTTAATTATTAAAAATATAAAAAATATACTTTTGATTGTATTATGAAAGTTGTTTTGTAATGTCCTTTTTAAAACAGATTTATTTTTTTTAATTTAGGGTAATTATTCTCAAATAATCTAACAATGTATGTTTTTTATTTTGTCATGTTTATATCTCCTCAAATATCTTGCAGTAATGGAAATTTAAGTAAAATTGATTGTCCTAACTGAAATATAACTGATTTAAAATTGAAGGAAAAATAATGAGGGAAATGTTTTCTTCAGGAGGTCTGGAAGCTCTTCAAGAAGCTTGATAATGACAATGATGGCCGAGTCAGCTTTGAAGAACTACTGAAAAGTTTCAGCCAGAGCTCCAGCGCCCGATCACTGACCCCTTCCCCACGGCCATCAAGGAGCATCCAGCAGTCCCAGAGGCCTGTAAGCACTCCCACAATCCGATCTTTGTCCGCTCAGCGGAAACTGCGACTTGGTTCCACTCCTGCCGAGCGGAGTGTTACTCCACTGGTCCTGACAAGCGGGGAAGTGACAGGTCTCTTCACAGCCCTGGACCCATGGCACTCCGGGTATGTGGTATTTCAGTTGTTATCGGAGTCTCAGGATTCTTGTTGATTTACTCTCTAGCTCATTGGATAAAGTGTTTGCATGGTTATTTGGTCAGTGTCATGCAAGAAGACTTTAAAACATGTTACCTGTGCTTACTCTGCCTTGTGCTCAGTGTTTATTATGCAACAACCCCTTTTCACCTCACCTCACCTCAAATCTGTGACGATCTGGGTTCGAATTGATCTTCAGTAACCCATGCTTGTCGTAAGAGGTGACTAACGGGATCGGGTGGTCAGGCTCACTGACTTGGTTGACACATGTCATTATATTCTAATTGCGTAGATCGATGCTCATGCTGCTGATCACTGGATTGTCTGGTCCAGATTCGATTATTTACAGACCGCCGCCATATAGCTGGAATATTGCTAAGTGTGGCGTAAAACTCACCTCACCTCACCTCACCTTCTTGCTTTGAGTACCGACAGGGATCAGGTGTCTGCTCATCTGTCCTGGCTAATTGTATAGATTTGCTCTTGCTTTTGGTCAGTGGTTTGGCCCAAACTCAATACAAACCAGTTTTATAGCTTGAATATTGCTGACTGACATTTTACCAGATCTAATCACTTACATTAATAATTATTTAACTTAGTGGTAATAAGGCCTGTGAATATTAGTCTTCAAAGGTTTACCACTATGTGGGGATTTCAAGTAGATGATTGTTCTAACCATTGCTGGTTGTAAGAGGCGACCAAATGAATAGGGTCATCAGACTCAATGACTTGGTCGATTGCATATCATTGTACCTCAGTGACATGCACCTTTGTTTCTCAATATTAATCACAGGATTGTTTGGTCCAGCCTGCAGGACTCCATCGTATAACAGGAATATTGGTGATCGGGTTGTTAGACAACGAACAAACACATCTAAAATTTGCCCCTTGTTATTCAAGAGTAGAGTAGACACCCTGCACTTTGTGACTGTCTTGTTAGCATGCCAAAATGGGGATCAGCAGCTGCAGTGTCTTCAAAGGATCCATACTATGAGCTGCTGTGTTTCTGTGTACACTGAGTGTGACAAAACTGAGGAAACAAGCTGGCTGCAAGGAACAATGTTCTTGTTCTTGTTGGGGCCGTGGGGTAGTCTAGTGGTTAAAGTGTTCGCTCGTCACACTGAAGACCCGGGTTCAATTTCCCACGGGTACAATGTGTGAAGCCCAGTTCTAGTGTCTCCTGCCATGATATTGTTGCTGGAATATTGCTAAAAGCACCATAAAACCAACTCACTCTTAATCTTGTTAATATGTTGTTGCAGATTTGCCCAACCAGAAGATGTCATAGATCTCTGGGAGAAGCACAACATCATGAATGGAGCAGATATTCTCACGGTATGTTTGTTGTTGCTGCAGCAGATTGTTCTTAAAGATACTGACGTAAATGATAGTCAGCTGTTCTCTTTCGTTATTTATTTGAAAAAATATTTCAAATGTTAATGAATGTGTTTATGTATTTCAAAAATGTTCTTCAGCTGTAAAAAAAACCCATGCATTGTAAATTATGAAATTAATGTGAAATAAATGTGAGTGCCCAACCCAATGTGTTGTGAACTTCCGTGAAATTGATATGACAAAATGACAAGTAAGGCTGAAGGGGTCGTTGTCGACGCAGGTACTACAGATATGTACCCCAGGTATGTTCTGTGTACAGAAACAACGATCCCTTCCATGTAAGCCTCTAAAATGTTTATTGTTTAAAGTTATTATCTTTTGAACTTAAACAAGAAAAGTCAGAAATGTTAGGCTTCATTTCTCTTCTCCTAAATAGATCTTGCAAATGTTATTTTCCTCTTCTACCTTGAACAACTATCTAATATATAGATTTCATATTTCATGTAAGACTACAGGAATGAATTACTAAAGGAGTTGTCTCCCTTTAGTCATAAAGCGAAATCTGTGACTTTGTTATGATACATGCACCTAGGCAGCTGTACTTACAAAAAAAACAAAACATCAATATGTTTCATGTGTTATTTTGATATGACAATATTCTTGCACTTGAATCCCTTGGGTTGAATGTAAAAACTCAAAGCCAGACACTATTCATGAGGCAGGAAATAGTATTGCGTGCAAATAATGATTCTTTGACTGCTGTTTGTTTTCTAGGCCCTTGACTTTGACCATGACACCAAGCTGAATCTCTCTGAGCTGTCGTATGCGTTGGAGCAGGCTTTAGCCAATGAGAATCTGGACAATGTCTCCCATGCTGCACTGGTCTCGTGCCAACAGGAACTGAGACATCTCAGGTCAGCCTTGTCAGCGGGTGTCCTTGATGAATGCATGCTAAGTTACTGATTTGTCTTATTATTCCAGACCCAGTTCCAGGTTATGGGACGTCCTTGGTCATGCAAACTTGTAAGAGGCATTTATAGGACTCTGAGATTGAGTTGTGAATCCCATTTCTGGTGTCCCCACCGTGATATTGCTGGAACAAAAGTAAAACCATGCTCGCTCCCTCCCTCCTCTCTCCTCCCTCCCTCCCTCCTCCTCTCCTCCTCTCCTCCTCACTCACTCACTCACTCACTCACTCACTCACTCACTCACTCACTCACTCACTCACTCACTCACTCAGATCAAGTTAATTACCAGGAGTCAAGTGCAGTTTAGAGCACTGTGTTGGTTAGAGTGTGGCTGTGTCCGTGTCTTTGTGTCATTTTTCACCTCATGTCTTGAAAACTAGAACCTTCATGAAATTGGACATATTTTAACCACTGGTTATTCCAAAGTTTCAAGATGCAACTCTGCACACAGAAGCAGTGTCATTCCCTGGTAGTCCAGTCAGTACTAAAATTACAAAATACTATTCACACAGAGGGTTAGATTTGGTCTTCAGCAAGTAAGAGGCGACTAACAGGATTGGGTGGTGAGGCTCGCTGACTTGGTTGGCACATGTCATCCAAATCACGTTGATCAATGCCCATGCTGTTGATCACTAGATTGTCTGATCCAGACTCGATTATTTACAGACTGCTGCCATATAGCTGGAATATTGCTGAGTGTGGTGTTAAACAACAAACAAACAACAAAACTACTCACACATACTCGCATGTGGTAATTTACAAGTGTACTGAGTGGAGGTTCGGTTCTCTCAAACAGCTCCTGGACAGTGTATTTGTTTTTCATGTTTAATGTTTCTGGCTATGTTCTTGTCAGGTCCTGTGTGGATGCGTTGACGAGTGAACGGGACAAGTTGAAGCTAGATCTGCAGGAGTCGAATGCCCGAGCCGCACTACTGGCCAAGGAGGTTGACGAGAGGCACGCACACATGGAGAAGTCAAATGAGTCCAAGTTGTTGTGAGTTGACATGAACAGAATTCACGTGTTCATTTCTTATCATCCCAACTGGGATACCAGGACCAGCGCCGATTTTAGTTTCTGTCTGGTAATCTTCGATTGAAGAGTGTAACAGGTGCCCCTCAATATATGCTGGTTGTTTCGGGCGACCAAATGGTTTGGGTGGCAGGGTTGAGTGACTCAGGTTTGTAGTGTATTAATGTTGGTGTGGATCATTTGTAATACCAACCCCTGTATTGGTTTTCTGGTCTAGACTTGCTTATTTACAGGTCACTGTTATGTAGCTGGAATACTGCTGATTGCATCCTTATACAACAAACATGATAGCTCAAAAACTAACCTGAAACAATGTTCGAAGAGTGGGCAACGGGTGCAAGAGTTGTATTCAGAGTACATCATTAACAGTTTTTACCACTCCTTATATTTCCAACAAGTTAGACCCATGAATATCACAGGTAGAATTGATCTTCCATGCTTGTCGTAAGAGGCGACTAACGGGATCAGGTGGTCAGGCTCGCTGACTTGGTTGACCCATGTCATCGTATCGATGCTCATGCTGTTGATCACTAGATTTTCTTGTCCAGACCAGATTATTTACAGACTGCTGCCATATAGCTGGAATATTGCGGAGTCCTGCATAAAGCTTAACTCACTCACTCACTCACTCCCTCCAACAAGTTAACTGAACATGTTTGCCATGTGAATATTGGTTAATAAAGCATTTCTGCAAGTTGCTCTGCCCAAATCTGTGTTAAAAAATGTTCCGTTATCAACAGTCACAAGGATTCATAAAAGCCTCGATTGGACAATGTACTTAATGCCATTTCATGATTAATTTCCATGTCAGCTTTGTGCACCTGTCTCTTTATGATATTGACACGTAAACTGTCTGCACTTGCAGTAATTTATGTGAAAATGAGCATCTGTATGCATGAAACAGCTGCCTCTTGATGAAAAGATTAAGTGCCACTGCAACTACTGTGAACCTTTTAACACCGTTCTTCATTAGAATCTCATGGCCGTGCTTGAAGTAAAAGAGGACTGTGATAAGTTCATTGGCCATAGTTTGTCATCTGTTCTCTGTTGTATAGTCACTTGTCCCATATCGGTGTACCTACTAATGTTTTCATTGTGCATAATATATACACAGTTATCTAAGCTTCCAAATCCAAGGCCACTGTCAGACAAATTGAATGTTCAAACTTGGGGGTTTTCTACTTCTTAAGGGACAAAGTATTATATAGGCCTTATTTGGCCCAAAGGTTCTGCTTACTTTAAGCAATTAGCAAAGCAGACACAGCCATGAAAGTTATCAGGTGTTCATAGGAATGGGTAGTTAACAGCAACTCTTAACGTATAAGTAAGATTAAATTCCTTAAGAAACATTTTATAAATATTTGAAGTCTTTCACTCAAACTGATTTTCTTCAGCGATAAAGATGAAGAAAATACAAACATTGTGAAAAGAAAACATTTAAAACGTTTAAAAAGTCATCCTTTTTCACTCTTTTAGCCATTTGTGTGATCTTGCAAGAAGTGTTAACCTTAGAAGAACAAAGACTCTTTCTCCCTCATGTGAACATGTTCTGATCATCATATCATGTTAAGAAAGTGGTCTGTAATGTAACATTTGATATTTCCTTTGGCCAAAAATCTTACCTCCCCCGCTGTTAATATGAAACATTTTGATGTAATAAAACACCTGTTTCCTACAGTGACATAATCTGTGCCATTAAAGACACCTACATGTGAGTACTCGTGGGCTCATGTAGTCACATTTTCAAGTGGGAATATGGGTTCATGTTATGGTCTCAGCTGGAAAAGGATTTTAGATTATTGGCTGGTTTGGGTGCAGTATGGAACCCATTTATCAACTTCCTGGTTTTGTTTTTAACCCTGTGGTGTTTCCTGGTCGGCAGCTGTCCAGTCCCTCATGCTGGACATAAGAGGAAATACGCAAATGAATGGACAAGGTGACATTAATACACTGTGTAACTATATATTGACACTGGTTGTTATTATAGGTTCCCAGTAACCTGTGCTTATCGTACCAACAAAACGGATCAGATGGTCAGATTCATAATATAAGTCGGGGCGGTGGGGTAGCCTAGTGGTTAAAGCGTTGGCTCGTCACGCCGAAGGCCCGGGTTCGATTCCCCACATGGGCACAATGTGTTAAGCCTATTTCTGGTGTCCCCCGCCGTGATATTGCTGGAATATTGCTAAAAGCGGCGTAAAACTCAACTCAGTCAGTCAGTCAGTCATAATATAAGTCACTGGAATGTCTGGTCCTGACTCATACACTTAAAGACTACCATGATATAGCTTTGATATTGCTGAGTACAGTATTAAACAAAAGCAATCAAATCGAAAGATTGATGATGATGATGATGATGTGTGCATGAACTATGTAGCTTTACAAAGTTCATCTGGTGGTCACTGTTGTAAGTTCAACTTTTATTCCAATATTATTTCCCCTTAAATCATCTTTATTCATCTGTAGATTGGTGGTTGGTGTTGCTTGTTTAGATGAATCTGAACATTACCTCTAGGGACCATAGACACATGGGTTTCCCTGTTTGGGTTTTATTTTTTACTACTGTAAAAAATGTTTTCCTTTAGTCGTAACAATGGAGACATTAAACATGACTTTGCTTATTCCACTTTTGTGGATTGTGGGTCTAATACCATTTCTGTTTATTAATAACATTTTCTTTAGTATGCTTTGGGTGAAATTAATGTCTTGTTTGCAGATGTAGCGTAGAGCTTTTAGCTCATCTGGTCTGAATGTCCATGGGAATGGACACTTTTTGTCCTACATTTTTGCCATTAAGCTGAAGCCTTGGGAGGTTGTTTGGCAATGTGATGGCTGTAAATTTGAAAATGTTATGTGTAAAAAAAAAGTAAACATGCATGCGATCAAATTTATAATGTTAATGCATTGTGTTAGGTTGAAGTTGTGTAAGATACTGTAGCAGAAAACAATCAGTAAAGGACACTACTTTAATTTGAGAAAATACTACTCAAGATGAGACAGTCTGAGGCCATTTGCTTGTTGATAAAACATTCCCCTTGGCTTAAACTACTATTTTGCTTAATCCCAGATTAATGAATTAAAGAAAAACTTTCACTAGCTCTTCCATAATTTGACCCGTGCCCACATCTCAAGTTGTCTTCTTGTCCAGAACAATAGAGAAGAAGTATCAGGACCAGATCCGCAGCCTCCAGGGGGCGCTGGAGTCCGAGCGTGAGACCCACTCGGCCCACTCTGCTAAGCTGCGGCAGAACCTGGAGACAGAGATGGAGGGACTGAGACAACAGGAGACCAAACTGAAGGAGAACCTGGCTCTGGCACAGGAGGTATGTTGGGGGATGGGGCATTGGTGTGGCACTGAGACAACAGGAGACCAAACTGAAGGAGAACCTGGTTCTGGCACAGGAAGTGTGTTGGGGGGTGGGGCGTTGGTGTGGCACTGGGACAACAGGAGACCAAACTGAAGGAGAACCTGGTTCTGGCACAGGAAGTGTGTTGGGGGGTGGGGCGTTGGTGTGGCACTGGGACAACAGGAGACCAAACTGAAGGAGAACCTGGTTCTGGCACAGGAAGTGTGTTGGGGGGTGGGGCGTTGGTGTGGCACTGGGACAACACAAATCATTCTGCCTCTGAAGCTGGCTAGCTGTATGTTTTATAGTGGTTATTGCTGTTTACCAACTCAAAAAGGTAGGAAGACTGATTTTGGATGATAAATAAGAATCACATCCTCATGTCTATGGAAATAAGATATATCAGAATTCATCAGCAACAGCTTAAAACTCCCAGCCAAGCATCCAAGTTTTCAGATGTTTCTTCCATGTTAAAATGATGCATCATGACATGATGAGTTCAAAGTGGTGTTAAACCCGGTGCCTTTTTCTCCCAGGAGGTGGACCGTCTGCAGCTAGAGTGTGCCAGGTCATGTGAGAACATTGATGACGTTCACAGACACAACATACGCTTGCAGAAGGAGCTTGGCAATCTCGATGATCTCCGCAGGAAGGTAGGGAAATGTTCTCAGTGATGTCAGAAACAATTAATTTAATCTTAGGCAAACAAAACGTTCACTTTTTGTTACACATAACACAAAAGCCCAGTTTGGAATCACAGCCTGGAATAGGTCCCCAGCAACCTGAGCAGGTTGTAAGAAGTGGCCAAATTGGTATTATCCTGAAAAACATTGACCTTTTCTCACAATATCAATGATGGGATTATCTTATTCAGGTGCAATATACTAGTAGCTGGAATATTTCTGAGTGCTGTGTTAAACAAAGAAACAAATGTGCACTACAAAGTGTCACTTTGCAAACTTGTACATATGACCATGCGATGGAGATGATGTTGTTGCAGCTGACAGAGTACGAGCAGACGCCAGATATGAGTGAGGAGAGACAGCACTATCTCGGCAAAATCAGCTGGCTGGAGCAAATCAACAAGGTACTGTCTTGTTATACAACCAGAGCCACATTCCATGTTGTGTTACACCTTGGTTAAGAATCCTGCAGTTACTTGGTAAGTCCATACCATGTGACAGAACAATACATTTGTGACTGACTTGTCATTTGATGAATATTGACATGTCAGCTAGAAAACAAGATGGTGTTTACAAGATTTGGTTAGTGTAAAGACTTCATAGACTTACAAGACCCGTGAAGATCCGGGTTAGAATTGATCTTCATTACCCATGCTAGTTGTAAGAGGCGACTAACAGGATCGGGTTGTCAGGCTCACTGGCTTGGTTGACACATGTCATTGTATATCCATTGCGTAGATCGATGCTCATGCTGTTGATCATTGGATTGTCTGCTCCAGACCCGATTATTTACAGACTGCCGCCATATAGTTGGAATATTGCTAAGTGCAGCGTAAAACTTAACTCACTCACTCACGAGACTACTCATGCTTGTCTCATAATGATGATACATGGGCAACATAGGTTTCCAGCACTCTGCATTTTTCACAATGATGATTCTTCATCTAGAACAGGTTTCCAGTACAGTGTGCTTTACTCACAATGATACTGTATCTGTAGAACAGGCTAGCAATTCTCGAAACGTTCTTAGCCTTACGAACTTCTTAAGCCCATTCTTAACACATTGGCTACGATCAAAGTTAAGAATTCTTAGGGCTACGAACGTTTCGAGAATAAGGGCCCAGGTTCTCAGTACTATGTGCTTGCAGATAATTATGATGCTTTTGTAAAGCAGGCTCAGGTTTCCACCACCCAGTTTGCTCAGTCTATAAGCCATCATAGCATCTAAGACTCTACAAATTCTTGCACAAAATGTTAGTTGACACCGCATTCTATTTCAGGATCTGAAAGATAAAGTGGATGAACTAACAGCAGAACTAGAGAATCTCAAACAGCAGTTGGCCTCGTGTACACGCAAACTGCGGGGCAGCTCCAGCTCTCAGTCCAAGATTCCCATCCGAGAGGGCAGCCAGCTGACAGACCCCACCAGGAGGAAGTCATCCCTGGCATCCATGTCCTCCACAGGTAGGATATATTTGCAATACTACCGGTGTAGCAGGCCATTTCTTCTCCGGTCTAAACTTTCCCCATGGAGAATCTGGCCAAGGCCAAACTTTCCCCGGGAAAGTTTGGTCCTAGGATATTCTTTCCCCGGTTGAAGTCAGGGCTAGGCTAAAGTTCTCATCTCTCCTCCTCCCTTTCCGCCTGGCCTAAGTTTCCCTCCTGTTTAAACTAGGATATTTTGTTCTGTTTTCTATGAAAAGGGGGGAGATTCTGGCCTAGCTAGGCTACCTCTTCCCAACCCTTGCTCTTATATCAAAAGGGGAGAACCAAGTTATTACAAACATCAAACCGACAGTAGTTTTGACTTAAATTGTGGTACACAGTTTTGCCAAAGAGTCCATTCTTGCCTCTGACTTGGGTGTAGTGATTTGAATGCATACATGTTTGAACGGCAAATCTCTAAATCCATCCTGCTCCTGCCGCCATTCCTATGAAGACACATTGCATTAGGTCTTCATCTGTCCAAATCATGTCACCATAAGATGTAAACATTCAATCGCACATTTGATGGGTTAATAAGATGTAATATACACAGGTTGCTTGCTCTCTTATCATGCTGTTTATTATCTAATATTTGTTGTATTTATGTATACCTGTAAATGTAATGGAACATTATTCACATAAGCTTGTTTACTAATCCATAATCACTTTTGGTGAATGAAATATGTTTCAGATATCCATGGGCCAAGTTTACCCCTTATCAAACCTTGTCTTTTGAATTTAGAATAAGGCACTATAGTGGAATGATAGATGATACAGCATTTGATACAGATATTGTGTTGTGTTGTTGTGTTGATGTTTACGTCTGCTTCCAACTGTTAAGTTGATGTCGCCAACGTGGATGCCATATTTAAAGCCATGAGTGAGGGAATAAAATTTTGAATGGACATGGACATCCAAGTAAAAAATGGGTGTTTAGTTAAAGTTTCGAATATAGTAATGATTTTGAGATAAGCCAATTTGGAATAAGTGGGGATAAGTAAATTATTGAAATATAAAAATATGTATATGATAATTTAAAACAATAGTAATGATATACCCCGGTAATATATAATAAAGTAAGATAAATTTGGTAATATTAAATTATTTTTAATAATTTGGAATTAGGGAATTGTGTTGGGTCAAACATGATTTGACAAAACAAAATGTGAACCATGTACATGTTATATATGAAGATGAAGATGACCAGTAAATTGTTAATGGAAATTGAAATCAACCTGAATATCTTATCAATATGTTCACGTGAATAGCTATGTCTTGTTTTCGTTTCTGACTTTTTCAAGACGAACATAAACATGAAAACAAGGGTGGAAAAGAAGTAGCCTTTAAAGTTGATTCAGGGGTGGGGAAAGCTTGGCCTAGGACAAACCTTCCCAAGGTAAGATTAAGCCTAGGGTTTGTTTGTCCTAGACCAAAATTTCCTCGGGGAAAGTTTGTCTCTAGGCCTAAGTTTCCCTGGGGAAGGTTTGGCCAGGGGGAAAGTCTGGCCTGTTACACCGATACAAAATTCAACTTGATAAATCGACCAATTAATATTTTGATACAGTGTTATTGCATGCTCAATTTTTTGGGATTATTTCTTTTGGAGGAGGCGGTGGGGTAGCCTAATGGTTAAAGTGTCGCTCATCATGCCTAAGACCCAGGTTTGAATCCCCAATGTGTGAAGCCCATTTCTGGTGTCCCCCATTGTGATATTGCTGGAATATTGCTGAAAGCGGTGTAAAACTAAATTCACTCGCTCACTCTTTTAGGGGAAGCAAATGCTTTCCGTCGGCTTCAACATGTGGGAAAGAACAGACATAGTCAAAATGTAACTGTACATTTAGAGATAAAAGATTTGTGGACCAGTTATTTCCCAAAATGAAAAGTCATTATCTGCCACAGCAAGCATTTATAGCTTTCAGTTTTCACATGCTAATTCAATAAAATGGTGTGTTTTTTCTTCTATTTTTCTATCACCATATTTGTTTTCTTGGGTATGGATAAGATATGTTATTGAAATCATATAATATATTTTGCTGTACAGTATGCCGATGTGAAGTTTATCTAGTTTGATGCATGGTAAAAACATGTGGGGTAAGCCTACTGTACAATATGGTGTTGTGTTTAACATCATGGTGCCCAAGGACCTAAAATATCAATCTATGGTGTGTAACTGTTATTGTGTTGCAGGCTATAAAGGTTGCTGAATGTCTCACTGATTCTTTATATTCTTTCTGTTTCAGAAGCAGAGGTGGAAGATCTGGACAATTCAAAGACAAAAGTAAGAAGATCAAAACTAGCTAAAAGAAAACCACCTGGAAGGTCCTCATTAGAAGATGATAGTGAGTGTTATGTTGTGTTGTGCACTCTAAGATGAATGGGGATGCAAGGGAAGCAGTTGAGGGGGCACTAATTTCAACATGGAGACCTTTTCATTATGAAAATGAGCTAAAGATTGTCAGTAACTAGGGCTCCAAACAAGGCACCATGGGCATTTGCAGCTGGATGGTCATGTGGGTTCTGTGATATCTGCCCAACTTAGTACTCGTTTTGAATCCCTGACCGTTGGCTTGTCAGTATGATTGACCAGTGATATTAAATTGGTGATTATAACAGGGTTCTGTCATTTTAGATTATCAGAATTATGCTCTTTATCACAGTTTCACATTCCGATATCAGGCCTACCAAAGAAAACTTTCCCACTGTGCAGAAAAACGCAGAAAAGCCCACATTAATCGTGGAAATAGCAACGTAAACATAATACCTCGCTACTGAAACAGTACAAACGGCAACGAAAAACTATGAAACTGCAACATTTTAATATCAGCGAACTTTGACCTCTACTGCGCATGCGCATTACGATCCACGCTTCGTTCCAATTTCCGAGCAACCGTGAATCGCCTCGCGTAAAAAAGTATTAAATATGTCGAAATAAGTGCTGTCAATCATTTCATACGAATGGAAAGTAAACTAAACAAGTGTGCACACAAGTATCATGATAATAAATGACAAATAATAAAACAGAAATACTTAGAAAGGGAATGTAACTTTTGCCCAACTGGAAAATGTCAACATGCGGTCGAGACTTCCTCTTCCATGTGCGCACGGCAAAATCAAAGTTGCAGGCTCTTCGTTTTTTTATGCAGTTTTAGCGATTTAAAGATGCCGTTTTTACTGTTTCAGTTGTGAGGTATTATGTTTATGTTGCTATTTCCACGATTAATGTGGGCTTTTCTGAGTTTTTCTGCACAGTGGCAAAGTTTTCTTTGGTAGGCCTGGATATGTTCGGTTTTATTCAAGTTATTCGGTTTAAGATTACTTCCTTGCCAGTGATTTAAGGTTAGTGGCAAGTCTCAAATGCTAAAGATGCTTGTCAGGTAACTGTCACAGGTTTTGAGTTGTATTTGAGAGCTTCAAACCAAAAGAGTTGTACTTTTTGAGTTAGTTTGTCTGATTTAAGGAATGGTGTGGGTCTTTTACATCTACTGCAAACGTTGGAGTTCTCCTCATATAAATGATGCTGCAATTCATTGTGCAGAACTATGTCTCTGACATGTGCTTAGAGGATTCATGGGCTACTTATGTGAACATCTAATATCTGCACCAATTTGATATCTTCCTGTCCATGTTAAGCTGACAATGTTGTTTATCTAAAACACTGTTCAAGGTGGGAGGCGGTGGGGTAGCCTAGTGGTTTAAGCGTTCACTCATCATACTGAAGACCTGGGTTCGAATCCCCAAATTGGTACAATATGTGAAGCCCAATTTGGGTGTACTCTGCGGTGATATTACTGGAATATTGCTAAAAGTGGCATAAAACCAAACTCACACAGTCACTGACTGTTCAAAGTGGTGTTTCATCAAGTTCATTCACTCTGAATGTTGGCCCACAATGTTTGGTTTGCAGGTGGCAGTGAGCACAGCCTGTCCAATTCCCAGAAGCTGGACCTGCTGGAGAAGGACCACCAGCAAATTGAGCACTCCTTCAGGCTGGAGGTGGCCCAGCTGGAGGACAGCCACCAGGCTGAGAAGGAAAGAATCATGGCCAATTTTGAGAAAGAAAAGGTCAGCTTTCAATCAATTCAAATAAGTAAATAATCTTAATCTTTAATTCAGAAGCATTCTTTCTGTTTATGTTGAGGGAAAAGTGCTCACTGAGAGAATTATTCTGAGCAAATATTCAGTATAGTGTGGCAATGCCTGTATGAACTATGGGTCGATATAGGTTTATATACCCAAATCTTGAGATTGCATCAATTATGGCAAGGCTACAACAAAATGGCTGTCCATAAGGACTGTTTAGAGTTAAATGCATGGACAACTCTGACCTATAACCTGGTTTATTTAGAACTGTGCCCTTAGTGTTGATCTTTACTTACACTTTTGGTCAGTTTCATCTTTGCTAACCTTTGTGGGCATCAGTGCAACAGACTATTCAATGCCATCCTTTCCCCTTTGAGGGGCCGTAGGGTATTTTAGTGGTTAAAGTGTCTGCTTGTCATGCTGGAGACACAGGTTCGATTCCCCACATGGGTGCATTGTGTGAAGCCCAATTCGTGTGTCCCCAGCCCTCATATTGCTGGTATATTGCGAAAAGCAGCTTAAAACCATACTCACTCACTCCCTCAAATCCACCTTTTGTAGGAGAAGCTGAGGGCAGAGTTTGAGCGGAGTCAACAGGAGCAGCTAGCAGAGCAGCAGAAGGAGCTACTGAATGTCTTCACCTTGGAGAAACAGGACCTTCTCCAGAAGTATGAGTCCAAGAAGAACCTGCTGAACCAGGAACATGACCAGGAGAAGGAGGAACTGCTCAACAGGTGGGTGAACATTCATGCCGTGATGTGGCTGTATTGGCTGAAATGATGCTGAATAGAGGATCATAACAAGTGGTTATTAATATGGGAATTATCAACCAAGTCTAGGTTAATCAGTGTCTGCCAAGTCTTTAGCAAGGCTGATATTTCCATATTGAAAAACACAAGTGATGAGTTCTATTTATCATTTTTCCATTGCTGTTTCCCTTTAATAACTTTAATAACGGTAACAACAACAATTCTGTGTCATTTCTATCTCTAGTACAATGTCACTGATAGTTAGCTTTCAAATGAAATAACGCTCTCACTTGCAAAAAGGTCCCACTAATTTGTGTATCTAATTTGCATACTAACGTCATTAGGGTATGACGTAGAAGTTTTATGGCATAAACTAATGTCATGGGTAGATGATTTAGTTAAATATAAAATAGCATTGAACCTTCAGAATATGTAAAAAATAGATGTAAAGTCCATGTCAAATTATAAATGATTTTTAACCTGATGAAATATGTTTCTTAAACATTTTATAACCTTAACCTTAATGTGTTAATACCACATCTCTATGTTAATTATTGTAGGTTAAAGGAAGAGTATGAAAAGGACCTTGAGTTACGTCTTGGTAAAATCAAAGATAATTATGACAAGGAGATATCGAGATTGGAAGAAAATCGTGGAATAGATCGCACTGGTATTCGTGACCTTGAGAAGATGTGTACTGACCTTGAAATGCGACTGAAGACTGAACGTGATGAGGCTGAGGCTCTGAGGGAGAAGGACTACGAGAAGCATGAGGAGGAGAAGGAACAAATGAGAAAGGCTCAGGTTCGGGACCGGGAGAAGCTTACCCACCGGTGAGGCCATAGATGCAACCATACATGGGTTGCAATAACATACAGATTGTAACATGCAAGGTGTGATGCAATATCCAGTTTTTTACACCATTCTGGGAAAATTTTAGATCTATATTGAATGTTTGCATTTAATGTTTTGACATTTGCTTGAGCAACATTTGGTAGGTGTTTCTGATTACAAGCTTGTAAATTATAAAACAAAGAATTATTATTTTTCCTTATCCTGACTCATGATCTTTTGCTTATCTTCCTTTCCCCTTCGAATGGTAGTGGAACACTTGAATCCCTTGAAGTTCCCGAAGCGGACGTATAAATACACTCACCCACGAGTTACCTCCCTTTGCCCTTTCCCGCGCAAACCAGTCATGTGACCTTCCTTACTTGTCACTCTCTCCCTTTTCGCCCAAGCGGATGGTTGGGCGAGCACTGGAGTCCCGTATACGGCATCACATACTTTTTATTTAGGCCTATTCTTCAAAATTACGCTGTATATGGATTTGGCTATAACTACTATGTAGTATTTGTACAATTTTGTAAAAATTTATTTACTTTGAGTCGTAAATTCATCGTCATGTAACATTGTTTACATTTCATGAAATCCTGCATTGTTTGCAGGCACAGGTTATCCGTGGCTGATCCTCACCCCCAATGTCCTTCGTGAATAAATCCATGTTTTTCCAGTTTGCGCTGTAGTTATTGTATTGATTTATCAAATCTTCAGTTAATCAATATTTGTCTTGTATCTATAGACGTGCATGGATCCGGTGAGAAAGTCACGATTGATAAAAACTGCAGATCAGCCTTCAAACCGTATATTGCATACAGGGGCAGTCTGCTGGTAAGGGGGCCAGGAAGAGATCGTCTACATCTCAGTCGACTCCGTCTGAGACTAAGAAAAAGACGTCATCTTCTTCTACAACGCAGAAGAAGTCAGCTGTTACCAGACGGAGGGCTAATCTACGTGAGCTAGTTCATCTACGCACCAGGAATCCTTCAACGAAGAGATTGTACCTCCTCACGTACTAGACGTTTTTTGACGGACCCCCTTTACTTCTACCTGAAGTATCTATGAGATCAACGACTCTGTCGACCTCTACTACTACGAGATCATCCTCCACTACAGTCACAGCAGGAAGCTGTTGCCGTACTACCTCTTACTTCTCGTAGTGAAGTTGAGGCACATAACTCATCAGCGTTCGTGAACGCTTCATCTACACCGCAGCAGCGTCAACCTATGCAGAACTTCGATGATGTCCATGATGGAACGTAGATTCCAGAAGGAATCAAAGGCTAAGAAAAGTCTCATCTACCGAAACCGTGCACAAACCTAAGGATAGGTGCGAACCCACGGGCCTGCGCGAATCTACTCCTCTTGGATCTACACCTCAAGGCTACGTTGGAGAACGGTCTCCACAGTCAGACGGCTCTGTCATCTTGGAGGATGATAGAGATGGCTTACCTACTCTATCTACGTCTGCGAACCCTCAACGTTCGAGAACATCGAAGGATCCTGCTCCTACACCTAGCCTCTCTGGGTCGAGATCTCATATGTTGCACAGACGTTCGCAAAGCTAATCACCTCAAGCCAGAGGTTCGCGAAACGTTCGCGAAGAGAGAGCTCACCTCACAAAGGTTCGCGAAGCGTCGCGAAGCGATGTGTCCACAGATAGAGGTTCGCGGACAGAACACTCTCAAGATAGACGATCGCATAGGGAGGAATCTTCAGATAGAGGTTTGCGAAACAAGGCTGAAGGTTCGAGAAGGGAAACAGGTTCGCAGATGGATGAACTGTTGAGACCTAGCTCTACTAATCTGGAGACTTCGGACTTGCAACCGGACTTCGTCTTCCCAGACTCATAAGTTACAGCATGGATTGCTAACGCACAGCTTGAGAAAGCTACAGACATCTACATGGTTCAAGAACTCCAGATCTACAGGCAGATAACTGCAACGTAGACATCTACAGGGTTCGCAAACCCTAGGGTTAACAAACCCTTACATCAACAGGCAGGATGTTGACGTCGACTCTATTACCATACGGCTGAATAAAACGAAAGCAATGATGGAAACAGATGCTGAGGTCTTGTACCGGATAGCAGATGGCCTGCGGATATTGTCGTTCACTCACTCACTCCAACCCAACAGAGACATACTGCATATACGCTGAGGACTTCGACTCCAATATGATATCACCTATGAAGCCGATATCTCAAGTACTGGAGAACCTCAAGACGACCTTTGTAAAGGGCTTAAGGTTAACATCGCCTTCAAGTATACTTGAACGGACGTACAGATGATCGTATTAACACTCGTCACTCAGAGTGGGCATTAGGAATTATATCCTATCAACTAGATCCATACAGACATACATCTCGACAGCCTCCTTCGTCATGCTGGGAATAAGTGATTCATATCACTAAACAAGATTTACACTTGGAGCAACCCTTTGTCAGGAGGTTTATATGAGCGGCGTAGGATTACGCACGCTTTTACTCACAGAATTTATGGAGGCCAACTTGCTACAACACTGGTAACGTCATGCTTGAAGCTGATTGGTCCACGTCAGACAACGCCTCCCACTGACAAAGCAGGCTCCAGCATGTTTTCTCATTGTAAACAAACCCGTGGTACGGGGAGAATATTTCATCGATAGCCTTTGAAACAGTATACAACTACGGCCTGTTATCATCATGGGAATCTAATAGATGTCTAGCCTTGACAGCAGGATAAACGATGTTTATTTTGGAAGTTGTCGCTGATAAAAGTCGGTATGAGTACCTGTCCCCTGCGATGCTACACGGGAGCCAGCCTTGCTATAAATAGACAACGCTTCGATGTCAACACAGATCGCCTGCGTATATAAGGGGAAGAATGATGTATCATCACTGCAATCAGAGGTTAGCACTTCCAATGGAACGTCCTATCGATTGGAATATCGTAGGCTCTATGATTATTCATACGAATAACCAAGCCTATCGGCACCTATCTACAACATCGAGGTCTACGCAGTGCCGGTTATCCGGAGGAAGGCATACAGGTTCTTCAAAGTGCCAATCAACTCAGAGAGCAGCTGAACTTCTCAATTAAGTTGCTCACGCAACTAGGATGGCTAGTGAACCTGATGAAGTTGGAGTTAGAATCAATCAAGATCTTCAATTGCTGGGAAGAAGAATTATCACAATACAGGATTGAATTGTGGTCCCAGAAGATCATGGGTCAAGATACAAGCCATGATTCAACAAGCAGTCATCTCTCCGTTAACACTACGAACATGGCAATGTCTACTCGGTCTACTAACCTCGGCGCAGGACTTGACTCGCACAGGAAGGTTACAACTAAGACCGCTGCAACGGTTCCTGATAATACATTTAGACATCGACTCGTAACCTATATGACGACAAATGGCAGAATATCTGTCATCTTAGACAGACCAGACATCTGAAGGGTTCGACACTATCTACATACCTCGCTGCAATCAGTACAGTGATTACTATGAAAACAGGCATCAAGTTGACGAAAATACCAGAATTACTGAGATCTTTTAAGCTGGAGGACCAGCAAAAGAAATTCAGAGCTCCAGCCTGGGATCTGAATGTAATTCTGCGTCATCTTACCATTGATGTCTACGAACCACAAGATCAGATTACACTCGAGCTGCTAACACAGAAGACGCTGTTCCTGCTTGCGTTAACCACTCGCATATCGGAGATACATGCGCGCTGGACTTTGGTCGAACCACATTCGACAGAGGGCAACATAATGCAGTTCATCTAGGACTTAGATGGGACTTCACTGCAAAGAATCAGTTGCTTGGCCAACTGGACAGACAGTTCCACGTCCCAGCGATATCTACGATCCTCGGAACAGAGGACACCAAGGACTTATCCTTGTGTCCTGTCAGAGCCCTGAAGATATCTCTTCAAAAGACTAAAACAAGGAGAAGAAAATTCATGCGCCTATTCATCCCCTTTGTCAGCAGTGACGACAGTAGAAGTCTCAAAGACGACAATATCTTTTTGGATGTGAGCTGACAAAGCAGCAGGATTAGAACCTCCAAGAGCTTCCAACCCACGCCAAGTCAGAGCACTGGCGTCAACACTTGCTCTTCACGGAAGCTGTTAGATATCAGCTGTAATGGAGGGCTGCTTTTGGAAGTCGGACACAGTGTTTGCCAACCTCTACCTCAGAGACATCACCTCTGACAACGTCTCCGGCATTCACCAGTTTGGGCCAGTTGTTGTAGCACTACAACTAACGGTCCCACAAAGGCGCTGAGTTGGAAATCTCACCCTTTATCACGTTGACTTGTTGATGAGTTTTAGTTTGAAAGTCCATGCGCACAGTCTAGACTAGACTAGCATGAGTGATTAAGACTCTGTACGGGTAATGATCTTACCTGTACATTAAGGGGTCGCAACTCATTTATGATAACGATCTTATCATAATCTATGGGTTGTTATAGATAACTGGTAAAAAGAAGATACTAGTATATCTAAAATCCACACGAATCTAGAAGATTCACTTGTCTGAGGGAGAAGTAAGACAAGATTGTGGTCCCCCTGAGTTTATAACGGAAGATACAACGGGGATAACGGGGATACAGGACGTATCTAAGGACAGCTGATGAATCCATGAAGTGGCTTGACCCATCACCAATCTGTCGGATTCTATAAGCAAAATATCATGAGTCAGGATAAGGAAAAATATGTAATTCTTTAAGTAAAATTGATATTTTATACTTATCCTGACTTTTGAGGTCAAGCCCTCCCAACCTCCCAACACTTCGGGTTTCCCAGCAAACCCAGATGCATGGGCTTATTCAGGAGGGAGTGGCAAGCATGGCACGTCACATGACTGTTTGCGCGGGAAAAGGGAGGCAATTCGTGGGTGAGAACTTTTACGTCCGCTTTAGGGAACTACAAGGGATTCAAGTGTTCCACTAACATTCGCATAGAAGAAGGAGATAAGCAAAAGATCATGAGTCAGGATAAGTATAAAATATCAATTTTACTTTAAAAATTACATAATTTTATTTTAGCTTGCAAGCAGAATACCAGGAGAGACTTAATCAGGAATTGGGGAAGTCCCGTGGTGATCATGCAAAGGAGACTTCAACTCTGCTGAGTACATCTGCAAAGGATCAGTCACTTGTTCAGGACCTTGAACAGAAAGTTGCTGACCTTGACCTCAAGCTGAAGTTGCAGCAGGAAGAGATTGAGTCTGAGTGTGATCGTCAGAGGGATGACTTGGAGAAAAAGCACCAGCTGCAGATGAAGGAACTGGAGACTAGGCACAAATTAGAGCTGCTGGACTATGAGAATATGTTGGAACAGGTTGGTGGAAATAGGGAAAAAAGCAATTAAGTGGAAGAATTGTCAGCAATGTTACTGAACTGCTCATTAAATGACACAGTGCTTGTTGAAAATGGTACCACCCTTATCTTTGCATTATATGTAAATTTGTATGTGGAGTGAGTGAGTTGGGTTTTAAGCTGCTTTGGCAATATTAGGGCAATATCACAGCTGGGAACATCAGAAATGGGCTTCACACATCGGTGTGTCAAGGGAATGCTTTATCCACTTGGCTACCCCACTGCACCTTGTATGAGGATGAGATTTGTAAGGTTCATGCATATATTGCGTCATTTTTGGAGAGATAAGTCTGATATGAATGAGTAGAGAGTGAAACAATCATCCACTAGCAAGCAGAAAGAACAACCCCCTAAATAATTATCATTCATTCATTCATTCAGGGAGTGAGTGGGTTGCAAGGCAAATTAAAGGAGGACTTTGATGTGTTGGTGGAGCAGGGGAAGACAGAAGCTACAGAAACTGAAAGGGCGGCCATGTATGAAGAGCTGAGTAGGCATCGGGGGGAGTTGGAGGCAGAGTGGAGGTCCAAGATTGAACTTTTGGAACAGAGAGAAGTTGAGAATGAAAGTGAGAGAAGAAGAATACTCGATGAACTGCAACAGAAAAAAACAGCTCTGGAGGAGGACAGTGTAGCACTTGAGAAAAGGAAGGCTGATTTTGATGTGGAGAGTCATAATATCCTTGATGAGTTAGATCGTCAAGAAACTCTCTGTGAGCGTGCTAGAGATGAGATTAAAAAGAGGAGGCAGGACTTTGAGGATGTAAAACAGAAACTTGAAGTTAATCTTGAGACACAGCGACAAGATCTGGAGAGAAGTCTTCAAGATGTAAGAAAGAGACAGGAAGAGTTGGAAGAAGAAAAGGAAAGGCTTGAGGAGGAGGTCCATCAGAGAAAGCAGGAGCTACAGGCAGAGCATGATCTTCTTGAGGAGAGTAAAGTTGAATTAGAACAAAAAAAGGCTCAATATGAAAACAATTTCAGTCAGGAGCAGGACAGTTTGAATTCAGATGTGCGAAAGAGACTGACAGCTTTAGAAGCTGAAGAAGCCCTTCTTAATGACAAGAAGGATAAGTTTGAGTCATGGCAGGAGAAGCAAATGGAAAAGATGCAAGTGAAAGGAAAGGAAATTGAGGCATCAATTCTTGACTTACAAGAACAGAAAGTGACATTGGAATCTGAGAAAGAGCAAACTCTTAATAATCTGAATAAGGAGAGAAGCCTACTGAAAGAGGAGCAGGATAACTTGTTGGTGAGGCAAAGAGACATTGAAAAGGAATATTCCTCTTCCCTCAAGGAGGTACAAGAACAAAGACAAAGGTTAAGTGATGAAAAGGATGATCTTCTCCAGGGGCAGAGAGACTTTGAAAAGGAACATGCAGCTGCTCAAAAGGAGTTCCAGACTCAGAGGGATGCCCTTCAAAAGGCAGACCAGGAGAAGCTTGACAAAAGAAGACAGGAGTTGGACAGTGATAAGACTTCAATCATGGAAGACCTTCAAACCCAAAAGGAGGAGGTGCGGGTTGAGAAGGAGAAACTGATTCTGAGGCAGAAAGAGATGGAGTTTGAACATTCTGCCCTTGTGAACCAACTGAAGGTCCAGGAGGGTGATGTTCAGAGAGATAGGATGTCAGTGGAGACCCTCACTGCTCAGCATCAGGCCAGGGAACAGCAACTGAAGGAGGACTTTGATCGGCAAAAGTACACATTGTGTAAGTATCTTTGTTTTTATGTGGAGAAAACTAAATGTGTATGACTGTAGATAAACTGACAGTTGAGCAGAGGTATTAACTTGACCCTTGAAATCTGTAACCAAATGGTGTGCCCTGACAACTAGCTTACAATTGGTTGATACCCGGACCCCAAATATCCGGAAACCTTGCCTTCCAGTCAATTTTCATAAAAAAAACAATCTCTATACATTATAAAAGTGACTGTCTATAACGGATATGGGGTTTCCGTTCCCGGACGGTAAATATTACAAACCAACCAGCTAAATCAACACAAAATTGACTCACTTATCTGCTCGAAGCTTTGATCTTCCACTGACCGTGAGAAGTGAAGCGTGAGTGTCCCACGTGTCTTGACACGAGACAAAGTCTGCTAATCCAGATTAATGACTGATCAGCAGTGTGATGGATCACAAAGCATGGATTAGAGCTTGATTTCGTGGTTTATTACCGTCAGGTACAACATGGCGGACTTAATGCCGGAACTCTTAATAACACCCCACAATGCATTTCAATCACATATAAAACTTGGCACATGAATAAACTGGATCCGGAATGCAATACATTACAAGCAAGGTATTGGTGGTGATTAGTAGGCCTATCTGACACAGAGTGAAATTGGCAAATCAAACCGACCATGCTGTTTTGGAAGTGATTTTAAACCAGAAGTGTATGCTCGCTACTGTTTCAACACCTAAGCCTGGATGACAGAAATCCAGATATCCTGATATTCAGTTATCCGGATGATTTACGCAAAACCGGATATCCGGGGTCTCACTGTATATCACAATTGCTATGGTTTGGCTAGTTAAGCGTCATATTTTTGTGGTTTGACTGTTATCTGTTAACATTGTATTGTGGTCTTATTAGCTTGATCGTGTCGAATTGGAATAAAGCTTATACAGCTGATTACTATTTAAGCTTAGTCTTCGACACAGTAACACATTTTATTTAATGGTGCATATAAAACCTTCCCTAGCATGACAAGAAGTCAACTGAAATGTTAAATCATCATGTCTAGTGATTTTCAATCACAAATTTCTTTCTTTGGCAGTTTTTTTATAATCGTTTGTTTGCTCACATGAAGTGCACTATGATGTAGTTTGTTGCTGTTTCTCAAGGCTCATCATATGAGGAAGAGAAGACTGCTCTGATAGAGAGGTACCAAGACGAGATTCTTGACATGCAGAAGCAGATGTCTGTGATCAGGCAGAAGCTGGAGGTGGAGAAGAGCCAGCTGGAGCAACTACATCAGCAGGACCAGCTGGAGAGGGAGCAGGACTTGAGGGAGGAGCTGCAGGTACACACACAGGCACACATAGGTTGCCTGGACAGGCCCATACAGCTTCAGACAGACATAACAGCCATACACAAGCTGGTTTGGACAGATATACAAAGGTGCAGACACAGCAGGCTGGCCTGGACAGACACATTTAGGTGCAGACACAGCAGGCTGGACTGGACAGACACATCTACCTGGACAGACACATACAGGTGCAGACAAAGCAGGCTGGCCTGGACAGACACATACAGGTTCACACAGACACAGCAGACTGGCCTGGACAGACACATTCAGGTGCAGACACAGCAGGCTGGCCTGGACAGACACATACAGGTTCAGACAGACACAGCAGGCTGGCTTGGACAGACACATTCAGGTGCAGACACAGCAGGCTGGCCTGGACAGACACATTCAGGTGCAGACACAGCAGGCTGGCCTGGACAGACACATTCAGGTGCAGACACAGCAGACTGGCCTGGACAGACACATACAGGTTCAGACAGACACAGCAGGCTGGCCTGGACAGACACATTCAGGTTCAGACAGACACAGCAGGCTGGCCTGGACAGACACATTCAGGTGCAGACACAGCAGGCTGGCCTGGACAGACACATTCAGGTGCAGACACAGCAGACTGGCTGGCAGACACATTTAGGTTGCAGACACAGCAGACTGACCTGGACAGGGTTCAGACAGACACAGCAGGCTGGCCTGGACAGACACATTCAGGTGCAGACACAGCAGGCTGGCCTGGACAGACACATTCAGGTGCAGACACAGCAGACTGGCCTGGACAGACACATTCAGGTTCAGACAGACACAGCAGGCTGGCCTGGACAGACACATTCAGGTTCAGACAGACACAGCAGGCTGGCCTGGACAGACACATTCAGGTGCAGACACAGCAGACTGGCCTGGACAGACACATTCAGGTGCAGACACAGCAGACTGGCCTGGACAGACACATACAGCAGACAGACACAGCAGGCTGGCCTGGACAGACACATTCAGGTTCAGACAGACACAGCAGGCTGGCCTGGACAGACACATTCAGGTTCACAGACACAGCAGGCTGGCCTGCTGGCCTGGACAGACACATTCAGGTTCAGACAGACACATTCAGGTGCAGACACAGCAGGCTGGCCTGGACAGACACATTCAGGTGCAGACACAGCAGGCTGACCTGCACAGACACATACAGGTATATGCAGGTGCCGACAGACACAACAGGCTTACACAGGGCTTGATGGGAGTAGATTGGTGCAGACACACATGTATGTATGCAGGCACAAACAGACACTGACAAACATTGATTGACTTATCTGGACTTGGTAATTCTTTTCGCAAGGTCTAAGTGATAAAATCATCAAACACCAGAACTTTAATTTACTTAAATGAATCCAATTTCTATCGTCTTTTCTAAAACCAGGCCTTGAGAAGGCCGCTCTGAAAATATTTCTTGTGACATATCCACAAGTTGTAACACGACTGTAAATAGTTCATCACTCAAGCTTGTATCAAATACTAAAAACAGTTTTCTTGGAAGAAAGTAAACCCTTAAAGTCCTACACACTTCTCATGTTGATATTCTACCAAGATTTGTATCTTCACATTATCAAGTACAAGACAAAACATTATCAGTATACTGATTTGCCTTCGTAGACTCTGCAGTATTTTCTTTGATGTATTTGAAGATCTCTAAATTCGATGAAAGACATGTCAGTGCTGTAAAGTCCAATGGTGTTATTATTTGTCTAACTTTATTTGTCAACATTTGCCTTCAAATATGACTCAGGACCAGATTGTTGCAATGCATACACATCGGCAAACAAAGTTAAAACTAGGTCTTGTGTTAATCCAGCCAATAATGACTCCAACATTTACCAATTTCTTTCTTATTTATTTACTGTTGTATTTTCAGACAGACTTTGTCCGGCAGATTGAAGAACTACAGGACACATTTGGTCTTGAGCGCCAAGTTCTGAATGAGAAGAGTCAGATGCTGGAAGGGGAGATAACTGACCTGCAGTTGGAGCTGAAGGCGGAACAGGACCGTGGGAAGCAAGCAGAAGAACAACTCCAGTCCACTGTCAGCCGACTACAAAACCAACTGAAACAGGTAGAATCTTCATGCTTATTGGAGTAAAACTGTTGCTTGTTGTGAATTTATGAAGGTTATATGTGAGGGCATCATGACCCTGACAACCAACAAAGTACATAGTTGTGCTGATGTTTGCACAGATCAATAAGACCATAGGTCCAGATGGGTAAATATAGGCTGTGATGTGTGGTAGGATTGAACATGATTCAATTGAAGGTTATATGTGCCGACAGTCAACACAGTACATACTTGGTGGTGCTGCTGCAGGTTGAAGACATGAGAGACAGCCTCCAGGTCAGACTGACGGATGTGGAGCAGGAAAAGGCAGCCACAAAGAGCAGTCTGGAGAAACGGATTGACGAGCTTCTCTCAGACCGGGAGATGGCTGTGACAGCTGTGAGAGCAGAGGTGGTGGAAACGGCAAATAAGACGCACTCCATAGAGAAGGTCAGAAAATGCTCAGTAAAGGTCCAAGACCTGCAGCACTTTGGTCTTTCCTCACATTTCAAGCTATTTCAGTGATATTTGAATACTTGTCAAAGTGGTATTAAACCCATATTACTCCCTGTGGTGTATGCTCATGTTATCAACCATTAGGTAGTCTGGTGGATACGTAAATAGTTACAGCCTTAAGTGGTAAAGCTTGAGTTTTACTGGTTGTGCCATGAAACTTCATAAATTCGTTCATCTGTTAATTCGGAAACGCTGCTCATGCCTGTGCTAATATAAGTACACCGTCAGGACTAGTGACTACAATGGAAAAATGCATTCTTGCTTCCTGTCTCTTTAAGACTTGATTTCACATGAATATTGCATACTATGGTTTTAAAGCCATTTACTCACATTGCTTTGTCTGCAGGAGAAGGTGCAAGAAGAGATGACACAGATGACGTCCAAGATGGACAGTCTGCAGGACCAGCTAACCAGGCTCCAGCAAGAGAGAATTCAGCTTCTGGAGTACAAGGTATGTGGAATAGTAGGGAACGTCCTCTTTGGGACAACACTGTAGTTGTTTTCCAATATTCTCAGGACTTTGTTGCAGAAAGCTAGTTTCAGTATTTGATGCAAGCTTGGGCCATTCTTCTGTTTGGTGCCATATATGGTCTGAATCATATTTCGCTTGCTTCCCACTAGTGATGAAATTCTGTTATAAGCAGGCTTTACCTTAATTATTATTAAATCAGAACAGAACAGAAAATCAGAGATTATTTTAAAACCGTTACCTAAACTAACCAACACTTTCAATAGTTGGACAGAGACCACCTTGTGCAGAGTTACCCCTCATTCCATTTCAACTGATTACCATCCATTAATAACAGCTGTCTCCTGTGATGAGCATGAGTGTCTATAGATTGTGGGTTCAGGTGACAGAGCTTAAAATTTCAGCCTCGTCATGTCTACTCCAGATCAACATCATGCATGTTACTGAGATACACTCTAGAAATGGCGGGGCGGTGGGGTAGCCTAGTGGTTAAAGCGTTGGCTCGTCACGTCGAAGACCTGGGTTCGATTCCCCACATGGGTACAATGTGTGAAGCCCATTTCTGGTGTCCCCCGCCGTGATGTTGCTGAAATATTGCTAAACGCGGCGTAAAACCAAACTCAGTCAGTCAGTCAGTCTAGAAATGGCTGACTCACACTGGAAGTTTTCTCTCACTGCCTCAGTGTTATGTTTGTCAGGTGAAGTACGAGGAGTGTTACGAGGCCAAGCAGTCATGTGAAGCTGAGATCAGAGACCTCAAGCAAACTGTGGCAACACTGGAGACAAGGATGAGCATGATACAAAACTGGGAGGTGAGACTGTTTGAAATAATCTCACCATTGAGAGGACTCCCTCCATGATCTGAGTCATATTTACGTGTGTGTGCATTCCATATTTTTGTGGGAACTTTGGGGAGTGTGTGTTTGGGGATGGGGTGGTTTCAGTCATCTATTAAGATGCTTCTCGTCGCTGTGCAGTGTTCACGAATGGTGTTTCAAAGTAACAGGACATTGGGTCCTGTAAGTTTCAGATGTCTGCCTGACCCATTGAAAATTCACAGGACCCATAGAATAAAATTAAACACACATTTCAGATTTAACATTTCTTATAATTGGCATTGAAATTATTAACACACATAAGATTTTTAAACAGCAAACAAGTGTCACATGTCACATATAACAACTTCAGTCAAAGTCATTGTGAAATATAATATACAGTCAGACACTGGGGCCGGTGGGTTGGTGGGTTGTAGACTTCTATCGGACTGTTGGCGAATCTGCCGGATTTGTCAGAGGGTCAGACGCTATTCGTGAACACTGCGCCGTGCAAAGTTAGTGTCCCTCAGGCAAACCAGAAACTTATGATCATGGGTATGTTGGCAGGTTTGACATCACCATACCAGTGCTAGTGGGATTTGCCAAACTGCTCAACATCTGAGACCATCATATCAGGCTTTTTCCCCCCATTAAGCTCATATCCTTTGATATAAATGGAATACTGTTCACTTACTCACTCACTCACTCACTATTTTGGAATGCTCCCATAATTGATAACTTA
This sequence comes from Haliotis rubra, assembly GCF_003918875.1. Lineage (NCBI taxonomy): Eukaryota > Metazoa > Mollusca > Gastropoda > Lepetellida > Haliotidae > Haliotis > Haliotis rubra. The sequence continues at coordinate 450,862 of NW_025765225.1, read as the reverse complement.
AAACTCTGCAAGTATGTTTAGTTTTCTTGAAATTGTTTAATTGATTTCTGTTTTCAAGTTTTTTTGGCTTTGTTTGTGTGTATGTCAATGGCTACATCAGCCTGACATAACAAGAGCTGATAACTACCTTTCAGACGAATTGATGAAATCTGTCTCATAACATATATCTCTTTCCTGTTCACGTGGGATGGTAGGCTACCCCAATGGTTAAAGCATTCTGTATGTTTAAGATCTGGATTTCAATTTCCCACTTAGGTACAATGTGTGAAATCCACTTCTGGTGTCCTCCACAGTGAGAATGCTGGAATATTGCTAAAACAACCGGAAAATCTATGTAGCCTTACAGAGTGTGTCACCCGGGTTTAACCTTTGGTCTTCATGAAACATCCCCAGCGGATATAACTACTTTTTATGACCTGTTGACATGTGATGACTCACGTTCCTTGTTTTGGGGAAAACTTTGCAAATCACGGCAAATTTTTCATGAATCTGAAGTTGATCAATTGTTCATTTTACGAAGATAACATTTATGACATGATCATTTCCGTGTGTTTAGATTCTGATCAGCACTTTATTTTATGAATCTGAAGTTGAGTGGTTTTGCGTTGTCAGGGTATGAAACTCCCAAAACTTTCAGCCAGACCACAGGGCTGGTTAGATGTAAAATTTGCCAGCCCTGACCAAAACTTACCTGCCCTAAAATAATTTAGGTTTGACAAGTGACGTAGTTTATCATCCAATTGGAATTCATCATTTATTTTTACGAGTGAATAAATAATGATTTATTATCCTGAAATATGATGAATGTCTTATATACATGTCTAAATTTTAACCCGACCGCCGGGCAGGTGCACATGAATTTGAGAATCTGGCAATCTGTGTTGAAAATATCCTGTCCCGTGCAGTCAGGCAGGCAGGTATTTTGAATGCTGGTGTTGTGTGTTTAGTTTCTACTTTTCATACTTTTCAATTTCCCCTGACAACACCCCATAATCATCAAAGTTATTCTTCATTTGAAATTAAGATGTCAAAAATAGTATTGCTGAATAAATATCGATAAGCCTGTTAACTGTAAATATGAAATATTTCCCCTTATGACAAGGTAGTGGAAGTAGTGTGATAAACTGATCCGTTGATCAGAAGTTTCAATCGTTTATCCTATTTACTGTTTTAACGCAACATTACTACATCACCATAAAACAAGTGGTATTAGCAATTGTACTGGTTTCAGAATGCAGAAACATATATTTATTTAAAACTGACTAAATGACCTATACAAATTTCAGTGAGACAGATGTTATCAGGTGTTGCTGAAATTCTGTTTTACCCATCTTTGAGGGTATATGCCTTTCTTTGGTACATAGTGAAGTCATAATGGTTGTGTGTGTGCAATAGAACTAACACTGGCCTATATTGATCATACTATCAACCACTGGTTGTAACAACAGACTGGATTTTTAACTGTCTGTTGTCCTTATATTGTTGTATTGCAGGCTGCAATGAAGAAAATTGCACCCATTCCATTTTTTATGCCATGTTCTCGGTGTTGTATACACAGTATCCTTTTTGTGATGGTCTCTGCTTTATACAGACCACCCAGTCCCCACTTATGTGACATCCCATATTCTCCCTGTTGTATGCAGGCCATCCACACACCACTTCTGTGACATCCCATATTCTCCCTGTTGTATGCAGGCCACCCACACACCACTTATGTGACATCCCATATTCTCCCTGTTGTATGCAGGCCACCCACACACCACTTATGTGACATCCCATATTCTCCCTGTTGTATGCAGGCCACCCACACACCACTTATGTGACATCCCATATTCTCCCTGTTGTATGCAGGCCACCCACACACCACTTCTGTGATGCCCCTGTAGTATGCAGAGCAGTCAGACCCAGTGTTCGAAATAGCTACTGGCCTGCTAGCCAAATGAAAGCTGATTGTGAATCGGACCCGGAAATATATTGCTAAAGCTATCCCCACTGGCTAGCTGAAAATCTCAGATAATTGTTCTTTATTTAATGCACAGGAATAAAGAAAGAGGTTTTTGTGTTTGTTTTGTTTATATTGTTTCCAAGGGGAGACAGTAACTTACCATCTTCAATTACCGAACACCACACCAATTCTGACTGATATGCATTTTAATATTGATATTTTGCAGAGCCAGTGAAGTATGATTTGGGCTAGCAACATTATTACTTAACTTGCCCTTCTGGCCAGCGACTTTTCAAAATTCAATCATATACTGGTCAGACCTGGCCTCTGTGATCCCCCATGTTCTTCCTAATGTATAGAAAACAGCCCTAACTCCATGTCTCTGATAATCTGGGTTGCATAACCAGATCACTCTTCTGTGATGTCCATGTTGTATGTAGCCCAACCACACCATCTTCTGTGATGTCCATGGTGTATGTAGCCCAACCACCCAATCTTTTGTGATGTCCATGTTGTATGTAGCCCAACCACACCATCTTCTGTGATGTCCATGTTGTGTACAGAGCAGTTAGACCTGACTTCTGTCCAGTACATGCTGTGTACAGAGCAGTCAGGCCTGACTTCTGTGATGTCCATGTTGTGTACAGAGCAGTCAGACCTGACTACTGTGAAGTCCATGCTGTGTACAGAGCAGTCAGACCTGACTTCTGTGACGTCCATGCTGTGTACAGAGCAGTCAGACCTGACTTCTGTGATGTCCATGCTGTGTACAGAGAAGTCAGACCTGACTTTTGTGATGTCCATGTTGTGTACAGAGCAGTCAGACCTGACTTCTGTGATGTCCATGTTGTGTACAGAGCAGTCAGACCTGACTTCTGTGATCCCTCATGTTCTTCCTAGTGAACAGAAAACAGCCCAAACCCCACTTCTGTGATAATTCATGGTCTCCCAATTGTATAGAAAGCATCCCTAAATCACTTCTGCAACCCATGTTCTCCCTGTTGTATATAGAGCACCCAGACACAACTGCTGAAAGAGCGGGACCAGCTTCAATCCAAGGTCACAGAGCTGAAGGAGAAGCTCAAGTACTCTCATGCTGCTTGCACAGAGACAGAAAAGTTGAAGGTGAGCTTCAGCATGTGGTATCCTACCTGGGCATGAAGATGTCCTGTTGCAGGAATTTCCTTGTGACCTTTAAACTGAGACCTGTGATTTTCCTGGAGAAACAGCTAGTTAAAAATGCACAAAATGTCACTTATAGACATAATAATTGGTAATATAAGAAAGATAAATTTAATGTCTTCTTTGAAGTTTGTCTCAAAAGAAAATGCCAGTCATTGTTCTGGAAGATCAAATGTCTGGAACTGGAGTATTGCACATACTTTTTGAGGTGTTTAAAACACTTACATGTGTAACCTGTTGTGCTGAAAATATTACATGGTTTCCTCCTTTGAGTGAGTGAGCTTAGTTTTACGCTGCACTCAGCAATATTCCAGTTATATGGCTGCGGTCTGTAAATAATTGAGTCTGGACCAGACAATCCAGTGATCAACAGCATGAGCATCGATCTGCGCAATTGGGAACCGATGACATGTGTCAACCAAGTCAGCGAGCCTGACCACCCGATCCCGTTAGTCGCCTCTTACGACAAGCATGGGTTACTGAAGGCTCATTCTAACCCGGACCTTCACGGGTTTTCCTCCTTTGAAGTATTTTTAGTGGATACATGGAGATATTGACCAGTTTGTTGAAAGGAGTCCTCCATCTTGGAAAAAAACCCATTTCGTTTGTGAAAGACTTGAAAGTAGAGTATGTGCTGAGGCTTCCTCTTTGTTGCAGGTTGATCTGAGCAATATGAAACGTGAAAAGTCTGAGCTCCAGGAAAAGGTGAACTCTCTGAAGGATCACATCCAGGAGTCGAGACCTTCCAAACACAGGGAGGACAAGGTACAGCATGAGCTCATGGAGGACATGTTTGATGGTTGTCCATGTCTATAACATAGAACACTTTGTTAGCTGGAGTCACAACTATGTTTAGTGCAGGGTGCGGTGGGGTAGCCTAGTGGTTAAAGCGTTGGCTCGTCACGCCGAAGGCCCGGGTTCGAATCCCCACATGGGTACATTGTGTGAAGCCCATTTCTGGTGTCCCCAGCCGTGATGTAGCTGGAATATTGCTAAAAGCGGCGTAAAACAGCAGTCAGTCAGTCAGTTTAGTGCAGGCGTCAGGACATACCACATGTATCTGTAGATGTTGCCCAGTGGAGATCACAAATCACTGTAATGGGTGGAGGATAGCCCTGCCATGAGGCAGTGGCCAATATTGTTGATTGCCCTTTAGTACATGTTATTACTGTGGGGTGTTAGTCATAAGAGCTGATAGTAATGAGTGGGTGGTCACACTCAATGACTGAGTTGAGTTTGTGTCGTCCATCGCTTATTGTATTGGTCGTGCTGATGCTTTCATTCACCTCTTTGCATGATTAAGTTAAGACCACTGTGATATTGCTGACTGAGGCATTCAACAGCATTCATTCACTGACTGTACTGGTGATTTGAGGAAATGGTTCCTATTGATGAGCACCCGTGAAGGTCCGGGTTAGAATATTGATCTTCAGTAACCCATGCTTCTCGTAAGAGGCGACTAACGGGATCGGGTGGTCAGGCTCACTGACTTGGTTGACACATGTCATGGGATCCCAGTTGCGTAGATCGATGCTCATGCTGTTGATCACTGGATTGTCTGGTCCAGACTCGATTATTTACAGACCGCCGCCATATAGCTGGAATATTGCTGAGTGTGGCGTAAAACTAAACTCACTCACTCACTCCTATCGATGAGAATGATTGCACATATTGTCTTCTGTGTTTGAAGGAGCTTCACGATGAGAAGAAGCTGCTGGAGAAAAAGTTACAGAAGGTGTCTGACAAGGTAAAGATGTCACATGAGTACAATAAGAGCAAAACCGTCTTATGTAATTGTTTATTTTAACACACAGTCAAACCTCATTATCTTTCATCTTGTATCTGGAATGTACTTGTACCAACCAAGATCTCAAACTTATTCTCCAGTCCCAACTGCCTCTCTTTAGGTCCTGGTTTCATCAGAAAGTGCAAATCAAAGAGATCAAAGGAATCAGTACACTCATGACACTACTCACAATATCAAGACTGTTAATTGATATGCTTGAGATGAGACTGGCACTTTGTTGTTTGTCAACTTGACAGACTAAATACTGAACTTGCTGCTACGACTAATTGACAAATAAGGTGCAAAATTTGTAATTGTTAATCAATGCAGGCAAAGTTTGTTTCAATTTGTCGTTATATTGGTGTGTTGTTCTTTATTTCTTGTTGTCCCCAACCGGAACGGGAGAATGTATTCAGCAGCGTCTGTATGTATGTCCTGATTCTTGTGACCACGATATTCCATGAACTGGTGTACCCAATGTCTTAATATTTGGTGACAGCCTACATTGGAGGATTACGCAAATACCAGACGATTTGGGTGACCTTGACCTTATCTTCAAGGTCGCCATGACACTGACCTCTTTTCAAATTCTTGCTAACATGATATCTCATGCCCTGTTGTACATAGTGTCTTCAAATTTGTTGACAACCTACATTAGGGGATTACACAGACACCAGTCGATTTGGGTGACCTTGACCTTATCTTCAAGGTCACCATGACACATTGACCACATTTCAAAGGTCACATGCAACCCAAAAATCAAACATAATTAAAACACAATTATCACTTCTTCATGACATATAATATGCATTGCTGATTATGAAAAAACAAATAAACAAAATAATAAGCGTATAATCGCAAATCAAAAGTGCAATATTTTGTACTTGGGTTTACCTCCTTCGAAACGAAGCAGCCGGGATACCGAACCCAGTCAGAGCGGGTGGGTGTGCACTCAAGTGTAACGGCTGGTTCATTAGCAGAAGCCGTCTTCACGGCTCATTGTGTGTGTATATATAGAGATGTTGGGTTTTGTAAATACATGCTCATTTTTTGTGTATAACATTTTGCAATCAACAGACATCATAACATGTCATGTGTTCAAGTATCACACCTGCCTGTCTGTGTAATTACATAATGTGACAGAGACCGAACTCGGGCCATAAATCAATGCATTTTGTTTATGGTGTATAGCCTGATTGGTGTTAAGTTCAATTGCATGTGGTCAGTGATCGCAGTTGTGTATTGAATATTGTCATTAGCAGACAGGCAGTCAGACACACAGGTGTCAATAAATCAAGTTTTGTCTGTGACAGCGACATATCTATATCACAGTTAGAAATTGTGTCAACGCTAAATAATGACATTGCTTTTAAGTATCGAACTAAGAAAGTGACTCGGTAAGAAGAACGTGTGGTGAAATAGACAAATGAAATTATATAAACAGTTTATTTACTGTCATAACATATAAAAAGCTCGCGCCTGTGAGATATCAATAAAACATTATGAAAATAGCTCACACCAAAGCCTTCACCGAGTATTCACCAGACAACCCGCTTCCTAGTTACGCGAACCTATTTCACTGCGCACGTGCTATGAGCGCAGCCCAGCTGTTGAAACCCGTATTCCCCAGAAAAGTCTGGGGAAAATTAGTGAAACGTTTGAACTTCGATTTCGCGCGGGTTTTTTCATCGCGTTATTTTTCAACTTTATAAGTTGAATTTAGTTTTGACGCTTTGTTTCGGTATGTCCATACCGAAAGGTATCAGAATCTGCAAAGTTGTGTTTTACGTTGCATGTGACCTTTAAGTAAATGCGATATCTCATAAAACGTTGACCCAAGTTTAGCCTCTGAGCTGAAGAATATATTTCCATTTTTTACAAATTTGATTTCAGTAATTAACATAATGGGTATCAGGGTAGGGTGGGGGTAATAGGGGTTGGGATACATGGGTAGAAAAGTTGGACCCGTCCCAGCCCTACTACACACTGATAGTGGATATGTGCATCTGCATCTATACATTCAAACCTACTATATTCCTGAAGTATCTTCAGAGTTAAGAGAAGATTCTGAGAAGTGACCATGACTAAAACCTACATCACACGTAATGTAATCTTCTATGTGACCAAAATATCAAAACTAGTGAATATGTTAGATTTCATTCTTCTTTATTGGCAGGGGACATTGCCATGTTAGTGGCAAACACTTGTGTATGCAGTGTTGTTACTTGATGTGCCTAGATGGTTATGCCTTGTTATCTCGAATGTCTGGATATCTCTGGACATTTCCTGTAGGTTGAGATAATGGAGTCTGGAATATCAAATTACTTTTGTAGCTACTGGAAGCAAGCACGGCCCTGAGTGTGGCGCAGTCACGACATCTACAGGAGATCAGTCGATGGAAAGACCGCACAAAGAACATGGTGGATCTGGAACAGTTCACTAATCTCCAGCTTGGGCTCATGGAGCAGCAGAGACATATGAATGAACTTCAGGCTGCTATACAGGAGAAGCTGGACCTCATAGAAGGTAGGTGTCCTTCAGAACCGTGGCGAATTTCAGGCAGCTCAACTGAAGCTTGTGTTTGTGACATAGGAATTAATTCTACAGATGATTGAATTGCTTGCTTGAAGTAAGTTGTATGTCTGAGACAAATAAACTTCAGACAGCTTTACCTTGTAAAGGTCTGGCTGTAAGTTGTTAGTTTCAGTGACAGAATTATCAGAAAAGATTTTCAGAATATTTAGGGATTTTAGCACAATATGTCACTGATGTCTGGGCTTTTTTGAGAGGGCAGTTACAATTACTATTTGATGACCAAGAAACAACTGAAAGCCAGACCAGTATGGATGATAAAAGAGTGACTTGTTTATGGTCTGATATTTGTGGTTGGGCTGAAGCTAACACTGACTGTTCAACTGCACAGACCTGAAGGAGGGCCACAAGAAGCGTGTGAAGCAGCTGGAGGCAGACAAGAAGGACCTGCACACCAAGGTGGAGTACTACCACAACCTCTTCAAGGAACAGGCCGAGAAACTCATGACCACAGTAAGTCTGTCTCGTCATCCTTAGGGGCAGTATTACTTGACAAGACATGAATACTGAATGATACTGTATTACACCTGATAATGTTGATCTGTGGCATTTCTTCAGAATGCACAATTATCTTCGAAACAGGACAATGTGGTAGCCAAGTGGTTAAAGTATTCATGTTGAAAAGTGTTGGTGAACATGTGTCAACTTCTTGTGTTTCCCACTGTGATACTACTAAAAGTATTGCCAAGGCATCGTACCTTAATTACTCATTTTGAAACTCTGATATTGCTGACCAGTTTGTACTTGTATCATTTCAGTACGAGTCTCTGTCCGAGAGGAACATGATGGTCAATGACCTTCACATGGAGAACCTTCAGCTTGTCAGCAAGGTGAAGGTCACCGAAGAGCGGCATCGACAAGCAGAAAAACGGTGTCTGCATGTAGAGCGAAAGTGTGCATCATTACAGAAAGTCATCAACCAGGCATGCCAGAACATTGCACATGCCTATGCATGATTACACTACAAATTCTCTTGAAATATGTCACTTTGAGAATGGACATCCCCGTTTCCAGAGATTATTTTTAAAGAAATGTGATGAAAGATACTTTTATACTTTCTTAATGGAAAGACATTTTATGCCTTAATGACCTTGGCTGTGACCATGAAATGTGATAAAGTGAATGTGCCTCATACAAGATGATGCCGGATGCAGAGACATTGTCAATGGATGCAGGTGCTTGTGTTGCATGCTCCTGCTTCAAGACGACTACAAGTGATACATGAGATTACCACTGGAACAGTGGACAGTTTGTGTTATGTACAGTATTGTTGTAACGACTTCCCTCAGGAATATCTGCCTGTTCTGCAGATGTTTGTTGTATCTGAGGATATGAGTGCCTTCAGTAGTATTATGTAGTGCTAACTGATTCGTCTGTCCTGAATACCTCAATTACAGAATGACCATTGGAATATTCATCCAAATGTCATCCATTCCAGTGTGTGTCTATGTGCCCGGGTTCTTTATGTGTTACTTCTTCCTCCGAACTGTACCTGAACTGGATCTTCCATTGCCTGCCATTTTACAGATTAATAATTTTAGTGCTCCTCGATCATGTGTATCTTTTATTGAGATTATTACCTCACCTAGCAGAACAGGCTCAGACCTTGTGTGTGCAGACTGTGTTTGGGCACCATGTTGTGACTGCTATACTTTAGGATAGAACCCCACACTCACTCACTCATGCATTCAAGGGTAGATATGTGTTTACAGGGTGTGATAAACATTCCGGTCATAGTGTTTATATGTTTCTGAAAATCTGTGATTTTTGTCTGTATGAGGATAACATCCTTGGCTACCTTCCTGCATAATATAGAGTAAATGTCTGCCTCAATGTCAGAGAGAAGATGCAGGGTCATTTTAAGCAAATAATTTATTCTCAATGATAGGGGAAGAATGATATGAGTATGGTTTTTTATTAACCAATCTGGTGCTTCTTGAAATAGATCTGAGGATATTGTACTTGAAGTATTTTATATTTGATTAATTAGTGATACACATTCGAAAGCAAAGTTCTTGTCATCAACTTCCATGTCCATCCATTCACTATCTGTAAACCTTTGTTCTCGTGTTCATCACTCCAAAAGGTTTATCAAACAAATTACTTGCTGTGACAATGTTATGAATTATGTATTGTAGTTTGTACACCTGTGATGAGTCTGCTTGAATTTAGCTATGTCATTCCCTGACATGACAGCATTCATTTATTTTTACTTGTATAAGCGTTACCCTTTGTACACTGCCAAATTATTGTGACTCTTTACATTCCAGGTCAGTATGCAAAGGGTACAGAAATTAGATATTTCTTTCACTTTCAAATTGTATTTATTTATGCATTAGTTCAAATTCAGAATTGATGTTGACCTGAATTGAGTCCATGGCACACAATCAGAAAAATATTAAATATCAAGTTTCAAAATTTCACAAATGTAATGGTTTTGTTCACCATTCATTGCATAATTCAACAGGCTTTCTTAAAATGAGGTCTCAATGTCTTGTTTCATGTATATCAATTGTTAACAATCAAAGAACTTTGCATTTCAGTCAAAGTGTGTGAAACAACACATACAGCTGGTCAAGAGATTACCAGCGGGATGTTGCTGGAATATTGCTAAAAGCAGTGTAAAAACCATACTCACTCACTCACTCAAGAGAGACTATAATATGACTCAATTATTTGTAAACCACAAGACCTCTTGCCAGAGCAGAAGTAGCATAGCATCACATTGATTCTTAGATAGTTAAAACCATGCATCTGAAAGACTTAAGCATTTTGCATGTACAGTGAAACAGAACTGACTAATGCCTTGAACTCTAAATTTCATTTTGAAACAGTGGCACCTGCGGGATATCTCCAATTGGCACTCACTTTGTCCTGAAACTATGGGCACCAAGATATATTCCCTGAAATTCAAGTTTATATGGGGAGGTGGGGTAGCTTAGTGGTTAAAGTCTTTACTCATCACACCGAAGACCCAGGTTCAATTCCCCTCATGGGTACAATGTGTGAAGCCCATTTCTGGTCTCCCCTGCCATGATATTGCTAGAATATTGCGTAAAGCAGCGTAAAACTAAACTCACTCAAGTATATATGTTCACTGTACTGCAATTTAGATGCTGATGATGGTTTGACACATACGATAGCTTGGGTATTTTTCTTAAAGAATCGCAAATGAATAATGCTCCACAATGTGTATGATTTAAAAAGTTTTTCTATCCCCACATGTATGTTAATTAAACCACATGTAAATGAGAAAAGATGCAGCATTTATCAAATGATTAAAATGAATATATTTCATCTTCTCATGATGCACACATCTTATAACTGCTGTCTGTTGACAGAATCTCTGAGGTAATTATGTTACTTGAGAATCAAAATGTTATGGTGCTATTACTATCTTTATATTTCCTCGTTTTAATGTTTTGTATATATGCATGTAATAATTTGTAAGTTTGTATTTAGCTGAATTCACACTAACAAATTTTAATTTGAGTGTTAAGTGGGATGTTAAGGAAGTTATTTATCTGTCAAGTTACTACTTATATGATAAATTATATTTTCTTGTCAGGCTTGGTTTGCTTGTCTTGTTTTAATTATTTTCTGGAAATATATTTAATATACATATACATTACATGATAGTAAATCAATTACTGTAAATCATGAAATTAGAGCAAAAATATGAGTGTCTCTTGCTTGCATAAATGAAGTGACACAAGCTTCTGTGGACATATTGGAGTGTATCATCATGTCAGGTTCACTAGGCCTGGCCGGAAACAGTGGTAAATATAACAAAGGTTACAACAAATAAAGTAATTGAGTATTAGATGTAATCAGTGGTTCCTTGTCAAGTGTGATCAGTTTACACAAATTTCTGAAGCTTTTATGCCAGTCACAACCATGACCATGTTCTTCATAACCTGTCAAATAATCTGATTGCTTTTAATTGCAAGCAGGGCAGTGGGGTAGCCTAGTGGTTACAGTGTTCGCTTGTCACACCGAAGATCAGGGTTCTATTCCCCACATGGGCACAATGTGTGAAGCCCATATCTGGTGTCCCTGCTGTGATATTGCTGGAATATTGCTAAAAGCGGCGTAAAACCATACTCACTCACTTTAATTGCAAGCAAAACACTGCTCACCTACACAGTGAACATTTCTGGTTAAGCAAAAGCTGTAATGGTGAATACACAAATCTCATTCACACGGATTTCGGCAACATTTGTAACAATAGCTTGAATCTGTTTTATCTTTGTCGGTGACCTGACCAATGTGATTTGAATATGAGGTTAGTAATCTGTTGTTGATTTCATGTTGACAGGTGAAGTTGGTGTTATCATTTCCTGATTAGTTTTTGTAACTGAGGCACAGTTAATTGCATTAATTTCATGAAACATTTAGGCTAGGGGTTAAGATTCCCATTATTTGGGTGTTGCATTAATTTCATGATTGACAGTATTTACATGTTCTGCATAAGAATTGAGTTAAGTATATAATGTGATAATGTATGAAAAGAAGCTGATAAAGAATCAATAGATGACTTTATAAAATGATGCATTTATATTAGGACATAGGACTTAACATGTATGGGTTGTAATTAACATGTAGGATTTTGTGTTGTTTTACTAGCATAATATGTGTTGGCATTTACAGTCACATCATATCATTATGGTTTATTTAAGAGGGAAGGAAATGAATGTGTTTAACCATGTGTTGTCAAATTTATGTGACTCATGTTTAAAATTTTTGTGAACGATGAATGAACATAGACAATCTTATTCAAGGTGGTTTGAAATAATGACAAATTGTAAGGATAACAAATTGATGAATTTCATAAGAGTGACATTTCGATACAGGTTCTTGAACCATTGCCAAGCACTCCAGTCTGGAATGTAACATGATAAAAGGAGGTGGCATTGAATTGAACAAGATTATGTATGGAAACATCACACTTACGCTTAGTAAAAAATAAGTTGTTATAACTAGAATTTGTCATTATTGTACTTCCCAACTTCTAGAATGCCATTCAATGAATTAGTGTAACTAACTTTTCAAGTTTCAAACCTAGCTGAACTTAATACTGTTACACATGGAAAATGATACACATATACCTACATTTTTGAAATAAGGAAAGTTTAAGAGTTACAGTTATTCTTATTTATTGTATAATTGGAGTATATTTTGTCTCACTGATTTACCCGAACATTACTTTATGTGTTTAGGGTCAGGAATTGAGTGAGATATATAGATGGATAAAAAACATAAGATTTCACAGCCCTTTGATAAAATAAATATTGCAAGAAACTATCACTAATTTGTCTTCATCCATTCTCTGTTATCAAGTGTTTGAGTCTGTTATGCTGATATGCCACACTGCTACTAGACTGTGACAGTCTGCTGTTGATTTTATACCTGTAATCAAGGCCTGTAAAGAAACAAAATAAAAGTGAGATATATTTATGTGTTAGTTGTGTTGAACTTATCAAGCCAAAATCCATTTGTTCTAGGCATGCATTTGGATGTAACTTAAGTTATATCTGGTATTTCACATTCTCAGTAAACGACAGATTCTAGTACCTTTTGGAGTTGAGCCATATTTGGGGTTTGAACCTACACTGTCAGGATGAGGCACCTAATCGCCTACACACAAAGCCAGGGATCTGACCCACCTGGCTACTGTTGCTTCTTCTAAAACGGAAGTTGGATAACTGGTTGTCTTGATCAGATTTTGTGTACCCGTATGGCATGTGTAAACTGGCAGAACCTTCAGTTTCACGCAGCTATCCAGGCCCGCGTTTCACAAAAGCCTCCTAAATTTAGGAGGTCGTATCCCCTACGACCTTGTTTACGACCCTCTTCCGACCTCCTTTACGACCGTTTTACAAAGACGTCATATCCATGTCGTACATTGTATAAGAGGTACTTTGTTGCATAGCAACGCATAAAGCGAGACCGAATGGGCACCTGCTTATCTTGTTATTCCCAAAGTATTTCAAAATAGAAATAGTTTGAATAACAATGCAAATGTTATGTTTTTAATTCAATGTACAGGTTATCTTATCGTAAAGAAATATCAATAAATGAATTATTTTGGATTCTCTCACTAAATTCTATTGAAGATTACAAGATAAAATGTATAAATAATTTCCATTAATATTATCAGTTTTACTTCTAAGGTTTGAATTAAATCGCTGTCCATTAACTTGTTCATATGAAACTGCAATATTAGTCCCGATCTATTGAATATTGCACACTATAGGACCTAAAGTCAATGTTGCAGTTATGGCTACGCTTGATCTACTAACACTTGTGTAAAGGTTTAAAATATGGTGTGATACTCTAAATGTGTCAATTTCTTTTGTAACTTTTATTCAAACAATCAAAAACTTTCAAAGAATAAAAACGTATACCCTATATCCATGTATGATGTGATATTGAACAAGGCTAAATGTAGGTAGAATCAGGGAGACTATGTTGTAGAGTATCCCTGGTAGAATCTACTGAAATTGGTTTCATGAAAAAAAATATCTGAATGATACGCAAAATATACATCATAGTACTGAAAGTGTAATCAGAAGGATAGGACGATTGTGTTTACTTTTTTTTCATCCGACCTTCACCTCAAAGATATTGCCTAATATGTAGTACTACAACAATGTTGATGTGTGACATCACAACCGATGACCGATTTCTTACAAAATGGCGGCTTCGCTGACAAGGGTACACAGGATTTTGCGAGGACTCTTCCCTTGCTTCAGGGATCGTCTGTACATAAATATGAAATGTAAGTATTCAGAGTGACTCTGACTATCTGTGTATTGTTATATGTTTTCTTTGTTAGTAATAGAAGAAGCCAGAAATGCTGATAATTACAGTTGTCGTTCTGTGTGATTTTAAGTCTGTCACGCTGCACGGAAACTTTGACAATTTCTTATGAAGTATCAAATCATTGCATTGTATCTATTTTTAATTTCCTCTTTCTTGCTATGAAACTCTTTCCATACATATTCTAAAGTATTGAGCCATTGCAAGCAATGAATAGCCGGCTGCTACGCAGTATAAATCGGATTTTTTCTTTGTTTACATTTCAAACTACAGTAGCGCAGTCTTCCGAGCACAGCGTTTGTTTTCACACCCAATATCCAGTTGGTATTGGTAACAAAGACCAACTGTGATTTGATTTTAAAATGTATGGGGAATTCAGTGATGCATTTGTCGCAGCTGACTATGAAATATACGTGATGTAATAGGCCTCTCAATACCGGCCTTTATGAGATGTGATTTTGTAAACACTATCCAATATGGCGGAAAGCGCGCGTCGGCGTTCGTGTAAGTATATTTTCGAAAACATCCAAACCGATTCTAGGTTCATCGGCAGCGTTTCAGATTATCATTAGTGGTATCATGAAAAACTGATTTCAGTTATCATTAATATGTTATTTTTGAAATTCAGTACTCCCAGTAATTATCCGATTTTCATATTTGAAAACATACTGTCTACACTGTACAACAAATAATGCTGTGAATCGTGATTTTGTATTGTGTATAAAATGGTGACATTTACGATGAAGCCTAGTTTGAAAAGTTATTTAAGCACTTTAGCTTTGTCTGAGATTTTAGTGGATGGTATCAAGAAACAGGGAATTTCCCGCAGAATACAAAACTGTGAAGTATATTTGTGTGCGTGATATATTTAGCATTTTATTGGACTTCAAAGTGAGGGTTGAAGAGGAAGGAGCACCTAGGTTTTTTTAATCAAGTCCAGATACACGCGAACACTAGCGGTGTCACAGAGTATTCTTAACACACTAGCTTGGGATACTCCATGGAGATCCCCGATTTCACTGAGGAAAACCCCTTTTGCCAAATACCTCTGTGTACACAACACTTGTAGGGAGGTCGGAATAGCATGTGAACGCCTTGTAGGTTTGTTCAGTTGGGGCTCTAACTTTCTGCACAGTTAGAAAACAACATGAGTGTCGAGCACGTTCCACCTGTCTCAAAATTTCTCAGGTTTTCTTTGTTAGCCTGTTTTAATCACTTGCAGTGCCATAATCGTTGATGCCATCTTTGTAGTGTTTACGACCTCCTAAAGCATTTACGACAGGTCAATCGGGGTCCTAAATTTTGGGCTGTTTACGGCACAGTGTAAATATACGAGGCCTTTGTGAAACAGGGTAAAAAAGTAAGAGGTGGTCTACGACCTGCTTTATGAGGTTGTACCGGTAAGAGGGCTTTGTGAAACGGGCCCCTGGAGAAGCTGGACCTCATAGGTGGTGTCCTTCAGGAACATGAATGAATTTCTGGCAGCTAAACAGGAGAAGCTTCAAATAGGTTTACCTTGTAAAGGTCTGGCTGTGTGTTGATTGTGATGGAATCATCAGAAAAGATTTTCAGAATGTTTTGGTATTTTGGTACAATATGTCACTAATGACTGGGCTTGTTTGAGAGGGCAACACCGAATGTCCGGCCTTGTCGGATAATGATATTTTATCAGAGGCTCAGGCCGGCTTTAGAAAAGGTTATTCTACAATCGATAACATCTTCACATTGTTTAACCTTTCAGAACTTCTAAAATGCCAAAAAAAGAAACTATACTGTGCATTTCTGGATTTCCAATAAGCCTTTGATAATGTTTGGCACGTGGGACTTTGGCAAAAACTTCTGGCAAATAAAATTTCTGGTAAATGTTTTTGAGTTATACACAACATGTATAGAAATATAAAATCTTGTATATTATGTAAAGATGGTTTTACGGACTTTTTCCCTGTCGATCTGGTGTACGCCAAGGAGAGAATTTATCACCCACATTATTTGCTATTTTTATGAATGATACTGAAATGTCTTTTGATAAAGATTTCTGTAAAGGTGTGGAGCTTAAACCTGTAGATTTCAATGATAGGTTAGAAGATATCAAAATGTTTGTATTATCATATGCAGATGATGCCGTTCTCTTGGCTTCAAACCCCAACGATCTTCAGCAAATGTTGGATTCTTTCATGCCTATTGTTCCACATGGAAACTTAATGTCAATATTGCTAAAACAAAAGTTTTAATATTTGGCTGTTCAAAGAAAGATCACAAAATCCCATTTAAAATTGGAAATAACGTTCTGGACAATGTTAAAAAATACACATATTTGGGCGTAGTTTTCAAAAACAGCAGAAGATTTACAGTAATAAAAGGAACAGCTGTTGAAAAAGCCACAAAAGCAATGTTTTTTATTCTTAGCAAAGGTCGGAAACTGCATCTAACATACGAATTACAATTACGTCTATTTGATTCCATGGTGTTGCCGATTCTTCTATATGGTTGTGAGGTTTGGGGATTTGAAAATACATCATTATTGGAAAAAGTACATTTAAACTTTTGTAAACAATTAGCACTGTTAAGAAAAATCACCCCAAACGTTATGTTGTATGGGGAGTTTGGTAGATACCCACTTGCAATTGATGTGAAGTTGAGAATTTTTTCGTTTTGGGGTCTACCGCCTCCGTGGTGTAGTGGTTAGAGCGTCCGCCCGGAAAGCGGAAGGTGGCGGGTTCCAATCCCCGACCGTGTCATACCAAAAGACTTTAAAACTTGGTACTTGTTGGTCCCTGCCTGGAGCTCGGCATTAATGGGTACAACAAGGACTGGTCGGCTCGGAGTCAGTATAATGTGTCTGAGTAGGGTATTCATGCTTCACTGCGGCATGGTATCTCAGTGGGCTAGCACTATAAAACCAGCTTAGTCTGGGCTAGTACAAGCAATCGCACCTACACATACACACGCATGCACGTCGTCATATGAGCAAAATATTCACCAGCACGACTTTAAGCCCAATTTCTCCTTACCTCACCTCGTTTTGGGGTCGACTTTTAACAGGTAATTCTTCCAAATTATCCTTACTTATCTTTAAATTACCTTTTAACGACACGCATTTTGGAAAGAGTAAGCATAAATGGATAATGAATATTAAACATACGTTTGACAAAATTGGACTTAGTTATATCTGGAATTCCCAAATTTTGAAAACCTTAATAAACTAAAAAATACAGTTAGATGTAAACTAGAAGATGCGTATAAGCAAGTGTGGTTATCTACGGTAGAACATTCATCAAAAGGTATCTTATAACTCCTTATCAAACTCAGATTTAAGGTTAAGTAAATATTTGTATATTTTAAAGGATAAGTGTTCAAGGGCAGTGTTACGTTATAAAACAGCAAATGATAACTTACCGATTGAAACAGGCCATTGGAGCAATATTCAAAAACGTGATAGATTATGTAAACTTTGTAATGGTAATGACATTGGCGATGAATTTCATTATTAATTTATTTGTTCGTACTTTGTAAATGCAAGAGTTAAACATTTAAAGCCATATTTTTATACAAGACCAAATTTTCATAAAATGTATACATTATTCAATAGCAATAAGATAGGTATTCTCAGAAAACTTGCTTTACTCTGTATTATTATTATTATAAATGTTTATAAGAATCGTCTGTAAGAATACTCCATCTAAATATTCCTACATGTAGATATATGAATTATATATTCACTTTATTTGTAATGCAATCTATTTGCATATATGTATATGTATTAGTGGTGGTCCGATTAATTGAAATAATCGAAGATTGGTCGCAGTGACTAAACGACCAAGCAATCGATAATGTTTTCTCATAATCGAACACAAACAATTCTGCAACACTTGTTTTCATAAACAATATTTTTCACAAGGTTGGTTTTGTCTGTTACATTTCATAATCACTACAAGCTCGTTTCAAGTCATGATTGAAATTTATGTTCCTGACATACTAATCATCCTTTAAAGATGTGAAATTTGCCCAAAAAACCAAAAGAACTACGTTATTTTCCTTATTTTTATGTGCATTAACAAGTTTCATTAATGACGCTAACCAATTTTTTTCAACGATTGATCGGTTGTAATAAACCAATCATCAATTATGAGATTTTAACCAATTCCCAACACTAATATGTATGTATGTGTGTTTGTATGTGTATATGTATGAGTATATATATGTATATATATACATGTGTGTATATATATATATATATATATGTGTGTATGTATACATATAATGTATTGTTTATTCATCTGTATAGATATTGTACATAACTGTGTGTGTGTATGTATGTATGTATGTATGTATGTATGTATGTATGTATGTATGTATGTATGTATGTATGTATGTATGTATGTATGTATGTATAATAATAATAATAATAATGTGTCCATTTATATAGCGCCAAACTCCACACTAGGTATGCTCATAGCGCTAACACTCAAGGCCATTATTACCCCGGATAACCCAAGCTGCCTGTTAG
This sequence comes from Haliotis rubra, assembly GCF_003918875.1. Lineage (NCBI taxonomy): Eukaryota > Metazoa > Mollusca > Gastropoda > Lepetellida > Haliotidae > Haliotis > Haliotis rubra. The sequence goes on along the minus strand of NW_025765225.1, from coordinate 432,028 downwards.
GTGCTAGAAGGTTATAGTCATATGACTTTTTTCCACCGGGTACCCATTTTCCTACTGGGTGAACAGAGGCAATTTTGAACAAACTCATGTATGACACAGATGTAACCTCATATGCCGGTGTCTGCGGCCTAAGATGAAATAAAAGTTCAGTTCCAGTCACAATGTACTGTACTGTGAAGCATTTCCAGTCGTGAGTCATCTCAAATGTTAAATATTATTTTAACATCTTTAAGCCTCACAAAGACACGAGGGCCTGTGATTTCCACTGAAACAGTAGTCAGTTTGTGTTATGTACAGTATTGTTGTAACGACTTCCTTAAGGAAGAATTGCCTGTTCTGCTGGATACGAGGGCCTTATAGTATTATGTAGTGCTAATTGATTCTTCTGTCCTGAATACCTCATGTAAAGAATGACCACTGGAATATTCATCCATTACAGTGTGTGTCTATGTGCCTGGTTCATTATGTGTCACTTCTTCCTCTGAACTGGGTTTTCCGTTGCCTGCCATTTTACAGATTAATAATTTTAGAGCTCTCCGATCATGTGTATCTTTTATTGAGATTATTACCTCACCCAGCAGAATGGGCTCAGACCTTGTGTGCTAGAAAATCAAAATGTTCTGATGCTATAATTGCCATACTTTAGGATAGAACCCCCACAGTCACACACTCATGCATTCAAAGGTAGACATACTTCTTTACAGTCCTAGTGATTCTGATGTATGTGTCACTTTGTGATTGCCTCTTTAATACTTTATGGGGTTAACTCCCCTGTATAACTACCATGGTAACATTTGCCAACTTATGTCAGAATAAAGATCCAGCCATTCCAAGAGAACAACAGTCTTTATACACAATGATTTGTTCCAAATGACGTCGCCAAAATGATAGGAGTAGCTAACTTTTATAACCCAATAAGAGGCGGTGGGGTGGCCCACTGGTTAAAGCGTTTGCTCTTCACGCCGAAGACCCTGGTTTGATCCCCCACATGGGTACAATGTGTGAAGCCCTTTTTTGGTGTTCCCTGCTGTGATATTGCTTGAATATTGCCAAAAGCAGCGTAAAACCATACGCACTCACTCATATTACTGACATTTAGCATTATTTTGCTAAATGGATTTATAGGCAGCATTTACAATTCCTTCGCATAACTTTGAACTCTAACACTTGCCTTTGCTTATAGTAACCATCCAGCGTAGCAATGCATGAGGCCCTGTATTATTTCTGCATTCCATAATAGCAGCATAATGATGACATTTAGCATTATTTTGCTAAATGGGTATGTTGGGAGCATTTACAATTCCCTCACATAACTTTAAACTCTAACCCTTGCTTTGGCTTATAGTAACCATCCAGTGTCATCTTGATTCATCTCAGATCGAATGACCTGTGTGCGGTCTCCTCGAAGGCATTGTATGATGCCATGTACGAGGACCTACTATACATCCACCTGCGCTGCCTGGCTGCCACCATCATTTGGTTGATGATGTTGCCTTGGCTCCAGTGGTGTGGAGCCAATGACATCTGTGCCCTTGAGCTGAAGCGGAAAAGGCTGAACCGCTGTATCAGGAACATCGTCAAGGGGCAGCTGGGTGGCCGGGTTTGTAACATTCAATCCGAACCCCTCCCAGTACCTGGATCGAGTCCACCTCACCAAACAGGTCATGACAGCCCAACTCTGGGCTGTGCTAACAGGACTCCAGTCTTAATCTCCAAGCTTAACTGCTTAAGTGCCCTGCTTTTTTCACTATGGTCACAACCCCTGCCACATCCCCTCCCCTGCCCCCACTTTAACATGTTGTGGATGGCAGCCCTGCTTGCTGTCCGGCAACAGCCAGCGTTCGGATCTGTTGGGATGGTGCCGACGGGACTAAGCAGCAGCACTGCTCAAACAAGGGATACTTGGCTTCTGCTTTTACAGCAGCAGCTCAAACCTTCCTGCCTGCTGTCTCCATGGGAGGAAGTACAAGAGCTTCCAATGTTTTACCCGTCTGCTTATATCCGGTCCTGACGGAACCATCCACACCGCGCTATTTGTCATCCCCACAACTGTCTTGTTTAGTCTATTTACTTATGCACACCTTGCCAAGGTCATCTTCATCTATCTCCTATCATATCATGACAAATTTAAAGGTCTGCATATAACCAATACTCATTAAGAAGGAGCTTTTTGAAATATATCCAACTTGATGAAACTTGAATAATTCTTTGAAATGCATTTATTAGTGATATACGTGAAAATGCAATGTAATTGTTTTTTCTGATTCCATAACTGCACTGTGACCTTTAAACCTAATGTTTATTCCTTCCGAAGTCTAGTCTATCCAACAAATAATTACTGATGATGTATTTCTCATGTGAGAATAATTGCGTGTTTGATGGATTATAGTTTATACATCCATGATGATTAAGGATAAGTAGAGCAAGCTAATATTGGACTACCTGCATAACCAATCCAAGCATTATTCATCAGATTTTGAATCATTGTGACAGTCACAATGAATCAGGAGCTGATGAAGTTGACTGCAGATTAAGCATGACTTTTATGTCAGCATATGTCAAAATCAGAATTCATCCACCAATATTTTGTTGTTGAGCAGGTTCCAAGACTGACAAAGAGAAGAATAGCATGATATATGGTTGACTAAAATATTCTTATCTCACTCTTGTACTTAGTAAAGGTTTTCTTTTGACTCTAATGTCTAACATTCAACAAGCATGGCTAAGATACCAATGCACTTTTCATTTAATTCTAATTGTTTCTCTTATGTGTAATTTGCAATTTGTTCTAAACGAGTAAAGCTTGTGGGTTTTAAACAAAGGGTTTTTCCCTAGGGCAGATATAGAATATGTAATTACATGGATTCTCACATGAGAACTATGCATGAAAATTTACTGACCTCCTTTAACACAATATTTTATTTCCCACATTTTTACTTGATCCGTGATTGTGGTATCACAGGCCAGCTGTCATAAAATTTAGAATTTTGTCTTCTTTTTTTTTAAAGGTTTCAACCTAATTTAACAGGTCTGGCTACTAACATATACTAATGATATTTATAAAACCTGAGAAACCCCAATGGCTGTGATCTCTTGAAATGATTCCTGCTGCTCCATAGTGAGCTTGTCTGTTTATTGTGGCTGTTCTTTACTGACACAGGGGACTTACATTAGATTCTCTCATATTGTGAAAGATAAAACAATGCAATAAATATCAAAATGATGAAATTGAATTATTTTCATTGTCCAAGATGCACAGGTACCAGTGATTGTAGTTTGGGGGTGGACAGATTGTGTGGCAATTGTGTAACTTGAAAATCAAAATGTTATGGTGCTATAACTGCATTTGTTTCATCTATATACATATTTATTTTTTTATATGTGCATGTAACAATTTGTAAGATTGTTTAGTGTTTAATTTCCATTCAGATAACAACTGAGTTGAAACATAAACTCAAGGCGATAACTGGAGCATAATGACATTAGGGCGTTAATCTACTCTTGAAATAATATATATGTTTTATTGTTTCAGCTCCTAATATAACCATGTTTACCTAATACAATTCAAAGAGGTCAATAAAAGTCATATAAAGCAAGGTATACTCAAGTCTTAAATGTGAATGAAGTTATTACTCAAGAAACTAGAACACCTTTTGTTTAATTAAAGGATGTTTGCCAATTTGACTGGTTTCTAGAATAATATTTTTTTCAGCTTATATGAGTGATTTCACATTTTCCAAATACATGTATATGTAAAATGTACATGTTTTGGTGTGCATTTTATTCCCCTTGGAGCACATATTAACTACCGTGCCAAATTAATGGTAAGTAAATAGATATGATATACTAACCTCATATGAATAAAATTGTCCTAAACCGCAAATTTGATCATTTTTATCATCAACTAAGTCATCATGAGTTATCTCCCTTTTTGACCATTTCGGAAAAATCATGGCGAAACGTTTTGCGTCCCATTCTGCCGAAGATTGAATGTTGTTGTTTAAAGATACTAGCTAAATAAAGTGATCTTAAGGGTAATAAATTCGTCACACGGTGTTTTGAAAGGGTGTACGGGACTGTAAGACTCTTGTAAATACGGTATTTTGATACAAGGGCCACACAGTCCCATACACCCTTTCAAAACAACTGACCGCCTCTGTTTGTACATAAAAAAAGACATTAAAATGTTTCTGTTTTGCCTCGGCTTTGGGTATAACAATTCATGAGCTTCGTGTGTCTGAGTGGATATTCAAACTGCGGCATGGTATCTCAGTGAACTAGCACTAAAAACCCGCTTAAGTCTGGGCTGCATACACACACATGCAGGGAGCATTTTCTTCAGAAACTTCCTGATCACACCATGTAAAACAGGAAGTGATATGTGATATTCAGAACTGCTGGATTATCATGGATACCCATTCAGACACATCGTAATGACAGCTATTGCTTTCAATATCAGACTTAACCGCTTTTTGAAACTGCCCAGCACACAGTCAAAAGTGATATTTGATATTTAGAACAGCTGGATTAAGTACATCGACATATTGTTTTATTCAGTCAGGATAATGAATTACCAACCTTCTTCTTTCCTGGCAGATGGCCGATGCCACATCCACCTGGCCTTAAAGGTGGCCTTTGTGATATGACATATTAGCTTTATATGCTCAGGCAGAGACCATATGGTCTCTGGCTGTATGGTCTCTGGCTGAGGTGATGATTCTGTCTTCTGATTGGTTGACATTTAGCTCACAGTCAGTTTTACATATTACTTAAGTTTACAGGAGAGTATGACCCCACGTAAGAATGAAGGAAGGATATTCACCTTGCCATAGAAATACTTAACATCCTTTTTAGACTCCAGTTAAATAAGCTTTGGTCGACTGAAAGGTCATGACTTGTTAGAGTGGCATTTTAGAAGTTGGGACATACAATATTGCACAAACTTTATGGATAACAACTTCTTTATTTCAAGAATGCGACGTGTTGATACATATTCTTGTACCACTGTCATTCCTGCTTGATTTAAACATATTTTTATTCATGAAGATGAATTGTGATTGGTGAACAAGCATTACTGCTTATATTAACACCGCTCCCATGCAACATATAATACAACATGAAAATGGAGGATTTTACGTCATCGATACTGACCATTGCATAAATAAAATATTTTTAAAATATATGAATATATACAGATTACATGAAATGAAACTATTCTCTAAGTAGTCATAAGTTAGAGAGTTACAGTTGTGTGTGTCTCACAAGCTATTGTAGAAATATAAATCAACCATGAGAAGGTTGTTGAGTAAATTTAATTATTTTCCAGAGAAAATGTAAAGCGTTGTGTCTTGGTTATATAATCGTGGACGGATTCAACTATTTTCTGGTTTACACAGGGAGTAAGTTCTTTGTTTCCCTTAAGAATGGTATCCAGGTTATAACCGGTAGTGTAAAAATACATATTAAGTCTTATCCGAGTATAGTTACGGCAAGTGAGGAAATAGTGTAGGGCGTTTTCACTCTGATGTCCACAAGAACAACAAGGGCTGTCTATTAAATGTCTGTTATACTTATCGGCGTTTAGGTCGCTACATCCGAGCCTACGGCGGCAGTGAACGATTTGGCAAAAACGAGTGCCATAATTAAGGTCAAAGTAAATCTTATTTTCAGTTTTGGTAATTAGGTTTTTAAATTCTGTGAGATTACATGACGCTTTGGAATTTGGTAGGGCATTCCATAAATTTAAAGTGGCAGGTAAAAAGGATTTAGCATAAGAGGCAGTGCGACTGTAAATTCCTTGTATTTCAGAGTTATTCCTCAAGCTGTAGTTTGTAGTCCCGGAGACGGAGTTTGGGATCAGGTCACAAAGATATTTTGGCAACAGGTTGTTGTACATCTTATAGAAAAAAGGTAACTTCTGGCAATTCCTTCTATCTTGCATGGACTGAGATTTGGTTTCATTATAAAGTTTGTTATGACTTGTGCCACGAACGGCACCACATATAGTTCTCAGAGCATCAAGATGTAAATTTTCTAATGTACGCGATTGCTCAAAGTACAGTTATCCCAAATATGCGAACAATAGTCAAAAATTGGCAAGATATAGGATTTATACATAATATCCAACGTTTTACGTGATAATCGGTATTTAAAACTCCTCAGACAACTGATCATAGGGCGAACTTTACGTACAATATCATTAGTGTGATTATTCCACGTACAATCGCTTTGGAGTGTTAATCCTAAATGTTTATGACTTTTGACTTCTTTTATGATTGTTCCGTCCATGAATAGGTTCGGTTTTAGAGACGGTTTCGTTTTACGTGAGAACTGAGTAGTTTCGGTTTTATTTGGATGAAATGTACCCTGCCACTTACGGGCCCATTGTGAAATTCTATCTAGATCTTTGTTAAGACAGGTAGAAGCAACTGATGGATCGTCTATGATAACATATAATGATGTGTCATCCGCAAAGAGACGAATGTTACTGTCAACATCACATACAATATCATTGATGCATATCAGAAAAAGAAGTGGTCCAAGGACAGAGCCCTGAGGTACTCCAGCTAGTACAGTTTTCTTGTCAGATTTATAGCCGTTAATTGCGACCCGTTGTACTCTATTTTCTAAATAACTTTCAAACCATTGTAATAGTTCGCCTTGGATACCATAGGTTTTCAGTTTATAAATAATTCCTCTATGCCAGACCTTATCAAAGGCTTAATAGTCCAGGAGGAGAATCTCAAAAGGGGCCTAGAAATAGGATTTCGTAGCCTCCCCAGTACTGATTTTGTTTGACACTATTTTCAGTTAGTATGATGTCTTGGGCTCATGAAAAGGCCTGTAATACTCTCAGATTGTGGTATCAGGGTTTTTTTAAAGGCCATTATATGTGGTGGGTGTCTGCGATCATTTTCGTCACATTTGGTTTGCTGCCCGACAACACCTCAAAGTTAATCATTAATAGGTTTACTACTATTGTGTACCTTCACCTGCAAATACAGCACACGGCTCGCTTTTTAAAAAGCGGAAAACATTATTGTTATCGTGTATCCAAATGAATAGAAGTGACAGATGTTTTGGTTAAAATGATATTACTGATCTCAATTCCGAAATTCCTAAATAGTTTTTAATATTTAAACTCGTTTAGATTGTCCTAAGTAAACGTTTGACGATGGTTTGTATATTGTGATCGTGTTGAACGAGTTGCGACTATGTGCGACAGAATTGAAGATAAAACATCAGTCAACCGAAAGTATATATAAAATGCCAAATAATAAGCGTTCATAATCCCGATACCGATAACATTACCTGTCGCGTTAATGGAGGGGTCCCATGATGCATGTCTCGGCTACCCGAACTGTACATAGTGTCTTGATTCCGGCATTACACAGCTACGAAATCTTACCTGTTCACCTCACTAATTTTCACGTATTTGTAATCGTAAAAGTAACCTATCAATTCAATACCAACGTAAAAGTTGTCTTTGCTTGTTTACAGCGTGTAAAGAGACTCAATGGTGTATTCAGAAACTGAATCCGAAATGAAGTCACTGTCAGTCTTAGTTGACATCTCGTGCTAATCAAAGTTTTGTAGTGTTAAATCAAAATGCAGCGCGGTTTCTTTGACTTTTGACGACAGCCCATGCTGTTGACGGGTCGATATTGGATCCCTGAGAATACATGTCAGCTTGTGCTTGCATTAGCCGTGTATGCTGCTTTACAGAATACCCCGCAAGCGTGCGCGACACTGTTTCAGCCAATCAAATGGGTCCTGAAGCCCTCACGTGTGAGGTGTTATCGGAAGCGCCCAGTTTCATCGGCATGCACATGGATTTTGTAAACACATCCCAAAACGTTTTTTTATGTGTGAATTAAGGCTATGATACATATCTTTGTGAATATCTTCACTGGTATCAGCGTGCATTATTTCATTTTCAAGACGATTATAGAAAACAGACTTGTAAACCTGGCCTGTCATTGGAACCGATATCGATCGTATTGACGGGTCACATATATACGGCAGGTGTATTTTAATTACTATTATTTGTTTGTGATATATCGCAAACAGATAAACATAACATTTTCAGAAGCATTTATGGAATATTATGCAAACCAAATGAGAACGTTGCTAAAACCCCTTAAAAGCAAAGTTTCAAAAATGAATATTTTTTTAGAACCGTGAATATACGATGAGATATGGGATGCGTCTATAACATTATTCTGTTGTTGATACAGTTCATACAGTTTGTAAAATGACACAGAGAAGTTATGAAGAAAACAAACTAATTAGACGCTAATATTGTTTTATGGGTTCTGGAGAGCCGCTCAAACGGCTCACTGATCACGGGTTTGCTTATTGCAAATTGAGGATGTTTGTTTCCCTCTGCAAACACGGTCCAGGGCCTGATAACCACCCTATGCCCGCGGAAAATGATAAGTTGACAATGATGATGCACATAGGTAAGTTGTACCTAATGTATGCATTCAGAAATCGACACTTTGTGTCGCATTATGTCAGTAAGCTCACGTTAAATCTACAAATTTTAGGAGAAGCATTTACATAGGCTGATGCAGCCTGTTTGGTGATCCGTTTTCCTCTCGTAATTTATTAATGTTTAATGTATATTACATGTCTTTGTGGAAATAAAATACATCATCATCTTTGAAAGAAATGTGTATCATGACGTCGGCGATTTGATTAACCAGCATCATCCGTAATATCATTTTAACCAAAACATCTGTCACTTCTATTCATTTGGATACACGATAACAATAATGTTTTCCGCTTTTTAAAAAGCGAGCCGTGTGCTGTATTTGCAGGTGAAGGTACACAATACGTCACTTCCGGAAAATATGCAAACGACTTTATAGTTGTTTGCAGGATTACTCTTGACGAAGTAAGTTTTGATTCATGCTAGATGCAATGGCGGTAGAGGTCATATTAGTTTCAAAATGTTCCAGAACTCACTGCAAAGATGAATACTTTAACATTTCTAAAATTAGCATGACATCCACTAAAATAAATCACTTTTTCAAATGCGATTAATTATTTTTACGTAATTTGCATATGTATACAACCGACCCTGGGCGTGGTGTTTCTTCACGACTGTCAAGTAACCACCAAGCTTGGTGATTTTACGGGGTACGCTTTAATCACCCCGCGCCGTGTTTGCACCCAATCGAGTTGGTTCCACGGTGATTGAATTAATTAGGGTCAAGCGCTTCAGTTAGTACCGCGGAGCGCACCCGTCTCGCGTACACGAGACGATAGGCCGTCTCGCGTACATGTTACGTCTCTGACTTCTTATACAAACAAAACACAGCGTAAGACTAAAGGTAGAAAAAAATGAAAAACGCTGACAAAATTCCAGATTAAATATTCGGAAAATATACCCGCGAACGAAATACGCAGCGCGTCGGGAAGCGCACGTAAAAACTCCAAAAATCGTCATCAACAGCATTGGTCAACTATCGCTCCACGTTACTCGGCTTTTTCAGGAAAACCCCGATCGAGTGGATCGTGAATTTAGGACGAGTCTTCTTGTATGTTGTAGGTCACGGAAAGAGGCGAGTAGTTACGATTGGAATGTGATTTCGCAATTTACGGAAACGACCGAGCTGTAAACGATCGTCTCAAACACACTCATGAATATACCTCGTGTTTCATGCGGCGAGTTTAGATCCACTGACACAGTTAATTCAAGATTCTGAAGCCATATGTAATCATTGCGCCGAAGAGTGAGAAACAACGCAAATCATTCGTGTGAACTCGCCTAATTCCGTAACCTACAGTTACAGATTTTCCCATTCGTGACACACTCGTGTTATTCCGGGACAAGCTTGTCTATATACAGAATATAACGCCAGTTAGACGCAAATCAACTAAAAATAGACAATCCACTAGTGCACTTTAAAAGAGAACCTGACACCTCAGTCCACCTTGGATGCGAAGAAAAGCGAGTTACGAATACTGGCGTCTGTTGTATTTGTTACAATTACGGTATATTAGTTAAAAAACAAAAGAGGCAGCATTTCCGCAGTAGGGGAATTATTTTGAGCTATTTTAAAACTGGGTTTTCCCACACGTTCCAACATAGCGCCAACGCATCAAACAGCGAATGCTGTGTTGCGATTGGATAGCCAGATTACCGAGTACGTTGTATTAAACGACTGGCAAATATATATATGTGAACCAAAGGGAAATTTAAGTGGATAGTAGCAAAACGAATAAGTTGATTCGAAACGTTTTCACAAATAACTTTCCTCAGTTTCTTCTTACATTTCACGATTTTTATTTCAGTTTCAATGTTGTTGAATTTTACATAACATTTTTAGCGGTCAGGAAAAAGAGAATAAGACCATACCATCTGATTCATCAGTTCGGGAAGCTGGGTAATTTGTGTTGCTTTAAGTGAAACTTGTGACATCCATCTTACACGTAATATGTACTTAACGATAGTATAGCTAGATCTACTTCTGTGTCTGAAAAATAATATTTTATTCTGTTCAAAATTTAAAAAATGTCATTTCAATATATAATACAAAGAAATACACTCCAGGTTTAAAATGTGATATTCAAATATCAAGTACAATTTTTAAAGACTTTCATTGCCGATTGCTAAACGTCATCAAAACGACAAAAAATGACCTGTTTCAACGATCAGCTGATTCCACCGCCTCGCTTCGAACGGCCATCTGGTGTTTCATTATTGCAATATAAGCAATCATAGTTATCACTGATGAATCATGGAATCACGGAACAAGTATTTCAGCGCATAACACTTGCTAGGGAAGAAATATGCTGTCCATGCACCAGCGTGAACGTTACCGGTGAAGGTGAAGGTTATACTGGTTAACTGTCTCTCTACATGCAATAGTACCACGTACAGCTCAAATCGCGCATACGACATGCGCTGTCAGTTTAAGGTTGGACCGTCCGAATCAGCGCACCTAGCGGATTAGTGAAGGGAAGATAAATTGAAAACGATCGCCCATTAACAGTGTTCAACAGTGAAGACCATTTCTGGTGTACCTCAAACCAGAGACCATATCTATTATATGGTCTCTGCTCAAACTCCATACTCTCACCTTTAAATTAAGTTAAAGGTCACATGCAACCAAAAAATCAAACATAATTAAAACACAATTATCACTTCTTCATGACATATAATATGCATTGCTGATTATGAAAAAACAAATAAACAAAATTATAAGCGTATAATCGCAAATCAAAAGTGCAATATTTTGTACTTGGGTTTACCTCCCTCGAAACGAAGCAGCCGGGATACCGAACCCAGTCAGAGCGGGTGGGTGCGCACTCAAGTGTAACGGCTGGTTCATTAGCAGATGCCGCCTTCACGGCTCATTGTGTGTGTATATATAGAAAGTTGGGTTTTGTAAATACATGCTCATTTTTTTGTGTATAACATTTTGCAATCAACAGACATCATAACATGTCATGTGTTCAAGTATCACACCTGCCTGTCTGTGTAATTACATAATGTGACAGAGACCGAACTCGGGCCATAAATCAATGCGTTTTGTTTATGGTGTATAGCCTGATTGGTGCTAAGTTCAAATTGCATGTGGTCAGTGATCGCAGTTGTGTATTGAATATTGTCATTAGCAGACAGGCAGGCAGACACACTGGTGTCAATAAAACAAGACATTGAGTTTTGTCTGTGACAGCGACATATCTATATCACAGTTAGAAATTGTGTCAAAGCTAAATAATGACATTGCTTTTAAGTATCGATCTGAGAAAGTGACTCGGTAAGAAGAACGTGTGGTGAAATAGACAAATGAAATTATATAAACAGTTTATTTACTGTCATAACATACAAAAAAGCTCGCGCCTGTGAGATATCAACAAAACATTATGAAACTAGCTCACTCCAAAGCCTTCACCGAGTATTCACCAGACAGCCCGCTTCCAAGTTGCGCGAACCTATTTCACTGCGCACGTGCTATGAGCGCTGTTGAAACCCGTATTCCCCAGAAAAGTCTGGGGAAAATTAGTGAAACGTTTGAACTCCGATTTCTCGCGTTTTTTTTCATCGCGTTATTTTTCAACTTTATAAGTTGAATTTGCATTTTTGACGCTTTTTTTCGGTAAGTCCATACCGAAAGGTATCAGAATCTGCAAAGTTGTGTTTTACGTTGCATGTGACCTTTAAAGAAACAGGCTATAAATTTCTTGAGTCCAGTGCAATGTATTTGACATGAATCTGTTTGGTTGGTTAGTTTAATAGGGGGGAAATGAAAGTTACATGCAGGAAGTTCCATGTTTGAAAGATATTTATTTCACCTGACGTCGGCTTCACACATTGTACATGTAAAAAGCAGAACAGAGCCGTTCTCTGGGTTTATCTATACTGAAGACGGTAGACCTAAACAATAAAACAAAAACATTCAATATACATGGTAACATCATGGATGGCCTGTCAAAGATGAAACTTGTACATCGTAATCCCATATTACACATTGGTATAAGAATCACGTATGTCTGAAAGTGTCAGTTATCATACATAATGTCCGATTGTGTAATATATATAGTAAATAATTTTAGATTAGCACCGTGCATAAAAGTACAATATAAACATTCACATGAAAGAAAGCATCTTTCACATACAAAGTCAACTGTACCAATAGCACTTGCATAACTTCCAGCAAAGATACCAGACCCAGTGGGTATGTCACCTCTTATTTAATAGTTTTACACAAGTTAATCTAACTAATAGCTTACAATAACTAACATGAAAAATAAATGAAACTTTACACCGTTTTCCAGTTGAGGTATATAAAACTCACCCCCAACTACCTTGGATACATCTGTCATAGAGTAAACCATTTCAATAAGTTTCTGTAAAACTTCATATATTCAAACAACATAATTGTTTCCATATATATCCAGAGTGCACCGAAATTCTATCCCCTTTGTCTGTTTAATGTATTCAGCAATCATTCAGTGTAGCCCTTTTATCATAAACCCCCCTCAGGGCAGGACCCTTAATTCTCAATGCCATCAGTAAATGTCAATTAACATCTCCCCACGTCGGCGGATCTTATGTATGTACATGTGCACAGGTCAGTGACCCTGCACAACGTGGCGTAATGTCCCTATGCATAAAACCGGACTCACATGGTCAAGCAGGGAGACCAAACAGAGAGACCAAGCAGGGAGAAACGGGCCGAGATCATCCACCGAAGCGGAAGGACTGTGCGGCTAGTCGGGGCGTCGGCCAAGGCCGTCGCCTCACCAACGACTACGTCGACGATGAAGAATCGCCGTCCGACTTCTGAATGTGTGTAAGTGACAGAGCGGGTCTCCACATCGGGAACATTGGCCACTCGGTCCCGATGTGCGTTCTGTCACGTGATTTCCATCTTATGTACCATTTCTACCATTATTCCCCAACCATAATAAACATGGCTGCTGTTGTCTTCAACTATACTGCTGACTTTTGTCTTCCGCCTCTTGAACTACCATCCGAGAGTACCACAACGAACGCTCTTGGACACATCTGTCCACAACCGGACGGGGCTTCCTTTATCTAGTAGGATGCGACTACAATACAATGAGTACACTGACAATTTCATGCAAACACATCGTGGCGATAATAATGATGAATTGCATACTTTTCTACAAACATTATCACACTTGAGGCTAATCTAAGTGCTCCCGCTAACACGCGGTTTTGAAACTAACAAGTTGGAACAATCAAAACAATGGAGTTGGAGTGAATAATTACGGTTCACGGAAACTGTAGAATGGCAGTGAGCAAGGGAGATAACTGCTTACGGGGAGTGACAAATAAAATAACAGTACAACCTAAAATTGTCACTAATTAGTGGATCACTTAAAGGTCACATAAACCCTAGGGGGTAAAAATACATAAATCACTAACTGGCATCGTTATAAATGAAACCCCGTCATTAAAACTACTCATTTCGACCTTTAATTGACTTAAATGGACCTTTTTGACAACAGTGCACAATTCTCACCCGCGAACGAAATTTCAACCAATCAGAGCGGCGCGACTCTGTGACGTCATATGAGGAATAGCTTTGAGGGCCGATGCAGAATTCATCTACATTTTAGGGGGTAAATTATCTTGTTTACAGGCTTGTATAAACCTGAAATCGTGACAATTGTTGTGGAAAATGAAAGCTATATGTTCTCACAATCTACTGGCATTTCATTTCGTCTCCTGCTTTGCCTAGTTTCCGAGTTACAACTTGTTTTCATAGACGCTTCTGTCACAATTGATTGGTGTCGTTAGGCCCTATTTGTATAATGACTGATCCAAATTGATCCCATTTCTGTGTTTTTTTACCTCGATATTTAATCATGTCATGTAAAAATCTGTTTGTATTCTCAAAACAGTGTCGGCCCATAAGTTTTCACATGCAATACAGCAATTAATACTCCCTTGTTGTAACCCGTGTTAGGTGGTATAAACCTACACATGTTATTTGTCACCATTCACTTGATGGTCAGTTAATGAATTTATAACAGGTATAATTAGATTACCCGACAAAGGTTCCCATTTGGCATTTCTTGTGTCTGGAGTAAATATTCAACATTATAAACATCGATCAAAGGATTAACCGATAACACGCTGATTGATTAATTACTTTTATCTTACACAGCGGAATTGTCAAAAGGTAGTGTTTATGTATGTAGATTTTCTAATCTATACTGAATACACTCTGCCGTGTCGCTGTCTGCGTAAAAACAACGTCCTTCTTTCAAAGGATTAACCGGCAATACATTGATTGATTGCCCATTATTGGCTAACTAAATTACTGTTTTTAATGAAAGGCGGACATTATGCAATTAGTTGCCAGGTGTGCTATCTTGGGTGACCAATGAGACTATACACCAATACCTGAAAAGATTTATCACTTTTTCGTATATTAAACTGTTAAAAGACACATCATTTGGAACAGTTTTGTGGATATTGATGGATACATTCCTCAAACAAGGTAATGGCCTGACATTGTTCCTATAACTTTAATCTGTTTTAATTTTAATATTTGCATTTTGTTTTCTATTCATTTGTCGTAGCATTCAACAGAATCATTGTTTTCGCCGTGAAGTGTAATGAGACAGACAACATACACTAGGGTGTGTGTGCGAATTATGATTCACATTGGCAAACTATAAAATGTCTAGCTATTACAGTTCTGTTATAAATTCACTATAAGTATCAGCAGATCGTCAGCTTTTTATTTAGTTTCAAAATGCATAAAAGTATGATAATAAACTAATTAGGATTATAAGACCAAATATAAAGACGCACATTGACTAGTATCTACATACTGGTGAGTGGACATTAACCATGTGAATGTAGCAAGAAATTTATCGCGCAGTATTGTGACTTCGACCCCCACCTCCCTTCCGTGGAAGAAATCGTTATGTTATAAGTTGTGTCATGCAAAATCCTTTTGGTTATGATTCCAATACATATTTAACTACGAGTAGAAAGTAGTTTTGATTTTCTAACTTGATGAAAACAAACTATAATCTCATTAATTCTAACAGACTTTACGATTTTCAAAAATGGCGGCGCCCTGTCGGGAACATCCGCGAGTCTGTGGATAAATGCTATTTAGGTTTGTTTTCGCCGAGTTACAAAATCAAAACTACTTTCTACTGGTAGTAAAATATGTATTTTATTGATGGCCAATAGGATTTTGCATGACATAGCGTATAACATAACAATTTCTCTCCTGGCAGCGAGGTGGGTGTCAATATAATACTACTTACAATATTATTGTTACTTCGACCACAACCTCACTTCCGAGGAAGAAATCGTTATGTTACAAGTTGTGTTATGGAAAATCTTTATGGTCATCAATCATATACATATTTTACTATAACTAGTAAGTAGTTTTGATTCTTTAACTTCCGTGAAGCGATCTGAACACCAGTAAGATATCGTTTCAGGCTTCCACAACGCTCGCTTCGCACTCACAAACATAACCCATTTAGCACGAACTGCGGGGTCCTGTGGAAATCTGTGCATGGTGACACCATCACCCGACCCCTAGGAGCAATTGACGACAAAGCAACGATTCGGCATGTCGTCGTTCATGTCGAGAAATCATCAAAATGATGAGCGTGCTACACACTTTCTATACAACTAACTGAAAATCGTTCCTCATATGACGTCACTGCAGTGCTCTGGCGACAGAGTTACGTGACCTGTCTGTGGTTTCGTTGGCGGGCGAGAGGGAAGCAGGCGACTTTTTGGCCACTTTTAATCGCTCGGTATTAATTAACCACAAGTTTTTAGAGAATAAATTTGGTGTTCCGCATAAGACTAACCACAAATCTTTCATATGTAATGGTTAAAAGAGTAACAAAAAAACAAAGTTTAGTGGTTCTTTAATACAAACAACACTTTATACACTATTCGTCCTCACACAACCATTGAGCAAAAACATGCTTTCAAGTTACAATTCTACTCTATAAACATTGATGACAGTACGTTTAAAAAATTAAACATTTTCCCCATAACGAGTTATTATTATTATAATTATTATTATTATTATAGGATAGTTATATAGCGCACATATCTACGCACTAGTGCATGCTCAAGGCGCTGGTATTTTTTCCCTCGATCATTGGATGTCAATATCAACGGCACATCGCATTATCAATCTCAACTCCTTGGGGGAGTATACAACTCTTGCAGCCACTAGGCGCACCGAGTTATTGTGGCTTTCTCATCTTAACGAGGTACCCATTCACAGCTGGGTGGACTGGGAGTTATACATGAATGGCTACGAGATAATCACAATTACTCAAACAATCAAATTTCTGATCAATTAAACTTTGCCAGTGGCGGTATCACAGACAAATATGTTATAGCATAACAATACAATTGTTAAGCGAAGGGAGTGTACTTACTCGTACATAAGTTGGCTAATTAGAGCTGGACAAAAACAATGCGCTCTGTGGTCCAACAACGTGCTGCTCGGCTGGCTGGCTAAAACAAAGGGCCTGTCTTGGGCGAGGGATGAAGCGATAAGAGGAGCATTTCGGGTAACCTCAAAGTAATTAATTACGGCCTGTTATTATTCTTTTGTGAATGTGTAGAAATTAAAAGGTGTCTTAAGCAAAGACCTCAAGTACAGATGTGAAAATATAGGAAAGGTGACATAAGAAATAACCTCTTAATCAGGAATGTTTACAAAGTTTTCCGAGCCCTGACGGAGTTTGCAGAAGATAATGTGAGTAAAGACGTGTGACTGATGGCACTTTACATACATATATGGGGAATCGAACCCGGGTCCATTACGAATGAATACAGACTGGTACCCTTCTGTCAGGCTGTCATTGACTTATCACTGAATTCGCGTTTCAATATCTTCTGAAGGCTTCCCGAACTACCTGTTGCCGTTGAAGTGTAGTTGTAGGTTTGGCTGAAATGCGCGTTGCGAATGTACACTTAATTCCCAGCTCATCTTTTTTATTTACTAGGAACGTCCAGTTTTGTCCACGTATGTTTCAGCATCTCATTAACATATTACAGCCGCCAACATGTCTTTGTTCTTACTGCAGTCATTTCGGGACCTATCTATAATCAATTATCATAGCAACACAGCAGAACGCCTTCCAACAAGAACGATCGATAACTCTAATTCTGTTCGAGTTTTCCGTTTTTGACACACACACACGCACGCACGCACGCACACACACACACCGTCATTGCTGGTGCATTGCTGTTCTCGCTGCTCACGGCGAGTTTGTGCCATTGTTGCTTGACCGCTGCCACGGATTTGGACGCCAATGTCATGGACTTTAAACATGTTGTCATGATAGTAAAATGAGAGAGCCACGCCACCTGACGATGGTGCCATTATTTTGATTGGTTAATCCTGTCTGATGACGTCGCACTAAAAATAGGTACACGTTTGTTTCTAAGGGTTGTGCAATATCTGGGAAACCCCACGTAGCTTTTAATAGGACTACATTCTTTCAATGAGAAGTAGGTAACATCATGATCAACTTGAAAGAGTTAACATGCCGGGTGATTCGCTATGGAGAGTCGAGAAAGTACTTATAGTGTTAGCTTATAAATATGGGTTTTGTATTCTTTTACTTCATTTAACAGTAATCATGCCAGCTGAAGGATGGGAGGACTATTTGTCCAGTATTTACTTTAATCCCAACCATCCAGCATCCTTCTCGGGTCCATCAAAATTATATTACATCTTGAAAAGGGAAGGAAAAACTGATATAGGTTTACATCGGATCAAGAAGTGGTTAGTTAATCAGGATGCTTATTCTCTACAACGTCCATTGAGATACAAGTTCAAACGCAACAGAGTGGTCTCTACAGGTTTGGATTCACGTTGGGACTTAGATCTAGCCGATGTATCGAACATAGCCTCTGACAATGATGGAGTCAAATACTTGCTAATAGCCATCAATGTATTTACACGGTTTCTATGGGTGGAACCCCTTAAAGATAAAACACCAGATGCAGTCATCAAAGCACTGAAGAAAATATTTTCTCGTGCTACTCTTCCACAGATTATAAGATCTGACAAGGGTCGCGAATTTGATAACAAGAAAGTGAGATCTTATTTTAAAAGCAAGGGTATCACCTACTATGTCACTCAGAATGAAACCAAAGCATCTTATGCAGAGACAGTCATACGGACTCTCAAGACAACCATGTACAGATACTGTACATACAAGCAAACATACCACTATCTTCATATTTTACAAGATCTTGTAAGGAACTACAACCACAGACCCCACAGATCACCGAATGAACGGGCACCTGCTGATATCAACAAAAAACAATGAACCTATTGTTTGGAAAGGACAGTACGTTGATCCACTGCACAAACAAGTCAAACCCAAAGCAGAGAAGATGAATGAAAGCAGACGGAAACCCTTCAAGTTCAAAGTAGGGGACCAGGTCAGGCTGTCACATCTGAGACATACCTTTCAACGTGATTATCAGGAGAAATGGACAGAGGAAATATTCATTATTAGCCGACGGTACTACAGAGATGGGATACCAGTCTATAAAGTCAAGGATGGCAGGGGATCATGTCATTGGTTCCTTCTATGCGAATGAACTTCAGAAAGTCTATAAGTCTGCAGACACCATGTGGCGTGTAGACAATGTCTTGAAGACGAGAAAGAGAAAAGGTCAGAAGGAAGTCTTTGTCAAATGGATGGGTTATCCCAAGAAATTCAACAGCTGGATCCCCGAGGCAGATCTGCAGTCTGTGTAGTGGATATAAAAAGTCTTAAGTTTATGACATGATCACAGTTGGAAGGAGACTATAGACGTGACAACATGTATGGTTGTTCCCTCTGTTCCAAGACTGATACCTGGCCTCATGACTTAGTCAGACATAGGCGTAATAAACACACAGAAGACAATAAGCTGCAGCATCAGCAGCAATATTCCCAGCAGCAGCAGCAGCAGCAATACTTTACGCCTAACCATTTCAAGTTTACCATCCCCTCTAATGCAGTCGTTGTGGGTCCTACCGGCAGTGGCAAATCGATGTTTGTATACAACCTTCTGACGCAAGGATGTATACAGCCAACACCTAATCACATTATCTGGTGCTATACTCAATGGCAGCCCCTGTACCAGGTGATCTGTGAACAGTTACCCCATGTGATGTTTGTGAAAGGAATTCCTTACGATGTACTTGACGACACCTACTTGGATGCCAGAAACAACAACATGATTGTGTTGGATGACTTGATGTCTGAAGCCAAGGATGACAAACGTGTCAGTCAGCTGTTTACAAGAACTTCTCATCACAAAAATGTCATCATATTCTTACTGTTACAGAACTTATTTCCACGAGGGAAAGAGTCACGTGACATTGCTCTGAATTCTCACTATGTGACCCTTTTTAATTCCCCAGTGGATAGACTTCAGGTCCAACTGTTTGCTAGACGTATTTATCCCAATAATTCTGAAAGGTTTATGTCACTGTATGAAACAGCTGTTCACAAACCTTATGGCAATCTGACACTTGATCTACGACCCACTACCCTTGAATCAGGACGACTACAGCCAAATATACTCTCAAAAAGTGACAGAGGACCATCTCAAATGGAGACAAAAGGACCGCCAGTATCGAGACAGTTTGTGACTTTCAGCAAGAGTATAAAAAAGGAGCCAAATGAGTCCTTGAATCAGTTGCCAGCAGACACTCAAAAGGTGAACATCTCTGACCCTGTTGATACTGACGGCCTTGAAGACAACCTTGAAGACGAGAGCATGCCCTCCTGTGACGAGTGTGGGATTGTATTTGAGAACAATCATGACCTCCAGCGTCATGTAAGAACTTGGTGTCCTGAGAATGATGGTGAACCTTTAAGGAAACGGACTAAAACTGAATCCCTCAATGAAAGCAAAGATGACATCCTACGTCCTATTGAATCATCTAAAGTCACTGGCATTGACAAAGAGAGAGAAGTGAAGGGTATTGAATATATGTGGGATCAGACACTGAAAACCTGTAAGGGGGACATCTTGAGAAAGAAGGAGGAATACGAAGATAAAGGCAAGAGTGAGAGATGGATTGAGAACAAACTGAAGAAGTGTTGGGAACAGACATTCTTGGAAAGCTATTTTGGTTATGGGCCGCTCTTCAAGCCTATTTTTGAGAAAGTGAGAGCTCTGGACCCTGACATGGATCATGCAGATATGGATGTTAAAATCAGTCAGTGGATGAAACCAATAGTGAAGGACATCCTCTCCAAGGTGGACCTGTCCGAGGTTGAAGATATAGAACTTGATGAACAATCTGACAATGAACCTTCAGATGATGCACTTTGATAATTCATGAAAAAACGCTTGTGGTTGTATAGGACACATATGTACACCGAATATCTAATCACTAACAAGAATGTACATGTATGTTTGTGTGTATCCCTGTGTTGATGTCTTTATGTATTAAAATGTGTAAATAACACCGCACAGTCGTTTTTATTTTTATTTATTCGAACCTTTGTGATGCATACTCAATCAACTTTTAAGTTGAGTTGTTCATAAGCCCGTGTTATATATATATATATATAGATGTAGTAAACCTTGGGTGCTATGACACTGATAATTTCGTTAAGATATAACAACACTCATAAAGAATAACACAATTCTAAATAAAAGTTAAGATATTTATTTCATGATCACACAAACATAGTATGATAATTACAAAATTCTATTCATATCTACAATGTAAGTTAATAGAAATAACATCTGTATAAACTTTATAACATAGATGTGTTTACATCAAGGATTCAAATATATTCACAATGACATAGATATGATACAAACAACAAATGTGAAACATACGTCAGAATAATGAGGGTCTTATTCTTTCTTGTTAGAACAGACATATTGATATTCCCCAGTGCAGGTTAAATAGCCTACACACTGTGGTACAGTCATACAAATATAACAAGGTACTCTACATCCAATTCAAATCAGTGAAAAGGTTATGTAGTTCTGCATTCAGAAACATACTTTGAATAAGCTAGGTATGAAATGGCTTCCATACATCAAACAGACACACTATTGATATATTTAACTGTTTGTATAAGACTTGATCTTATAATGACCATGGACAAGTGTGTGGATCCCATCATCTAGTACATAACGCTTGTCATCAAAAGGTGAAAGACTGACCTTATTGACAGCAATTGTATAGATTTGGTTCATCTCATGTGGGAATTGAGTTTTGTCAAAAAGACACTGCTTGTAGAGCTCATGTCTCAGCTGTCTCTTAATGACAGTTTTGGAAACCCCCTTTGCTGTATGTTTTTCTGCCATAACTATTTTTGTGTCATTGTCATGACCATTTTCTATTTTATTCTCTTTAACTTCTTGTTCAAAGGAAAATGAATATAGTTTTGGAGGTAGTCCAATAAACTCCTCCATGATACGACCACCCAGCTCGTCCTTGAATTTCGCTAAGACTTTAGCATTAGTTTTGGAGAAAAGAGAGTGTTTTGGAGGATAATTACTTGTATCAAAGAGATGCCTATGTCCTCCTATGTCAGCATACAGATCAGGAGTTTCAATTTTGTAACACAGAGAGTCGGTATCTGTGAAGCACAGCAATGATTTCCCCCCATATTTGGGTTTGATGAAATTGTAATGAAAATCATACATGACCAGCTCTGATAGATCTAAAATAGAAAAGCCTGCCTGAACCTGAAATCAGGCTGGTTTAGCACTCAGGCTGGCTCTTAATGTGGTTCAGGGACTGTGAGACAGAAACAGGCTGGTTGAGCTCAGCTGGCAAATCTGGCTGCCAAATCTGGGTTAAAGATTTTAAAGGTCTCAAATGTAGGCTTGGCACAAAGCTTTTTGAGACGCTTAGCTGAATTCACCAGCTCAACATTCAGATGCTTTCTCACATTCATCATGGAACGGCCAAAACAAGAATTGTTCAACAGTTTGAAAAAGGCTTTTTCTGTTTCATTTTTAGCTTGTTTTCTCTTCTCTGTATTATATTCAATGAAGGGGCGTAACCAGGCCGTCCGCCTGAATTGAATAGCTCTGTGAATTTTAGTTAGAAGCATACCATGATCGAGATAGAATTGTAAATTTCTGTAGTGTAACACGTAATTGTTTTTGTCAAACAAGTTAGGCACTAGTTTTTTCACGGGTTTCCCCTTCAGGTTTAGTTTTTCTTTCAGTTCTTTTGAGTGTTTAGAAAGCATGTCATCTGTGACTATCATGGGTTCCGCTGCCAAAGGGTAATCATTGTGGAGGTCATGCAAATGAGAAGGGTATTGTAGATCCACCTCTAAGATGTAACCAAACTCAGCATCAGGGGCTATACTCATCACATCAATTTCATCAACGTTCTCCACCCAATGAAAATCTCGTTCTGGCAGGGCTTGAGACATGGCCCAACCATAAAGATTGTATGCATCCCAATACATGAGATAGCTTGATGGAACATTCGGATTAAACTCCATGAGTTTTGTTAAATGGTTGTTGCATGATGCATATTTTGTTGAGATACAAGATATGCCACCTCTCAAACCTGCTTTCCAGCATGAGATGCTGATCTACATCTGTCAGGAGTTCAAGCTCTACCTCACCCATTTTCAACATGGCATCCCAACCGAACCCAGGAAGTGTATAATAATGGGCACTGTCAAGTTCATAGTTTTCAAGACACATATCTCTAAACTCTTCAAACACATCGGCCAAAAGTAAAACATCAATTTTCATGTTCAAATCATGGTACTCCCCCATATTTTGTATATGAAATCTGGACCATACTTGCTGGGCATGAACATAATCTTCATCGGACTTATTAAGTTTTAGTCAATCTATTGTAAAATTCATTTTGTTTTGGAAGATTGTTCAGCATGAATTTTGATTCGTCATTCATGAAGTCATATGGATAAACCCCCTTCTTCAAAAGTAATTTTCTTTGTTCATCATTGACAAATTCCCAGAACAAATGTTTGAATTTAGCACTGCATTTATCCAAATTGTTAATCTTTGTCTTGTCAATTTCGTCAGAACAATCATTAACCATATTGTTCACCAAAGTATCCAGGGAGGTTTGAGGAAATTTGAAAGAATCGATAAATCTTAGCCTTCCTAAAGAGAAAGAAATGTATTTCTTCAAATTCTGAGCAATGCATTCAAGTTTTCCTTGGTAAGTTTTATCTAAATGTTTTAGCAACAGGTGAGAATCATAATTAGATAAATTATGAAAGATGACGGGCAAGTAGAATTCCTCCTTCTCTTGACCCTTATCGTGACTTTTCTTCTGTTTACTCTTTTTAAACTTGAGCTGAAGTTTACAGGTTTGATGGGCGGCACCTCGGTAATTGAGAGTTTTCTTCAAATGATCATGATCCCTCACTTTGACCGAATTTTTATCAAAAGCTTTATGACAGATATGACATGTATCAGCTGACTGATATGCCTTCACATCAGCCTCTGTAATATCTAAAGGAAACGTTTCACTCAATTTTTCTTGAATAGCCTTTTCCTCTTTCAACAAACAATCAATGAAATGTCCAATGACATTTGGACCCCTGTACACTACAGCAGGTTGGTAATTGTCTGGTTCAGATGAAACTACTTTGTAACAGAAGCACAGACTTCTTTCGTTATAGACTCGAAGTCACAGTAGACCACATGGTACTCTGAGCTGATTTTGAATGTTTTTGAATTTAACCCATGCTTTTTCCCCCTCGGGCATTTTGATGTTCTTTTACATTTTATGGTCATAGCAAAAGGGTGCATGGTTTTCTAATAAATCCTTTCGAGTGAAGCCGTGAAGACAATGTCTACAGTAGAAAGCAGTTCCATTATGTTTTGATCGGTCTCCCAGTAATCTGCTAAAGTTTCTGATTAAACAAAAATGCCTCTTTTCCTCCTGATTCAACAGTAATAGATTTACCGTTTTATCACACAAGAGCTTACTGACATGCAGAGGAAACATACCATCCTTCTCCTCATAGCCATACACATTCACGGAAACATTGTTTTGTTTTTCAAATTTTGAAATTTGAGACAGTGGGACAGGTATGTCAATCCCATACATGTTCAATTCTGATTCATAGGCATCATATTTTGAAACTCTGTTTGCATGATCTTTGAATGATAATGGGTGCAAAGCTGCAAGAATAGACCAAACAAAACATTTCTGATCATTGTTTTGAATATTCAAAATAGCTGTTTTGGTTTTCAAGTAATTTGGTAAAGGAATGAAACTGGATGCCGACAGGGGAACATACTCAGCTGTATTCACTTCAAGGTGTATGATGTGATCTAAGATCCACCCACTCCCCTCAGCCTGAAATTCCTGAGCAGAAGAGTACAACTTTTGGAAAGCCTCGGCTAACTGCTCACTGATTTCTGCTAAGTTTGTTACCCAAAAATTTGTTGTTCTCAGAACAGGCTCAGCCAAATGACTTTGATTATTTTCGCCATATTTAATATAACTTAACTTGAGGGCGAGGAACCATTTCATACCTTTCTTCTCCAACAAAAAAGCATGAAGAATATCGATAATGTTTGTCTCTTCATCTGCGAGATATTTTAGAAGGTCTACATCATTTATTTGGTTTGGAGTAAGTGTGGTCGTCCTCAGCGTCCCCTCCAAGGCTGACCTTTGACCTCCTCCGTACTGGTTAACGCGCCTGGCTTGATACCTCTCCCGCCGTCTTACACATGAGTCACATTCGTGAACATTATTACTGAAAAAGCGTTCACCCAGAGGCCTTCGACAGCTTATACATTCCCTTCCATTGTGTGAACAATATTCACAAAATAGTTTCCCCGGCAGTAGGCACTTAAAGTGCCCACACCAGTTACAGGTGTCTAAACGTGCTGGAGGGGGGTTTTCCGCTGACTGCAGACATGGACGTTTTGCTGCAGGTCCTGATGAAGACTGTCTTCTCTTCAAAGTGAACAGCTGACAGCTATGGCCTTGAAGTGCATCGAGGCGAGAATAAGACTTCTTACACTGCACACATTGAAATCGCTGGTTATCATGTACGGTGCGAACATGACGCAAAAGGGATTTATTCTGTGTAAATTTCCGATTACACAGATGACAATGGTGCGGCATGGAATGTGTAGGTTGCTGTTCAGTACATTGCTCTGACGTTTTCACACTTCGTGTGGCTAACAGTTCAATGCGTTTTAGGTTCACTTCGGGATCATTTGCACAGTGGTGATTTGAAGCCCATATTTCCAGCTCTTGTAAGGATTTCACCTTGCTGAGGAAATCTCGCTTCTGCTCCATCTAAAAGGAATGTAAAAATGTATTTAAGATAAGATAAGATAAGATATTTATTGCATAGCATTCCATGAAGAAACAGTGGCAATATTCTATAAGCTACAAATATTTACACAGTAGGTACAAGAAATATAGATACATTTCACACATAAATGATGTACATTATAACAATTTTTAGAAATCATGTGGTATAATGACATGGAAATAATATATGAGGAGACTATGGTAAGATATAACATTCATTTAAAGTTGTAAAGATGGTGACATATTTTGGAAATTAATTCAGGACTTCTGTTCGTGAATTGTTCTTTTTTTTTGAGAGTGTAGTAAATTCTTGGTCATAATATAGAATTGTGTGTATAAGTGATTCCCTTTCTTCGTTATACTTGGTACATGATATAAAAAAATGTGCACTTTACTCAAAACAATATTATGTAAGTACATTTGAAACATAGAAATTATATTATTATAGTACTTAGGGCTGTACATATTTAAACATTACATGATATATGTGAATTCTTATTTTGAATATGAAGTTGAAACTAATCGTAGGAAATAGACTGACTTACCTTTAATTGACAGGTATCAGTTGTTTCTGTCAGAAAGCTGTTCAAAAACATCCGAATTTGTCAGCTGTAGGTTGTAGAATTAAATTTTTATCTTATGCAAGCCCTTTTTATAGTCATAGTAAAGGGTGAGTTCATGTTATGTAGTTTATATGCACACGTCATATGTAATTTTAAGATTTAACATTTAGCAGCATAGCTTAAAGAAAAAAACAAAAAGCAGTATTTTACACACACACACACACCCTTAAAGGTCACATGCAACGTAAAACACAACTTTGCAGATTCTGATACCTTTCGGTATCGACGTACCGAAACAAAGCGTCAAAAATGCAAATTCAACTTATAAAGTTGAAAAATAACGCGATGAAAAAAAACGCGCGAAATCGGAGTTCAAACGTTTCACTAATTTTCCCCAGACTTTTCTGGGGAATACAGGTTTCAACAGCTGGGCTGCGCTCATAGCACGTGCGCAGTGAAATAGGTTCGCGCAACTTGGAAGCGGGCTGTCTGGTGAATACTCGGTGAAGGCTTTGGTGTGAGCTATTTTCATAATGTTTTGTTGATATCTCACAGGCGCGAGCTTTTTATATGTTATGACAGTAAATAAACTGTTTATATAATTTCATTTGTCTATTTCACCACACGTTCTTCTTACCGAGTCACTTTCTCAGTTTGATACTTAAAAGCAATGTCATTATTTAGCGTTGACACAATTTCTAACTGTGATATAGATATGTCGCTGTCACAGACAAAACTCAATGTCTTGTTTTATTGACACCTGTGTGTCTGCCTGCCTGTCTGCTAATGACAATATTCAATACACAACTGCGATCACTGACCACATGCAATTTGAACTTAACACCAATCAGGCTATACACCATAAACAAAACGCATTGATTTATGGCCCGAGTTCGGTCTCTGTCATATTATGTAATTACACAGACAGGCAGGTGTGATACTTGAACACATGACATGTTATGGTGTCTGTTGATTTCAAAATGTTATACACAAAAAATGAGCATGTATTTACAAGACCCAACATCTCTATATACTAGTATACACACAAAATGAGCCGTGAAGGCGGCATCTGCTAATGAACCAGCCGTTACACTTGAGTGCACACCCACCCGCTCTGACTGGGTTCGGTATCCCGGCTGCTTCGTTTCGAGGGAGGTAAACCCAAGTACAAAATATTGCACTTTTGATTTGCGATTATACGCTTATAATTTTGTTTATTTGTTTTTTCATAATCAGCAATTCATATTATATGTCATGAAGAAGTGATAATTGTGTTTTAATTATGTTTGATTTTTTGGTTGCATGTGACCTTTAACAATGTTATCGTCATACTTAGTTCAGACATGTCTCACCATGTCTTACTGTTCAAACCAGACAATCGCACATCAATTCAAATTAAAATTGTTAAGTAATCTAACACTAATGAGTGAGTCACGTCATAATGAGAGTTCCCTTAGAAACTGAGAGCTGGTTTCACTAACTCTATTCCAAGATGCATTGCGAACATCATGGACCAGGTTCTCGCATCATTTGAACGGGGACACTTTCTCATTTACCATGACTAACCCATCTCGAAGTGAGCTATGGGAGCGACCTCCATGTGAGACATGTACACTTCCATTATTCTCATACAGTCGGGTTTAGAACCAACAGTCAGCCTCCCTAGCCGGTGCCGACAGATCTTATTAAATCATAATCAAATTACCTTTAAGTAAGATGCAGTGATTTCCCTTAAACTATCACTTCATTCATTTACTTTCCATAAGAATGTTATATAGAAAACAAAAACCTGTAAGACATCACCTTAGGTTGAATAGGAAATACATTTTAATCTGTCTAACACTATTGAGTGAGTCACGTCATAATGAGAATTCCCTTAGTCACTGAGAGCTGGTTTCAGTAACTCTATTCAAAGATGCATTGCCAACATCAATAGACCAGGTTCTCGCATCATTTGAACGGGGACACTTTCTCATTTACCATGACTTACTCAATTCAAAGTGAGCTAGGGAGCGACCTCCGTATGAGACATGTACACTTCCATTATTCTCATACAGTCGGGTTTAGAACCATCAGTCAGCCTCCCTAGCCGGTGAATGAAAAAAAAATAATTCACACCCACCAGCAATATACAGTAGCTAAGTGGGAATGTATAACTTAAAACAGATAAATACAATAGTTTTAAAGCAAAGGAGACAATTCATTCATACCAAGCTTTAACACTACACCTGTCTCTCGCTAACGGTAGGAGAGAAGCTGTGAGCGACACAAAGTATCTGTCTCCCGAGAGCTCGAAAAAAACGCGTCCTTCTCGATCCGCGACTGCTGATAAAATGACACTTGAAGCAGGTTTTCCCATGCAATGTCAACGCTGACAGGCAAGAAGCTGTTTGTCCCACGTCCTACACGTCTACTGCTGGAGTGATAAGTGAATGGCGTAAACTTTCATATAAGTCAACAAATAGAAGGCTTCATGTTAGCCAGGGGGCTGGCGAGATGGCATTCATTGCGTAAGCCTAGTCACCTTAAATGGGTCAGTGAATCACCCCTTTATCATTAACTCGGCCAACCGTTACTCAAAGCCCCGCGCTGTGGAGCCAGTGAGATGCGTTGCGAGAGATATCTAGATCACACGTTATCATAGCAATTCAGAGGGTTTGTTTATGATACGTTGGCGCACCCATCTACCAACCATACAATTCACACAGGGGTGCGAGGGATTTACGCCTCAGCAAATCACAATCTCTCTGTATATCGGTTTGCGGTATACACTGAGTTTACGTAAAATATTCTCAATGTTTAATAAGTTTGGTGTTTGAGTATGGAAGTCATATTCCTGTATGTGTATTACAGCTTTGTTTATCGTGGACTGATGACAAAGCAAAGTGAGCTGGCAGTAAGTGAAAGGGTAGTTGAAAAAAGATATGGCTTGGGTGCTGACACAGTCATTTTCATTATGTCTCAGCCTGTGCAAACCTGACAATCGCTCGTCGATTTCGAATTCAAACTGGCTAGTGCGACCTACTTTTTTAAAATTTAGCTACACCACATTTGTGTTGTAATAATAGTGAATCCATTATTAACTAAAGTACTGTCGGAAATGCTAGAAAAATGCTTTTTAGCCTTAATATCTTTATAAAGGTGATAAATGTACTATGTTGTCAATATATCAACTCGCCTATTGTCTACCTAATTTATATTTCAATCGATTTAACATTCCCATGCATTTAAAGGGCAGTTTACAGGAGAGAATTTGGTACCAAAACAGCAACTTAATATTTTTTCAGAGTTCAACAACAGAAATCTGAAAGTCTTTACATTTATGCTAATAATACAGGTGGTGTAAAAATATGAATTAACGTTTTTTCCTAAACAAATAAATATTCAATGTTTGTGTTACTTTACTTAATTATCGTTTCTTTATTGAAGAAATATTATTATAAATGTTAAGTCTTGATAAATACGTTTCCCGTCATGCATGCACATCTTTATCACAGCGTCCACTATGGCCAACTATTTGCAGTCGATTGTTGCAAAGGTTTATAGTTTTTTTCTGCTTAAAAAAGACAGAGGTAAACCTTTCATTAGTTTAGAAAGGGTTTATTACAGAACTTGTAGAGCTGTTGGCATGTCTTACCAACAAGTTTACAATATTGTAAACAAATCAGACAAGACAGGGACCGTCTCAAATGCAAAACCGGGACGTAAAACCATCCTTGACAACTTTGACAAGGGAGTGCTTAGACGGGCGGTCTACAAACTTTATGAGAAGAAAAATATACATATTCTAAAGAAGCTACACCAGTGACTTCGTTAAATATGTGGCCAATGTTCACAACTAGATTAAACTGACCGAATTACATCCATATGTTTTCAATGAAATATATGTTGACATGCAAAACATTTATTAAAACGTTGCACATTTCTACAATCAATCGATAAGATAACACAAGTGATTGGACTCTTTCCAATGTACAGTAATTCGTATGTTTATTTCAAAACAAACACACATACACAAATGATCCCTTACATAACCGATACGTATACTATACGTACACATATTCAACATTTTGCAGAAAACATCTATTGAGATGACCCCTCGCCCGAGCGCGTGCTCAGGTGTCAATTTCACCTGTCGATACCGTGGATGCTGATGACGTAACACAGGCAATTAATGTTTGTATCAAATAACGTCCCACTACCCCTTATTTTTCTAAGTTTTTGGTATTTTCATCAGTAAAAACACATTTTAGGGCATGTCTCACAATTTATTCTCTCGGTCTACATTAGGTAGATGTTTCTTGAAGTGATATTTGTTATACCTGTAATACCTCTGAATTTTAAATATAAGTCAAAAAAGCATTTTTCTAGCATTTCCGACAGTACTTTAATTGCAACCTCAGTAATTGTTGATGCTTCTATAGGTTAGATAAACTCACTTTATGCACTCTGCGATATAAATAAATCAAAACTTGACTGAACGATAATTTTGTAAACACACTTGCCCTATAGCCACTGTGTACAAGAAGCAAGCGCAAGGCGGAAGAGATGTGTACCGTTAGTGTTGAACCAATTTGCTATGACCTCCATAGCCCATAAGCATACACGAGCATGTTAACGTGGTGAGACTGTACATAAATAATTACTGTACTCCACGACACATCACGATAAGTTATATATGACCTAGATATCTAGGTTACGTTTACCATGTTGCGCAGCATTTATGAAGGGAAGCTACTCTAAAGTCACAGTAGAGGAAATATTACGGGAAGTCAATCACGTTTACTTTATCAACATATGAACAAAGCAAAAGACTAAACGTATTTCCTGACCTGGATTCAAATCAACCGCTTCCACATGGGAGTAGTGTTGTTAATTCTTGAGCTGGATAATCGAGATTATAAGTAGATCAAGATAGCTCTCCTCGAGTGGATCTGGACCAAACAAAATTGTATTATTCATGTGATGAAATTATTTGTTTGGTATTTTTTCTGTTGAAATGTTTTGTCCTATCGACTCTGTTTTATAGATATAGGGTATCTATTCACGCATTTATTTTCAGTTGTACAGGACTACTGGTGATGGC
This sequence comes from Haliotis rubra, assembly GCF_003918875.1. Classification (NCBI taxonomy): domain Eukaryota; kingdom Metazoa; phylum Mollusca; class Gastropoda; order Lepetellida; family Haliotidae; genus Haliotis; species Haliotis rubra. Next base: position 400,577 of record NW_025765225.1, on the reverse strand, counting down.
GATGTGCGCGTAGCTGCATGTTTCAATCGCAGAGGAAAAACGAATCGCCACATCATCATGTAGAAACTATTTCATTCAATCAGCATGAGTGGGACACAATGTGCAAGACAAAACTGGATGATTTTTTTTCTTTCGTGACTGATTTGGAGGTATTTTACCTAAACGGACTTATGGTACTTGCATGGGGAATATTTGAAACACTTTTCAATACTGTGTTACTATACCATAACATTGATTTATTGTAGACCTTGTGCGTTTATTCTGTACCACTGTAACTGAAGACCTTTTTAAGGAGAACCTATTATCAGGTTAGCATAACAGGATTCACACTAAAGCAAACAATTAACCTAAATAAATAACGAACACCTGGAGTGCAGTTAATAAAATTTTATTTTGAAATGGTGTCTTAAAAGTCCAATAACAATAGACACATTCACAATAGCTTCCAACTGTAACACTGATGAATAACAATAAAATTTTCAGAGGATGCAAATTGAAAATATATTGGGTGCAATATTTATGTTGATAGAAATATCTTTTTAGATTAGTCTGACATGAATGGCAACAATTACAGCTGGATCAATTCATAATTTATCATAGTTTTCTCCCCTTACACATTATCATAATCTCTTACCTGTTTTTCTGGTTCCCAACTAACTCTTTTCAAACAGGATGAAATACATTCTTTTTCATCAATTATTAATTAAACAGCAGCAAATGAGTTACATCTACAACTATGCCATTATGAAATACCTTTCTATTATTCAGTTAAATCCATCAATGTGTATGTATTACAGCTGTCTCTTTTTTCATCCATCATTTACACAACACAAAAGCATGAAACAATTTCATTTACATTCATGTCTGTCAATTCTTGTGCTGTTTGGGCAAGGTACTTCACAAAACCTGGGAAGATATTCAACAAATGAAAAAGTTCCAGCTAATCAGTGCCAATGTTTGAAATGATGGAATACTGTAAATTGTTCAATCATTTTTTATCATCATACATGAATTTACAAAGTCCAAACTTTTCAAGTTCAAGTTTTCTGTTCAATGTTTCTATTTTGTCAACCTTTTCCTTGAGTTGCCTCTCCTGTTCATGTAATTTTTGATGGAGTTGTTCTATGTAGGACTGGGGTCAGTGGCTGCTGTATCACTCTCTGCTTCACTGTAATATAAGCATTGTAAAGCATCACTATTATCTCTTCGACCACACAAACAATAAATATATCTCTGGAATTACAAATATACATCAAGGAGTAGAGGCTAACATCATTTCATATTTTAGACAGTATGGGCAATCAATATTTTTATATGTAAATAACATAGCATCTCTGAAATTACAAATATACATCAAGGAGTAGAGGCTAACATCATTTCATATTTTAGACAGTATGGGCAATCAATATTTTTATATGTAAATAACATAGCATAATAAAGTTCAGTTGTATTAAATTCTTTAAAACCATGTCAGTTGGCAAAATTAACTTAATACGATCTGACATTCTTACTGTATCTGAGATGGTGACTGTGGTAGATTGCTTATGGGAGGTTCCTGAGCTGGTGACATGCTCTCTGACTCTTAATTAGCAGCATCTGAAATGGATATTTAAACACTAAATATGTGTCAGTTGTTGTAATTAGATTGTCCAGTAATATGTCCTGTATCCCTGAAGTACTGGTCAGCATGCAGTAATTTTGAAAGTACATATTTAAAATTTGTTTTAACAGCATGTGTGTGTCCTGCATATACATGTACTTGAAATGTTACTTTGATTTGCAGCCAATCAAATTTCACTGATACAGAATATTTGCAAATAAAATTCCCTTGCCATCATGACAAGAGTGTCTCCATATGTCCATATGCTTTAAAACAAATAATATAAAGGACCGTTCATAATTTATGACTAGCGGGTGTGATGATGATTTTAGGTGCGGTGTTTGTGGGGGTTGGGGTGTCTCCAATTTTGTTTTGGGAGGCAGGGGGAGGGGTCAATTGTGTACATATGAACTAGGGGGGTGGTCACTGATTTTAAACATGACAATGTGTTTGTGTGTGTGTGTGTGTGTGTGGGGGGCATCATTCCAACGCAAAGGCACACAGCAGTAATCTTTCCTTTTCGAGGTCGCCATTTTCAAGGTTGGGTCAACCTATTTAAGCCTCGCTTTCGATTTGACCTCGAGGTCATGCATATTGGCTAAGAATGGTCTATAAAGATAAGGGGGCCTCACTCCGGTATGCTTAATACTAAGTCATTGCAACTCAGATCACTTGGCGAGAATTTGCTGTGAATAAGGACACAATATTTTCGTGATGTTTTGTTCACGGAATTATCGAAAACAATGATACTCAAAACATTTGTGACAAACGCGCACCTGGCCAATGATTATACGCCATTGTTTTGTCTATAACACAACATAAACAAATTCAATGAACAAGACATATCCTTTAAACACGTGTGCATATATACATTTCATGAAATAAATAAATAATTTTTATTTATTATGTCAGTTTTACTTAGGTTTAAAATACTAAATGTTGATAATGAAATTAGTTTCATGAAACCTTATGTGAACGATACACAAAGTATACATTAATAATACAAGTGTAATCCGCAGGACAGTGTGATTGTGTTAACTCTTATTCAACCGACCTTCACCTCAAAGAAATTGCCACATATGTCCAACAATGTTGATGTATGACATCACTACCGATGACCGATTTCTCATGAAATGTATGATGTAAGTAATCGGAAACATTCTGACTATCTACGTATGGTTGTTTGTTTTTATGTTCATTGAAAAAGTCAGAAATGCCGATAATTGCCTATGTCGTTCTCCATGATTTTGCGTCTCGCATTGCGTCACGCTGCACAGAACTTTCGTATGAATATCAAATGTCAGTATTGTATCTGTTTTAAGTTTTCTAGTTCTTGCTACGATACTCTTTCCGTGCATATTCTAAAAATATTGAGCTCATGCATGCTACGAATAGACGAACTGATGTCTAAAAAATTGAGAAAATGCTGCACAGTATAAAATCTGATTTTTGCTATGTTTATATTTCTAGCAAGCGCTGTGTAATGAGCACAACGTCCCGTTTTCACACCCAGTATGTTTCGTTTTTTCTTAGACACTTGGTTTTAGCGAGAAAGACCATTTGGAATTTGATTCTAAAATGTATAAGGAATTCAGCGATGCATTTGTCACAAATGAATATGAAATATACATGATGTAATTGGCGTCCTATGACTGGCCTTAGCGAAACTTGATTTTGTAAACACTATCCAATATGACGGAAAGCTCACTTCGGCGTTCGTGTTCGTGTATTTTCCGAAACATCCCAACCGATTCTAGGTTTATCGGCGATGTTTCAGAATTATATAGACGTGTTTCTTCACAGCAGTCGAAATGTTTGTTTTTGGTCCGAGGTTTAGCCCTAATGATGCATTTTGACAGACGACCGAGAGTAACACTTACATGTTTACAGCGCGGAATTGTGGGAAAAAATTAGGGGAATCCCCGGATTTTAATGAAAATATTTACATTAGGACGTCATTAGATAATGATACGCTAATAAGTGTTTGATACAACCGTTTTTAATGATGCTATTAACTAATGATGCATTAAGGATTTAATGTATCATTAGGGTTTAATGTTGACATTAGTTAATGAAGCAATGATACAACCGGATCCAGGCATTGCCAAGTTCAGCTAGAGCTGTGTTAAAGACAACCATATGTATTTTTAGCGTGACGTCATCGAGGCAGGTAAAACTGACCAATCAAAATAATGGCACCATCGTCAGGTGGCGTGGCTCTCTCATTTTACTATCATCAATGTTGTTTTGTCGTAGTCTTAAAATCTCAATATCCACCTATTGTCCTTTCTGAATTGATAATAATAGAACAGTTTATTATTGTGTCATGTTGTTTCACCTCATAAGGCCTAAAAGACACCAAATTTAAAACATTACTATACATATATCTAAAAAAAATAAAATGAATAATTTAAAAAAATATATAATTAAAAAATGTCATATCAGACACACCAACCCCGTCGGACAGACATTCAGACCTCATTAGGACAGACACAAAGACTCGTTTGGACAGGCACACCAATTCCCTCGGTCAGACGCACCGACTCACTCTAACATCTAACAGACTCACTCATACAGACACACCAAATCATTCGGTCAGTCACTCAAACTCATTCGGTCAGTCACTCAAACTCAATCGGACAGACACACTAACTTCCATGGTCAGACACATCGATTCATTCTGACAGACACACCTTCTCAGTCTGGCTGACCTACCTACTCACTCTTACAGACTCACCGTCTCAGTCAGACAGACACTGACTCACTCGGACTGACGGCTCCATTAGGCTAACACACCGACTCACGCGTATTGATACACCGTCTCGTTCACATTGTCCCATTCAGGCTGACACACCGACTCACCCGGACTCACTCACAACAACATAGTGACTAACACTAGCGATACATACAGACTGGCTCCACATACCAACACCCTCATGCACTTGGACCATAGTCTGTCTCACAGTCCCTGAACCACATTAATTTCCCTACTGCCAAGCCCTATCTGCAATGCTAAAGCCCTAAATAAAGCAAGTCTAGATTTCCCCAGGAATCTCTGGTCTCCCTGGGGCTCCTTTTCAATATAAATGGGCTTGTTTGTTACTATCAAAATTATATACATTCAGAGACTAAGCCTTAGTCTAGGAACTGGTGTAAACATGGTATTAGCGTTGACCGTAACGTTGTAAAAACATTGACTGCCCATTGTCTTGAACTTGTCGACCTTAAAGACATACCCCAGCAAACTGACCAGTTTGTTTTTACACCCACGCAAAGGTCGGACTTACGGGACCTAACCGTTTAGAGATATCACATCAATTTCCTTTGTGGTACATCTGCTGTATGCACTGGGCCAGTAGATATAGATACTAACATCGTTACATACATACATACATACCTAAATACATAACATAGACCCACTCATACATAAATACATACAAAAATCTTTTTTGTCTTAAAACTGGATTCTTACATCTGCTAAATTAATATATAGATGTACTTGATTCATTGAATGTTCTACATACAATCTGGACCAAATTTAGCTTAATCCAGTACAACGTTATCTAGATTAATCTGAATGATATAGATTTACATTTGCATTATTTTCGTGAACAATGAATTTAGCGACATAAGAAGAAACAGGGTAACTTCATAGTGAAATGCACACGTCGCTGTGCCCTAAAACCTACAATGGTCTTAAGTGCACAGTAATCATGAGTGGGCGGAGCTTAAATGTGACCACGTCATACGTGTTTTGTACGCACTACTTCTCTCTTGAACACGGAAGTGTCTTTACTTCTGCTGAGTCGTGTAAAGTTGAATAGCGTGTAATGAGAGTGCATTTTTCCCTACAACATAACAAAAACAGCATTTCCTTCCATACTACCATTTATAAATATTAAAGAAAATATAGCAATATTCAAATGTTTGTTAAAAGTTCGATCGAAAATTTTGCAAGGGACCGTTCATAATGTATAGCTGGGCTGGGATCGAGTGATGATGATTTTTATGGAGAAGCACGTACAATGTGAATAAAAGTCCCACCCCACCCCTCTTCCTTCATGAAAACACACCAAGTGCATGTATACAAAATTGATGACACCTCTCTCTCTCTCTCTCAGTTATGTATCATTCTCAAAGAGTTTGACAGAGGAAGGGAGTGTTATGTGTCACCCAATTCTAGATGATTGTGGATCAATCTGTCAAGTCATAATTGCACTTTACTTTAATCAATCAGTACATTCATAAACTGTAGAATAAATAGAATATAATACATCTTCGTCATGACAGAGCCTGTTTTGTTACCACTATGCACACAGGGTGAGTGTGTAACTTTAGAAAATTTGAGAGAGTTTGAATTCTACTCTTTTAGGTTGGGTGGGGGTAGCCTAGTGGTTAAAGTGTTCTCTCATCATGCCGAAGGCCCGGTTCGATTCCCCACATCGGTACAATGTTTCAAGTCCATTTCTGGTGTCTTCCGCCATAATATTGGAATATTGCTAAAAGTGGTGTAAAACCATACTCAGTCTTTTAGCAGGGTGGAGGGTTGTCTGCAGGTCTTCCCCGTTGGAACTGAATTTGGTGTTTGGTAATCAATTCTTGGGTGATGTGCCATGTTCTTTATCAATGAGGCCAGGGCAATGTATTTTTTGTTTTACATATATTTGTCCTCAGAAGAATTTCTTGTAAGTTTACATTTTTGACCAATAAAAACATTAGGTTTTATTTTTTTGAGAGGAAAATTCACTTTTATTTCTTTTTTTGTATTCTTGAAAAAATACAACCAGAGGATACGTAAAACAAGAAATAGAATTAGTCTGGTCTAAACTTGAAATATAGGTGTGCTTATACAGTATGCATGAGAAGCAATGTATACTGGACACCTTTAGCACAGTTTACTAAAGGTAAAAGATGCAAATGTGTTCTGTGATTCTTAAGATATCAGAAGTTTAAACATTTGGGACATCTTTGAAATAGTGTGAAATGAGAGGTAGTTGGTTATGATGCCTCTATCAGTATCATACCAGTCACATCCCAATCAAGGGCATCAACTGTATATATTTGCATTGGGGTAGGGAGTCAAATCAATGCCTGTGGCGTCACATAAGTTTATGCAGCTGAACATAGACAAGCATGTGCAAGGTGAACATGTCACAGTGGACATTTTCTGTCCAAGTATAGACATCCATCAAATCCTGGTGTTAGTTGTTTGTGTATTCAGAAATGTTGTAGAGCATCAGCTGACCAGATAAAAACTGACCATTGTCCGATTTCCCCATAAAATTACAAAAGGAAATGAGTTTTGTTAAAGATGTTTTATTACTAAAATACAGAGCAGCCTGTCTTGAAATGGGATAGGCTAGAAGAATACCATGAAATGTAATTACATGTGTATATGTAGTACCAAACTCATTAAGTTGGTTCACACACATATCTTTATGTCTGTTGAAAAGACTCTTACAAACAATTGAAGTAATGCCATTGGCTCACCAACATTAAATGTGTAAATAAGTGGAGGTTACATGTATATGGCATTGAACATTACACCCATCATATTTGTGAAAATATAAACTAGTAAACAAACCAAGGTAGCTATTTGAAAATATTTTCATAAACAGAAGCATCCCCTACACCCCATTCCTTAAAGTATTTTCAAGTGTTACAGGAATAATTTAAAACCATACAACCGATTAAAATCCAACAATAACCAAGTCTATGATATAAATACAAGTATTACAGTCACATTTCACAATCATCTTGGGGGAGGGGTGTGGTGTGTGTGTGTGTGTGTGTGTGTGTGTGTGTGTGTGTGTGTGTGTGTGTGTGTGTGTTAGCCTATAGCTAGTGGTTAAAATGTTCGCGCCTATAATGTTCGCTCATCACCCCGAACACCCTGTTTTGATTCCCCACATGGGTACAGCCCATTTCTGGTGTCCCCTGTCGTGATATTGCTGGAATATTGCTAAAAGTGGTGTAAAACCATACTCACTCTCAATCACCTCAAATGTCACCTTCGATGTTGACATAGCACTAACATTAAACATGGCAGTAATTATAACCAGACATGAAAATAAGGAATACCTTGCATCATATATGAGTAATAATAAGTGAAACATGTTTTACAGCCACATGAACACTGACATCAACTTTAATGATCATGACCAAAACCTTCAAAGAACAGGGTATCCATTTGAAAGAAGAAGGCACATGTCATGTTTAATTATGCATGTGTGAATTCCTTCTTAGAACCTGTGTTGTCTTGTGACATGAACATTTTACCAAAACAATTCCCCAGGACTAATGAAGAATAATCTCATTAATCTTTTTGTGTTGTAGTCATTACGGAAACAACACTGTTTCACTGGGCTGCACATCTTGTTTATAAATTATTACCTTTATCAAATGATTTGGTATGAACTCATGATAGGTAACTACATTTCACAAAATGTCCTCCAGAAACAAAATATGGCGAAATCTGGAGCAACAAAAACTGACAAAGCTGAATATTTCAAGATGGGGTAATTTTCTTTTTTCTAAGACTAACAGCATACACATTAAATATTTAGATGTAACATCACATGTCAGACATCATTCACATATCATGAATTACACATATAAATCTTTCTTCGTTCTGGCAAAGGGCAACAGTTTTACATGCCTTCCATGGCAGACATGCAGAGACTTAGTTGCCAGTATGTGCAGCCTTAATTAAGTACTAACTATCACAAAAGTAATATAACAGCCAGTATCATGAAATACAAGAAATATGGCATAACTTTACTATTCCATTGTTTACTACATGCCACATATACTAATATCAAACCATCAAACTATATCAAATCATACTTATAAATCACATTGTCATGCAGTGTAAAAAAAATGTCACTGAAAAGGTGGTCTAATTGTTCAGCAGGACAATAAGCACAAATGGGTAACAGAAAAGCACAAAATGTTTGTGTGGGAAAATTAATGGAAACTTCTGTTCTGCTGGCAAAATAAATAAAAATTCTTGCTGAGACTATTTTACTGCTTCAAAACAGAAGTTCCTTAATTTGTCTCTATTATGGAGGTGTTACTCAGCTGACATCAGAATGTCAGAACAATTATCAAAATACATCAAACAAATCAGTAAACTGCATAATGAATGCACTTGAATCATTCCTGTAGTCCATCAAGATAACTGTCATCACTTGTCATCTACAGTGATGGGGACACCTCTTCCTGGTACTTGGTCAGCATCATATTCTGTTGATTTGCATTCCGGTTAACCTCTCGAGGTAATATGTGGCTGCTCTGAATTACAAAAAGATAGAAGTGTTTTTATTTGTATTGAACAATCTCTATGGATAACAAATTCTTTTTTATTTTATAAGTGTGACGTTTTGATAAGATTCTTGTACCATTGTGAACGAATGCTTGGACAAGGTGAACTACCATACATGTATATCATGTACCTGCATCACAATATTTGGTCATAGTTGGGCAACTGTGTTATACATCAACCGAGATACATTAACTCAGTTAATGTTTCATGCTTGTTAAAAAATAGCAACAGTCAGTTTCAATGAGATAATAATAGCATTAGCAAGCTAATTTCCTTTTGGCAGTACAAACTTAAGTCCAACAAAAATCACAAGGGAGAGGAGTTTGATGATTTTTATGGAGAAGCATGTACAATCTGAGTAACTTAAAATTTATGTACAAAGGAAGTGACCTCCCTCCCAAGTACAAATACAATTATGCCCCCCCTCCCCTCCAGATTAATTTGTATATTTATAATTTAAATATAATTATGTACAAAATTGCTGCCCCGCCCGGGTACATGTGTACAAAATTCACGACTACCCCTACCTCCCAGAAGAAAACGGGTGACCCCTCCCCTTAAAATCATCACCACCCCCACCCATCAAAAGAGTGAAATCAATCAATCAATCAATCAATCAATCAATCAATCAATCAATCAATCAAAATAAATAAATAAATAAATAAATAAATAAATAAATAAATAAATAAATAAATAAATAAACATCTGTGCATAAAACAAGCACCACCCTCTATTTCTACCAATTAATTTTGTCTGAAATAAAATTCTCAACTCTTTCCAAAAAATAACCTTTATGATTTGATAGAGCAAGCATTTAACATTTCAAAAACGAAAACATCATTGAATTTTGATTAGGATAATTGCCTATATTAAAAACAGGTGTTTTGAAAAGTGAAAGTAATAATTGATTGTTGTGTGGCCTATACATTTGTTATTTATTGTGAATGGATGAAAGTTTGTAAACTCAGATTTAGGAAAAAGTTACAGTCAAACTAAAAAAAGGCAAATTTTAAAATGCATTAAAAGTTGCTTTACAAACAAAACAAACAGATTTTAGCTGTAATTATCAGTATCCGGCAAGGGGAAGTGTTTATTCAATACAATAAACTCAAAATCATAAAACATTTATTCCAAAATCTTATTAATATGGCCTTTTTCAGTTTTGTCAATTAGCAATCTGAATTGTTGGAAAAATGTCTGAATCTTTGACATTCGGGTTCTTCCTGATTATGCGTAATTAAAGCTTACTTGATGTGTAAATGTCATCTTGGTATATAACAGAATTGTTATTCTTAGTCAAAACGTAATTCAATTGTGTAGTTTGAGCAGGAGAGGAATAATTATTTTGGGTAAAATTTCAGTCCAATCACATTTTAATCAACATATTCTTTCATAAAGAATAGAAAAGAATAAAATAAAATAAAATATAATAAAATAAAAAAAATAAAAATAAAATAAAATTAAAAAAATAAAAAAAAAATAAAAAAAAAATAAAATAAATAAATAAATAAATAAATAAAAATGTAACAAAAGCCATAAATAATGAACGTTCCTTAAATGGACATTACATTACCCTAACTTTTCTGAAGCATCACATCTTATTTTCAAAATAGGGTGGTGCTTAATTAATGCACAGGGTATAAATAAATAAGTAAAATGAATAAATACATGCACGCACCTTACACGCATCGCACACGCACACACACACACACACACACATACATAAATACATAAATAAAAATAAAATAAAATAAATATAAAAACAATGTAACAAAAGCCATAAATAATGAACGTTCCCTTAAACAGACATTACATATCCACTGTTTCTATTCTGCACCAAGATGTAACATGTTGCATCATTACACTGTTACAAAACAAAACATTCATGTTTCTTTTACAAATGTTTCAAGACTGATCTCATTTTGAGTGCAATAGATATGCAGTTAGCTGCCCTTCTTGTTCAAAATTTCAAGATCACAAAATGAGGCCTATAGCTCCAGTTCTTTTTACAGTTTGTACCTTCTAGTATCCCCCACATACACATCTTCATGAGTATCACAAATATTCTTCAATGTATGTACAAATGTAGCATTTATCAACTGACACAATAAACCATTTCAGAAAAATGAATGACGGAGAAAATGCCATATCTGAAGCCAAATGAGAAACTGACACAACCTCATACTTAGCATTTGCATACCAAATTATGATTCATCTTGAGTTTATTAGTCCCATATACTATACCCATCAGCTAATACCTTTCTTGGTGTCATCACATCTACTCTTGTTTGGAGTCTGTTCTCCCCTTCCTAAAAAATAAAATTATTTATCACCAAGTGCAAACATGTTCCTTTAGCATAAAGCAATGCTTACCATTATAATACATTTGTATTTCTTAAAAGTTTCTCAAATTGTAATAACCTTTTTGTCATGGGTTTCTCCTTCTTTTGCATCTGGCAATGAGTCTGTTAAGACAATACATGTGAAAAAATATGATATTTTGCCTACTTTGGTACAAATCCAGGCATCAGCAATGTTTTCATTTCAGGGTACATATAAGAGTGAGTAGGTGAGTTTAGTTTTACGCCACACTCAGCACTATTCCAGCTATATGGCAGCGGTCTCTGAATAATCGAGTCTGTACAAGACAACCCAATGATCAACAGCATGAGCATCGATCTACCCAATTGGGATAAGATGACGTGTCAACCAAGTCAGCAAACCTGACCACCTGATCCTGTTAGTCGCCTCTTACGACAAGCATGGGTTACTGAAGATCAACTCTAACCCGTATCTTCATGGGTTCATATAAGAGTGGATCATTGTAAATGGTTAAAAATGTATTGTTTCTTTGTTGGCTCTAGAAATTGCTAAATATCAACAAATGCTTCATCACACACTCTAAACGAATTACCTCTTGCATTTAGGCACTATATACTATCCATACCTGTGCTGACCATGAACTTGTTTAAACAGTTATGATTTTATTTACCACTAAGTTACCATCAACCAATGTTCATCCAGTGACATAAAAATCAGTCGAGTGCAATTTTCTGTTATTAGAAATTTACCTATGACCCTGTCATAATTTTGTGGTTGTTTTTTTTGTTTTGGTGTGTGTGTGTGTGTGTGTGTGTGTTTGTTTGTGTGTTAGTTATATTCCTATTTGAAATCGATGGCAGTAACACATTCTTTAAATAAAACAACTATTTGACACAATCCAGCTTGATCATATAACCTTGGGAACATTGATAAGAAAGGTTACTGTCATAAAAACATTAGCCCTCTCAAAAGTAGTACATATTTTAAGCTCATTGCCTAATCCTCCAGATGGCTTTAGCAAGTTTCTTGAAAAGATATTTTTCAAATTCATTTGGAATGGTAATAATGATAAAATAAAAAGAAAGGCTGAAGGGGGACTGGGTATGGTTGATATAAAAACATTTATTGAAGTTCTAAAATTATCCACTCTTAGACAATAATTACTGCAAAAAATTATCCGACAATAATCCTTTTAATATACCTTATAATGATATCTTCAAGTATGGAGCATTTCTCTTCCATTGAAAACCCTTATTGGAAAGATGTTTAAAAGCATGGAACAATTATTGCAAAAAAGGTTAATGCTGATTCTGACAATACTGATAACATTCTTGCACAACCATTATGGCTCAATCATAATCATAAAAACACTTATATTAGACACTGGGCGGATAAGGGTTTATTGACAGTAAAAGATGTATGTGATGAGCATGGATTTATGCCTTTTGATAAGTTAAAGATACAATACATAATAAGAGGGACACTATTAGACTATAACTATCTACTTCAAATCTGACCTGATATTTGGAAAAATGTTATTAAAAATACAGTTATCATTCCTTCCTACAATTCATACATCAATGTGTACCAATGAATTGAAATTCTTATAATAGATTGTATATTTATATACTTATCCTATCTCACGGTATGCACCATCTCTCTCTTCTACGACCATGTGTGGAAACGTGCTGTCAGCTAAGCTGAGTCAAATCTAACTGGCCTCTGACCCACCCTGACCTCTGCTTTCACCCCGACAACAATGCCTGTCAATCATCCATCAAAGCGTGCGGTTCGCCTAAATGATCACATGACCACCTCTATTTGTCATTCTCGTCTTGGAGCTTCCAGTAATCTGTGATTTGGGGCAGGTCGGGTGGGTCCTAACGCGTGAGATAGGACAAGTATATAAATATACAATTTATTATAAAATTTTCAAATTGTTAAACTTATCCTATCTCACGGTATGCATAATCCCACGGTTGGTAGGCGGGTCGCAGATTACCCGGTTACTACTACCACCGGGAAAACGCATAACTCAAGGAGGCAAGGAGAAAGCACCAACTCCCAATATGCAAACTCCAAACTTGAGATGTTTTTGTTGTTGTTTTTTTTGTTTTTTTTTCAGGTAACCCCTTGGCTTACACAGCACAAAAACTCTAAGGAGTGGGCGCTCCCGAGTTAATGTGGTTTTCAGCCCCAACTTTTGACAAGCAAAAGGACGCAGTTTGGCAAGTAGGCTCAGCCGCCCCGCGATTTATCAGGTGACCCCAGTGAATTAAAGTCGAGGACCTTAATCTGGACAGTCCCTGCTTCGAAACTATCCCCCACAGACACACGCTGGAAGGCGGTGAAAGAAGGAATAGCCCGGTTGCTCAACTAGTTTAACGTTCAGTACCAATCTCCCTAACTTACCAAAGGTGAGAAAGGACTTAGGAGCAGAACGCTTTGAAAACCATACAGGTAATCGGGATCAACACTTCACTGACGTGATTGCTCAAAGAGCAGAGGTCAGTAAGCGGAATGTCGACCATCTCTACATGTAGTACAGGACTTGCCTCATAGTCTTCTCGCCATGGTGTGACAGTACCAACACGTCCTAGTTCTCTAGGTGAGAAGGGTCTAGACCCAGGTCAAAAAGTACCAAGATATGGATAACATCGATATGTTTTATTATGTACAGAGCAGAGCCGACCGAAGAAGGATTGCTTTATCTGTGAGCGCGGGCCGAAGACAGTTGCTGTGCCAGAACCAAGGGGCCGAATTGATGTAGTCCTTCCACATCTGTCAGTGACAGGTCCCGTAGGTAGTGTGAGGAGAACACAGTATCTGATCTCCAAAAACAGCCCTCCATGATGGACTGAAGGGAACAGTTCCTGTGAAGAGCCATGGTTGATGCAAGAGCTCGGGTCTCATGAGGCTTGGCCGCTGCTGGCGGAGGTAGGTCAGCAAAGGTATAGGCACGCAGGATCGTAGTTCTCATCCAAAAAGCCAAGGTAGTACGGGAGACTTCCGAAGTCGAGGCAGTAGATATAGGGATGAACAGTCTCTTACGTAGTCTTCGACGATCCTGCGAGGCAGCTAGATAAATCCTCAATGCTCAAACTGGGCATAAGGAAAGATCTTCTGTGTCTTCTGGTCCCAAGATGGTAGACAATGGTGGGATCGTAAAGATCCAGCTGTCCTGGTAACTGATTCTTGGCCAGGAAATCCCACCGCAGACCAAGGAAAACTTTCGCATGTCTAGTCTTTTCAAATCGTACTTGAGACACATCCAGAGCATGCAACTCAGAGATACGGGCCGCTGTAGCCAAGGCCAAGAGAAAGAAGGTCTTGAAGGAGATATGTTCAAAGTCTTTATCCTTCAAAGGTTCATATTCAGCCGAACTGAGATGAGCAAGTACAACAGAGAGATCCCAAGCTGGAGGCCGGAACTTCTGGGATTGATCAGCCAATTTGAAAGACTTTAGGAGAGACTGGAGTTCAGGAACAGTGGAAATCTTCACACCCGAGGCTGTAGCAATAACTGTGTTAAGAGCAGCCAGATAGGTAGATAAAGTTGATCCTTTAAGTTTCCTGGAGGTCCGGAGATGTTGAAGATATTCTGCCACCATCATCTGGGGGATGCCGTAGTAGGAGACAAGATGCCCTTCTTCCTGCAATAAGCTTCAAAACTTTTCCACTTGTCATCGTAGAGTGACCTGGTAGAAGAACGATGAGCTGTAGTGATGGCAGTGGCAACACGTAAAGAATAACCCTTAGCCGTTAATGATTGATGTAGATGCGCCAGGCGTGCAGATGGAGCGTCAGCAGAGACCAATGGAGTTGATCGGAGTGTGGATGAACCAATAGATCGGGTCGATTGGGGAGCGGCACGGGGATCTGGTTCAGCTAAGTCTTGAAGATTTACTAACCAACTTCTGGCCGGCCAGTAGGGCGCGACCAAAAGCAGAGTTATCCTTCGAGTTGTATGCAATTTCACCAGAATGCGAGGAAGAAGGGCCACTGGCGGAAACGCGTAAGCGTTCAGATCTTCCCACGGAATGGCCAGAGTATCCAGGTCCCAAGCTAGAAGGTCCGGTAGTGGTGACACAAACCGAGGTAGCTGATGATTGAACCTCGTGGCGAAGAGATCTACTGTTGGAAACGTCATTGGAAGGCAAAGAGTCTGAAACACCTGGGGATGTAATTTCCATTCCGTTGGAGAGGGACGACTCGGTCGACTCGGGAATGTGGTTGGCCCGCACCAAGATTTTGAGAGAATCCACCAGGTTGAAGAATCTTTGTGTCCACCGTAGAAGCCGTGGAGACCCTGTTGACCCCATTCTGTTGATATGCCACACCACTGCTGCGTTGTCCGATCTGACCATGAGAGAGGTTGATTGTAGAACATCCTGCCAGTGACTGATTGCTAGAATCACTGCCCTGAACTCCAGAGAAGCGCGATCTTCGGAAGACCACAGCCCTGCCACTTGTAGATTGAGAAGGTGAGCTCCCCACCCCGTGTTGCGACGCATCCACATACAGGTGGTGAGATGGAACAAACGGCTCTAAACAGACTCCGTTGCAGACATTCAATTCTATCATCCACCACTGTAGATAAGGACGAAGCTCCAGAGGTAGACTGATCAAAGCACCGGGATTCCCCACTCTGATGTAAGGTGCTAGAAATAGCTGTAACGGACGAAGTTGTAGCTGACCCCTCAGGGTCAACGCCTGAGCCGACGTCAAGAGGCCTAGAAGTTCCTGCCATTGACGGAGCGTCCTGGCTTGCGCTAGAGCTATGGAGACCAACCGCTGTATCTTGCAGAAACGATCCCTCGGGACAAACAGTCTGTTGACCTGTGTGTCGAAAACAGCTCCGATGAATTGAAGTTGGCGCGTTGGGACTAGTTCCGATTTCTGCAGATTGATTAACCATCCTAATTGGCGAAGAAGCTGTATCGCAAACTGCATGTGACGAAGCAGAAGGGCATGATGGTTCTGTGCCTGAATGCAGTCGTCGATGTAGGCTTCGAACACTATCCTCTTGCAATGAAGAAAACTGGTGATAGGTTTCGTTACCCGTGTAAACAGCCACGGGGCTGAAGAAATTCCAAACGGGAGAACACGCCATTGATAGTGGATGTCCTCGAAGATGAACCGAAGGAATTTGCGATGCGCCGGGAATATCGGGATGTGGAGGTAGGCATCCTGAAGATCCAAACTGACCATGTAGTCTCCCGGCTTGATAATTGTCTTGAGGAGTGCCACCAATATCATGCGAAAATTAGGCGGGGGCTGCAGAAATTTCTCGTTGAAAGTCTTCATGTTGAAGATTAATCTCAGTTTGTCCGAATCCTTCTTGGGCACCAGAAAGATTGGAGAATAGAACCCTGGATTGGTCGGGGCCGGACCCAGGGATTCGATCGCAAGTTTCTTGAGTAAAGTGTCTATCGTTGATCACAGAACAGCCGATTGTTGTGCGGGATACGTTCTGCAATCCGGAAGTATTGTGAGCGGAGGTTTCCCGATGACTGGTAACTGGAATCCCTTGGTTAACATGGACAGGACGTAAGGGTCTCCCAAAATTGTCCAATTGGGAGCATAGGTCCCAAGTTGGCCTCCTACTGGGGAAATCTGAATGGGTACGACTGAAGGTGGAAGTTCCCAGTAGCCTTTCAATGTCAACAAGTCATTGCCTATCACATCTCTGTGAGGTGGGCTGGTCGGTAGTGGAAGTTGATCGTGGAGCAGTGGCAGTTCTTCACCAGGGTGGGCGAAACAGGTCCGTTCTGAATCTGTCCTCCCAGGATGATAATTGTAACAGTCCTCTTTGCCTCATAGCCGTGACATAGGAGAAGAAATGAGCCAAGAGATCTAGGATGGTTTGGAATTGTTCCTGCAATAACACCATAGCCGCTCGGATGTATGCTTGCTGATGGGTTGTAGCATGTGCGACAGACATGGCCACCGCTTCAGTAGTTGTCTACATTAAGTTCAATGGAGCCATAATCTTCCTTATGGACGCATCTAAATGTATCAGTTAACGGTCTTTGACCAGAAAGGGCGAATAAGCTCTCTGTTTCGTCCCCAACAGCATGATATCATCATCTACTGGAGCAGAGGCAATCATAGATGACAATCCATGTACATGAGCCGATGCCAAGTTGAAGCGAGGCGCAGCAAAACTATCTTTAATCTTCCTCAAATTAGCAAAAGCCTCATCCAGGGGCGCCAGTCAGCTCAGTGATGCATCCTTCGCGGTTGGGGAGGAGATATGAAGATAGAACCAAAGTCTCCAGTCTTCATATCAAAACTGGATAAAATGTCATCCTTCGAAGTACTACGCTGTAACAGGAGATGACACTGGCTCCTGATGCTGTATAGCTGATGCTACCGCCAACACAAAGGCATCAAAGTCCATAGGTTGAGACGTTGCCCCCTCAGACACCGGATTCCAGGAAACCGGCAAAACAGATCTCGCCGTCGAAACTGTAGCAGAAGGAACTGATGAAATTGTAGCAGCCCCAGAGGGAAGATGAGGTATGTCGAGCAGCGAGGATGAACATGCAGCTGATTGAGTCATGCCCACATGAGATGATGGCACTTGTGTGGTAAACGCTGAAACCTGAGGAAGCTTTGAACCATGAACCACTCCAGTAGCTTGAGACCGTACCGCACCAGTAAGCGTTGAGCCAGGTTGCCCATGAGTGAAAGTCGCACCAGGAATCCCAGGAGTGAGCGTTGATCCAATAACACTATGAGTAAGCGCCAAACCAGGATGTCCGTGAGCAAGCGCTGAATTAAAAGCAGCATGATGAAGCGTCGAACTAGTAGGGAGCGTCGAACCGGAAACACCGGGAGTAAACGCCGAACCAGGAGAAAGCGTCGAACGCTGAACACCGGGAGTCCTAGGAAGGGGTGCCGAACCGTGAATACCATGAGCAAGCGCCAAGCCAAGACAAACATTAGTGAGTGCCAAACCGGGAATCCTGGGAGGAAGCGCCGAACTGGGGGCACCATAAAGAAGCGTCGAACCAGATGCAAGCGTCAAACCAGGACCACTGGGAGGAAACGCAAAACCATGAAGCACCGAACCCGGAGTAAACACCGAACCAGGAATACCAGGGTTAAGCGCCAAACCAGGAGGAAGCGCCGAACCGGGAAAACAAGGGTTAAGCGCCGAACCAGGAGGAAGCGCCGAACCGGGAATACCAGGGGTAAGCGTCGCACCGGGAGGAAGCGCCAAACTGGTAGTAAGCGCCAAATCCATCCAAAGCGCCACACTGGAAGAGAGCGGCGCTCTGAGTAGCCACGTGGGATCCGTGACAAGCGGCTCTCTGCCCGTATATAACTGTCCTAATGAGAGCGTCACTCCCGAGGTAAGCGCCGCTCTGGTTGAAAGCGCCGCACTGCCTGTAACCGTCACTTGTGATGTAATAGTATGAGTAGTCGCCACCTCCGACCCATTAGGGCGTTGAGTCACATTTACCAACAAGGATGGCCATGGTTGTATGTCAGATGTAGACAAAACAACAATACATGGAGGTGACGAATCTTCCAAAGTAATAGGACTAGACGAATGGGGTCAGAACAGTTGAAGCACATTCTCGTTCAGATAAGAGTCCGATGACTCGTCCAGAAAATCTTCTTTAGAAGATATGGATTTAGAACGTATTGCAGATTTTATTCGGCGATCTAATTTAGAACACTTCGGCTCCGATGGACCTTCCGATGGATTCCTCCGATCTCTATCTGCCTTGCGCCTGCTAGCTACCCGACGATAATCTGAGAATGCATCGTCGTCCATGTTAGCACATAAACTACAACGTTTAGACCAATCGCATCGTTCATGGCAATCCACGCAAGAGTTATGAGGGTCCGCTGCCGAATAGTTACTATTGCATCTATCACAATGTTTGCGTTTCTTTGAAGCGTGACGATTTGCTTTCCCCATAGTAGAAAACACAAACAAAAAACTCTCTTAACCACAACACACGTCCACACAGAGTGGCGACAAGAAAGAGAATGACAAGTAGAGGTGGTCATGTGATCGTTTAGGCGAGCCGCACGCTTTGATGGATGATTGACAGGCATTGATGTTGGGGTGAAGGCAGAGGTCAGGGCGGGTCAGAGGCCAGTTAGATTTGACTCAACTTAGCTGACAGCACGTTTCCACACATGGTCGTAGAAGAGAGAGATGGTGCATACCGTGAGATAGGATAAGTTTAAAATATATATTAAAGCTCTCAAAGGGTTCAAGATTACTTAATGACAAGTGTATTTCTAAAAATGACAAACTTGAGATTTGTACTAAATGGGAAATGATATTCAATGATTGTGAATTTGATTGGCACAAAATTTTCAACTTCTATTGACATGTATTGAAAGATGTTAAACTTCTTCATTTTCAATACACATTTCTGCAAATATTTATTTATACTAAAATATAATTATTGAAAATGAACCTGACTGACAATGATTTGTCTACCGTTAGTTTGCAATGATGTTTCTGAGAGCATTTGTTGTGCTTATTAGGACTGTTGTGAAAGCATAAAATTCTGGAATGATCTCGGAATCAATCAATAACTATTTACCATGAAAAATAAACATTACAAAATATTTGATTTGGTTTGGTACATTACATAATGATGTATTACTAAATCAAATCATTATCTCTGCCAGAAAACATATCAATTTATGTAAATATAAAAAATCAATTCCAAAATTAATTAAATATAAAATGGCATCAAAAGAGATATTTTCTGTTCAAAATTTTATTTTCAAGGGAAACAATGAAATTGATAAATTCAGTCTTAAGTCTTAAATGGAATTCACTCATCCCAATATTCAGCAACAAATTATAATTACATCTTTACACCTTTTCTGTGTTTGTTGTTACTGTATACCTTTGACTATGGGTACAAATAAGAACATACATAAAAAAACATGGAAATGTTAAGATACAATATGAATACACTTTGTCAAACTGATTTTCAATCATAGCTTTTGTGCAAAGAGTAACAAGAGGGCACAGAAATCTACATCCTTTTCCCTTTCAATGGTGCATAAAATCACCAGAAGTGTAAACATAAGAGAACATACCATTAATCCTAAGGTTTATGCCCGGACTGTCGACAACAAGAAATAATCCGTCCAGATTACTTGTCGACAGTCCGGGAAAAGGGAGGTGATGTTCTACATGAGTGACTTCACTCCAAGTGTTCTCGAATTTAACAAACCAATTAAAACAGTGTGATATATATAGTAGACAATATATTTATTCAGTCAATATAACAACAGGCATGTATCATATGTCACACAATATAACATATTTGTATATTTATTTCATAAAGCTCCCACAATATATTTGTGTGTGTGTTTTATATAAATAAGTGATTTCTGCAGGTGTATAAGTAATAAATATATAAAAGATGAGTCCAGTTATTTCTTCTTGCCAAAAATCCTTTATATCTGCACTAAAGTAATCTGAATGTTCAGCCAAGATGAAGCAACTCTGACACATGGTCTGTGTAATCCAAATCAGTAAGTATGTCGGCAAGAAGGTCGGCCTTCACGGAT
This sequence comes from Haliotis rubra, assembly GCF_003918875.1. Classification (NCBI taxonomy): domain Eukaryota; kingdom Metazoa; phylum Mollusca; class Gastropoda; order Lepetellida; family Haliotidae; genus Haliotis; species Haliotis rubra. Next base: position 379,770 of record NW_025765225.1, on the reverse strand, counting down.
CGAATCCCAGCATCGATGATTCGGTAGCGACGTCTACGGACGGGATCTCTCTGCTGTACTTGGATCTGCTGAATTTTAACTTCAGTAGCTGATTGTTCTTTTTGTAGCATTCGCACAACCTCAAATACATTCGGATCTGTCTTCATGGCATACTTGTTGATTTTGTTGTGCCAACCTTTCAAATTATTGTTAGTTCTGTGTCCATCATTTTCAAAATGATTCCAAGTTGGTAATGGTAATCCTTCCACTCACATAACGTAAAACAACAGTTTGTTTTTGCAACCTTAATTCTCTTGCAAATTGTTAAAACGACATTCTCTTTAATCAACTTAATTCATTTACTCATGATACGAGCATAGCTGTAGCCACCATAGCCACTTGCAAACCACTAAGCAAACATTCTCTTTCATTAATTAACACCGTCACGGTATGTTGACCACGCGTTGTCGACACTCCGGGTTTTTTGTTTTGTCGACGGTTAGGAACATACTATTTTTCATTTGTCGACAGATCGGGCTGACACCAATCCTAAAGCATATGAGCACAAGTTACCTTATAATGACTACACCGAAATCTTTCACTCACTCCCTACTCTTAAAGCTTTCAATACCTTGTAATGCCATGAATTAGAAATGGTACCCTGGTAGTTTTCAGTGACTGAGTTTTGCATTTGACAGCAAAGACTGAAATAATAAATTCATAATAATAATAATCATAATAATGTAGCATTCATCAGTCCTTTAATGTTTGTATGATGCTGCACCTTTCTTTTTAATTGACTCTGCATTATAATTAACATCCCAGACTACTCCAGCTGTACCATAAACTAGTTTACCAAGACTGACTACCTCCTGGTCACCTGACTCAACATAGGGATTTTTTCCTGGGGATCTATTTTCACCTATATAGATACAGCACTGTTGTATGACATGGGATAACAGATGTGCCCACTTGCCTAACTAAATGCTAAATCTAAAAAGTCAACAGTGCCCCTGCATACAGTTCAGATTGCTCCTCTTCACAGCAAGAATAGGCATCAACTGAATTCCAAGCTTTTCCTCAATAAACTGTTGATCTGGACTGGGGGGCAACCAAACATGGGATGGTATGGTGAACAACCTGTAAACATATGAAGTTATTTATACACACAAACATTTGTTTTTAATGCCATAATATAAATAACAAGAAGACAAAGTCATCAATATCCCCCGCAATGGCAAAATACTCTTCATGATTATGTCTGCGAGTTATGATTATGTCAAATATTTAGGTGTGTATATAGAAAAGTGGAAGGAGAGTATTGAAAGCTTTTTAAAGCTCTGCTCCAGAAAATGGCACTATCACCAATTTCAGTCTATGTCAAACTTGTTGCCATGGAAATGCCCCAAATAGTTATTTCAGAATTCCAAAACTACCAAAAGGCACCAGTACACCACCAGATCTATCTATGTGCCAAGTTTGGTGAAGAAATAGTGAACGGTTTTAGAGTTCAGCTCCGGAAAAGAGCACAACCACCAATTCCAGGCTAAGTCGAACATGTTGCCATGGAAATGCCAAAAATATTTTATTCAGAATTCCAAAACTACCAAAAGGCACCAGTACACCACCAGACCAATCTATGTGCCAAGTTTGGTAAAGAAATAGTGAACGGTTTTAGAGTTCCACTCCGGAAAAATGTACTACCACCAATTTCAGGCTAAGTCAAAACTTGTTGCCATGGAAACGCCAAAAATATTTTATTCAGAATTCCAAAACTACCAAAAGGCACCAGTACACCACCAGATCTATCTATGTGCCAAGTTTGGTGAAGAAATATTGAACGGTTTTAGAGTTCTGCTCCGGAGAGGACAAATGTGCACGGATGGATAGACGGACGGACGGACACATGCACGGACGGAGTCCATTTTAATACCCCCCGCAAAACGCGTTGCGGGGGATAATAACTGCATCCATGTGTTGATGTTTTCTGAGTAACCATGAAGGGATGCACAAAATAGACACAGATGTTGAGATTTAACTTAAAAATGCCTTATTTGACAATTGAGGTTAAAATGTAACATCAAAACAGAAAAGTCTAACTACAGTATATAACATTGCCAAAAAGGAGCATACCTGTTAAGGTGTCATGACAGAAAGATGTGAACTGTCAAATACATTGATTCACTCAATGGAAAAATAACAAATACATCTTCAGCCATGCATGTGCAAATGAAACTAGCAAAATATCTCTATAATCCTAACAAAAGTGGGGTCAATTGTCTGATTGTGACTATGGCATATAGTGTTCATGAATTACTACCAGTTTGTGGTGGTACCAACGGTTCACAGAAAGCTGAGCTTATATTGCCTGACCAGTGAGTGGGAACCTGCAAGTCCAATACGTCTGTTCTGTGTTTGTGGCTCTGCCCTAACGTTGATATGTTCCAACTTACACCAACAATAATTTCCTTCATATCAAGCATCAGGAAGATGCCTTTACATCTGTGACTTTAATCATGGACATAACCTTTATAGATTACATATCATATTTCAGATCCCATATATATTATTTGTTATTTATCTCCTACTCTTCCCTGATATTAGGGATGGTGAGTTAAGACTTATGACAATCATTGTTCCCATTTCAATGCATAATTGGTAGTGTTGGGAATTGGTTAAAATTTATCATTGGTCCATTACAACCGATCAATCATCGAAAATAATTGGTTAGGATCATTTATCAAATGTTCCTGTTACCTTTGTTAATGCACAAAATAATTTACAAAAAAACCCCATGTAGTTCTTTGGGTTTTGGTGTAAATTGCACAAAATGCATTTTCATATTTCACATATTTAAAGGATGGCTAGTATGTGAGGAACATATATTTCCAGGAGTCTTTAAAATAAATTCAATCATGACTTGGAACAAGCTTGTAGTGCTTATGAAATGTAAATATAATGACTCAGACAAACCAACCTTGTGAAAAAATATTGTTAATGCAAACAAGTGTTCCACAACTGCTTGTGTTCGATTATGAGAAAACATTTTCCATTGCTTGGTCATTTAGTCACTGCGACCAATCTTCGATTATTTCAATTAATCAGACCACCACTAATAATTGGATGACTGCTCACTTAAACTCAAAGCCTGGTCACATTGCGGTATTCTTCGATTTCCCCATCCATACTCAAGGTAGATCCTATGTAGTTGATCCACAAAGTCAATGGTATGTTGCCCCACTGGTGTTTTTTATATCAGGTTTCAAATTTGCTTCATTAGGAAATTTGGGATAACAATTGCCTGTCACCCTGCTTATCAATAAACTCCTGTATGGATTCCTAAGAATTTTTCAGCATAATACCGGTTTATCAATGTTCTTATATTTTCGGAATTTCGGATCCTGAACCCAAAAAACGCTGTGTAAATTTGTGGATATGACATTATGAAGTCCAGACTGAGGAATCACTATTTTCCTGTCCCCATCAATAATTTCCAGTCTGTATTTTCCATGGACAGGGTTGTGGATTTCTTTCAAAGGTAAATCAAACTTCTTCATTTTCTTACAAAAATGATAAAACTTGACAGTCTTACTTTTCTGGGGAATGTCACCTCCTTCAAGTTTTAATCTATGACAGTCGTGATGTCATTTGAAATAACACCAATGCTTCTATTTCTTGAAGGTTGTGCCTGAAATGCATCAAAATCCATCATTAGGTTCAATTGTACCTCATATCTCACATTATGTGATTAATGTTAATAATGTTATATAATTTATTGAGTCATCTTACAAAAGTTATTAACAAATGTATACAATTCAAAAGGTACACACAAGGACCCTCTTTATTCTATCTGGAGTGTTATTCCACACAAAAAATGAAAAGAATAAGACAAACCAAACTGAGGTAAAACATATTTTAATGTGGTTGCCTCATCAGCATTAAGATTACTCTTTAGAGTTTATTTGGGTAAACATACTGACAGTATGGTACAATGAACATATCACTGCACAATAGATTAAATAACATAATAAACACATATGAAACACATAAACAGTCACTGAACACTATATTAATGCACACCAGTATTAACATACCATATCAAGATGTAATCACACCCAAATAGTTCAGCTGCTGCCTATTCTTAATATGTGGCTGATTATGAATTAGGGCAAATGAGACACTAACATGACTAACAATTATCTTCAAACTAAGAAACAAAGGCTAGGTTCTGTACGTACTGTTAGGATGGATTACTTGTTGAAGTGGTAGTACATCTCAGTGATGTATTAATGGTAATCATAATAATTATAAAGCCTTTTAAAATGGAAAAGAAACATATATTATCCAAGTCCTTCAAATTCTTTCTTCAATATACATAATAATTGTCAAAACATATCACATTATTTAGGTGATAAACAGCTGGTGTTTCCTTTTCATATATTTTGCTGTAATCTTCAGGTTATTATAAATATGAAATATGAAATGGATACTTACATGCACTTACATGTTGCATGAAATATCACTAAACTACTTAAGTCAATAATGCCTTGTCTTCCTATTTGATGTTTATATGTGCACTTATGACCCTTCTGCAGCTGCCCTTAAACGTACAGAAAGGTCTTAATGTTGACAAAAATGGAGACATCTGCACTAGGCAAATCTGTGATTTATGTACTGTATGTGTACATGTGAGTGAGTGAGTGAATTTAGTTTTATGCCGCATTTAGCAATATTCCAGCAATATCACGGCAGGGGACACCAGAAATGGGCTTCATCCATGTGGGGAATTGAACCTGGGAAGTGAACACTTTAACCAGTGGGCTACCCCATGCCCTGTATATGTACATGTCACTTAAAAAATATGTCACTTAAAAAAATTTAAAAAGAATTGGATGAAGCTTCAATACTTTTCCCTGTCCTACATGTCTATATGGCACAAGATACAGAGAAATTTGTTACACTGAAAGACCTGTAAGAGATAAATTATGTCTATTTCATTAATGTTTTGCAAAATGTGTTTCTGCATTAATAAAGAATGTTTTATAATCATACAGATACCATGGGAGTTTATTCATTTGTCACAAAAGAAGAGTGTCATGGGATAATTTCATGCAACATCATATTTCGAATGACAGAAAATCTTTAAACTTCAAAACTAGTAACTATGCAACTTCCTGTTCATTAATGGTCAGTTGTTTGCCTTCCTCTGCTGACATCATCAAATCATAGCAGAGTCTGCTACATTAATAGAATATGGTTTTGATACTCATGACCTGATGTGATTGAGATAGTTTAAAACTGCTTCAAAACACACTCCTGCATTGTTCATATTGTTAAACAAACAACTGTCCAGGTTTGATCAACCATTTATGAGAGGCCTAACACCAGTGTCTGATCTTTAATTTATCCCCAAAGTCAATTGTGTAAGCATCTTTGATGTAGGCTGGTGACATAAGTGGAGAGGAATCAGAAACATTGTTCAAAGTTAGAAAGCACAGAATTCAGTCCAGAAATTGGCCAGGGTCACACTAAACAGCTTTAAAGACCTGACATATGTAAGGCTGAATAATGAATTTTGCCAGAAAGTATAAAGTAAGGGGTTGAAATATGCCTAGCAATGTGAAACACTGACCAAAGAACCCTACTGCCTGTTAAAGCCAAGAAATTGAAATGTAAACAGATGAAAGCTCTTTGAGACCACAGCATGAAACGAATTACACGAGTCTATCAATTCATCAAGCTAAGACTTTGAAATACTTCCATGAAATAAAAAATTTTCAGTTTGCTGTTTTGAGAATGCTAGACTTGCCAATTTCAATTGCCAATGAAAAAAATCCAGATAACTTATGAAGTTTATTGGTTACCCTGCCCAAAAGTGATTATTATTCATATATCTAATGGATGAGGGTGACAGAGTAATGGAATTTGAGATACAGCCTTCACTGGACTGGGGCACTTAAATGTACTGTATGTACCTACATGTTCAAGTACCACAACTTGTTCAAGGTGGTAGAGGATATCAAGGTGAAAGGAGGGTGCACACACTGCCAACATCAGACCGACTTGTTGAAACACAACATTGGATGTGAAGGCTTCTGATTCTGCTGTATGTGCAAAGATACACCTCCCCAGTCACCATCAGTCATTCTCCAAGCTGAAAATAGTGTCAAGATCATATTAAATGTTAAATCATAAAGACCATAACAGCCATGAGACAGTTTTTGAGAAACTAAATAATTGTTTGAAAGTCATGAGAGAAAAAAGTTTATTCATATGCAAAAAGGGTGAAACAGAAAGAATGGATCATATGCAACACTGTTCACTTAAAATAAGAGGGTTTGTGACATATTGTGCCATCAGCAGTGAACACATTTCATACTCACAATACTCATATCATATGACTTTACACACAGACAAATTGTGTCAGTGGTGACTTTATCCTAATTTGTTGTCAATTCATCGGTTTCAACAAATTTAGAAGCCAGGTAACCATTACCATGTGGGCTCTTGTCACTGTTAGACTACAAATCAAAGCTACATTCAAATCAAGGCCACTAAAACAATCCATTCAACTCAAGCAGCCCTAACTTCACTCCCTTAAATTAGTCTCTATAACAATGCCAACTTGTATCCATGGTGAAACATAAATAGGAAAGCATATACATGTAAAGTATGAATTACTAAAATGTGCACTCATCTTTACATGTTGCACAAAATCAAATGTTTTCCCATTAACTTCCAAAGCAACATTAAAAACAACCAGGCTGTTAACATCCAATACATGTAGTACATATAGCCTCAGACCACTTTACTATCTACAGTGACATGCCATGGCCAGAGCACCATAATTAATATCAGTCCTAGGCTGTCCTCCTGTGGTATGCTGACCAACCTACTACTTCTCACTTACCCAGCAAAATATCAGTCTGGATCGAGCATTTTGCTGTATCAACTGTCAACAACGGTCACTGGAATTTTCGAGCTGAAATACACTAAACAGCCTTGAACTTAGGGTCAAATCATGAAAGGTTGGAGTCAATAGCATGTGCAGATTGAGGACAAAAACAAATGGCAATAAAGTAAAATGTCTGATCTTTCATTTAAGCTGTCACAAGTCACCCTGAATACATTAGCACAGACAAATCAGTGCATTTAAACAAGGCACTACATTCTCCTATTTTCCTTCCGGGTCATGGTAAAACTTAGAGGAGTAATACAGGAGGGTGAAAAGCGCCGACCCCAGTTTCGCACCAAAATATAATCTACTTGAAAATATCTCTGCACACATTCTGCAGAAGCCATCAGGTTAAAAAGAAGTAGCTACACATTGAAAAAATATGGTTAGTTTTAATTACTGGATGAATGCACATTTGAACAACATAAAATCATCCAATCACTGCTGTCATTTGATTTAGTCATCACTGAAGGCTCTCTACGATGCTTTAAAATAAAAAGGCAGAGCAAAACCAACATACATTTCATTTCCTACCAGTCCCCTGGGGTGCTTGGGGCTGGATGAAGCTGTGCTGGGCAGCTGGCAGAACCTCTGTGGCGCACACTGACCGTCCGCCTTGACGCGCCGAGGAAGCGGCCCAGCTTGGCTGAAATGGGAGAGAGAGTGAATGAAATTTTCAGTCTAGAGGGGGTTGTACATGGTCAAAGGGATCAGGAGGGGCCTCTGCACCAGCCAAAAACAGCCAAGAGGGTGCAGGGAGGGGCCAAGACATCATTGTGCATTTAAGGTTTTTCTGTGCACTTAGGACAGCTATAGCACACCTTAAGTGCACAGAAAAGCCTTAAATGCACAATGGACCTTTTTAAAAAAGGCAGAGCAAAACCAACATGCATTTCATTTCCTACCAGTCCCCTGGGGTGCTTGGGGCTGGATGAAGCTGTGCTGGGCAGCTGGCAGAACCTCTGTGGCGCACACTGACCGTCCGCCTTGACGCGCCGAGGAAGCGGCCCAGCTTGGCTGAAATGGGAGAGAGAGTGAATGAAATTTTCAGTCTAGAGGGGGTTGTACATGGTCAAAGGGATCAGGAGGGGCCTCTGCACTTGCCAAAAACAGCCAAGAGGGTGCAGGGAGGGGCCAAGACATCATTGTGCATTTAAGGTTTTTCTGTGCACTTAAGGACAGCTATAGCACACCTTAAGTGCACAGAAAAGCCTTAAATGCACAATGGACCTTTTTTAAAAAAGGCAGAGCAAAACCAACATGCATTTCATTTCCTACCAGTCCCCTGGGGTGCCTGGGGCTGGATGAAGCTGTGCTGGGCAGCTGGCAGAACCTCTGTGGTGCACACTGACTGTCCGCCTTGACGCGCCAAGGAAGCGGCCCAGCTTGGCTGAAATGGGAGAGAGAGTGAATGACATTTTCAGTCTAGAGGTGTTGGACATGGTCAAAGGGATCAGGGTCAAAGGGGTGTTGAAAATGCCATGAAAATGATTTTATATAATTACTTTAGAGGGAAGTTAAGTTGAAAATAATTGAAAGTGATTTTAACTGCCAATCAGTAAACTCTTAAGACTTGCCAAAGTGCCAAAACACCCTGGCAGTATGGTATCATTGGAGGGATATACTTTGCCAGACATTTAAACTGGCCGAGGTGTTGACATGGTGTTTCTTTTTTTTATCCTTAATATATTTATCTGCACCTTCACACCAGAAACTAGTAATTTTACCATTTAAAGGGATTCCTCAGATACTTCAGATACACGACCCAAATTCCAGAAATATTTGTTGCCATGCTAGGTTACCCTGGGATATAAATCTCAAATATTTTTTTCAAAGTTTCTAGTGCCCTGATAGCCATGGAAAGGTAGCATTACTTTGGCCTGCCTGGGTAACCTTTACTTCCTTCATTAGACGCCCTATTAGAGCTGACGCTATTGAAATACGTGGAGATAGTTTAATTAGATCTGGCAATATGTACGTACATATGTATTGTATAAGTATTTAGTTGGTTGACAAGAGATGTTATTGTGTTTGGTTGGAGAGTTATGAAAAGTCAGGACTGAGCAATGACAATATTGACATATCAATGTTTCCATCGCAACGCTAGGTACCGTGGTTGTTCTCGAGGAGGCTTTCTCGCTTGAACTCCTTCACCGTGGGAAGTTACGTCGCAAAACTTCAATACAGCACATTATATTGAATATACTTCATGTTTAATTATATACCTCATATGCATATTGTAGCTGTCACATTGTATAAGGCAATAACAGACGAAGAAGCGTTGGTCAACTCCCTCTACTAGTTCCGCGGAAGATACTGTGCCGTGCATGTGACGTAGTGACATAAGCTCCGCCCCCTCCATGAATATTCATGATTTCTGTGCCCTTTAAAGAACCAATAAACTTTGTTTTTTGTTACTCTTTTAACGATTACATATGAAAGATTTGTGGTTAGTGTTATGCCGAACACCAAATTTATTCTTTAAAAACTTGTGGTTAATTAATACCGAGCGATTAAATGTGGCCAAAAAGTCGCCTGCTTCCCTCTCGCCCGCCAACGAAACCACAGACAGGTTACGTAACTCTGTCGCCAGAGCACTGCAGTGACGTCATATGAGGAACGATTTTCAGTTAGTTGTATCAGGGATACTCTTATATAGTCTCCCTGGTTGTATAGAAAGTGTGTAGCACGCTCATCATTCTGATGATTTCTCGACATCAACGACGACATGCCGAATCGTTGCTTTGTCGTCAATAGACCGATCCAGTCTGTCAATCAAAACTGGCGCATGCGTCAATTTTGGCCAATCAGCAGGCCGGGCGCGTTGTGTGGATTTGTCAGACTTATTTCCGGGGTCAAACGATGCATCCGAAGCGATGTGCTTCAAATTATGCCATTTACACTCGCTATATTTATTACATATTGCTGCGATTTGATGTGTACCTTAACAAAACCATTACGGTCAAGACAACAAAAATGGAGGCGGATCAAGAAACGCGATAGGCCTGACGATCACACTTTTGCACATGTGCAAAATCATTACCAATTGATGACAACAAATAGCAGTTTAAGACTTTGCAAGTGTTATAAACACGGACAATTCTTGTAACTACAAAATTGTTTTTGCTTCACGTTTTTAGTCACTACTAGGCATTGAGTTGGTACGCCACAAAGCTCAAGAGAGAGGCGAGAAAGCCGTGACACAATGTAAACAAATTTTCATTTCGGTTAGGTTCAACCGAAATAGCAAAACATGTTACATGAAAGAACAATGTGGCGGATATTGTCCCCTTCGCTCTTAGATATTCTTAAATTTGTCACACATTTTAGGATGTTTTAAGTTTCATAAGCACAATCTGATGGCCTACAGTATCTTGTTAACAGAGCAAAATATTCGATGAGTAATATTTTTTATTCAAACGGAAATATTGTCAGTGTCAGCAGTTGCCTATCATGCAATATCAAAGTATCAAAATTAGTTCATATGAGTGCCTATAAAACCATGCTTTAAATATTTCAGATTTTTATAAAGAATTGCATGGGACTTTGACCTGAATTACCATCCTCCAGGTTGATCGAATACGAAAACTATGTGAGAAGAATAGTGACTTTCTGGAGTATTGGACAGAGTGAAATAAAGTGTATATCTTAATTATGAGAACATTATTTGAAGTTTTGTTACCACATAAATTATTCACATATAATGGTACATTTTAGGAGTAATATTACAACTGTAATTTTGATTAATTCACTGGAAATGATATCAAGGTACATGTTTTCAGAATCTTGCTTTTTTTAGTAAACGTGGAAGGGAAATAACATTAATAATAATCTAATCAATAATAAATAATTATTTAATTGATTGACATATCAGATTTTTAGATTTTAAGGCAGAACTAGGCAAACAAACACCATACATATCAAGGCAGGACAATCACTTGGTATTAACTTAGTTTCTTGGCTCCTGCTTTTTAGATGGTTTTTAAATACTACATTTACTAATAAGATAATTCTGAAAGTGATTGCTAGTATCATAACTCATTAAAGTTATTTCAACATCCAGAATATTTGAAAAAGCAAAGGCTACATTTTGGTCAAACCCTGGACAGGCATTATCTAGTCCTGGAACAGAATAACTTTCAAAATCTCAGGTGACTTTTCATGTAATGGAATAAAGATTGAAACATATATTAAACCCATATTTGATGTAATTCTTCTGATTAATCATAAGTTTTTAGGAGGTTACTACTATTTGAAGACTGAGCCAAAGCTAGTGTTTATTAAGATGGTGGATTTGGACAAATTGTTCAAGGTTTGTTGATGGTTATTTGCAAAATGAGCTTCATATTAAATTGCACACAGGTTTGTAGGAGGTGAACGCTTCAGGACATTTTCATGTCTGTTTTCCTAAACCTTTGTTATGACTTTTACCAAATTTTGAATCAACTTTACTATAATTTTTATGACACCAGTAAGTATCTCAGAAAAGGAAATAGATCAAAATCAGTGTTATGTCCTCTAGGGATATGGTCTCAGATCTAATAAAACAAAGATTATCATTGTTTAATTAAGAAGCAATAATTGTATTGACAGAAGGCTTTGAACATAGGATATATTCTTTGCATCTTATTTACACTAGTAGTTAGCAGTTAAACATCTCTGATGAAAAAACAATAGATCTACATTTGTATTTTGTGTAACATTCTATTTCAATGCTAGTTAATTGTTCGAATAACTGTGGATTCTCTGTTCCAAAATTTTACATCACATGTTTCCTATTTCTGGAAGATGGGTCAGCTAGTGTACAGGTGCAGACTGTATCTTGGATCTTCTTTGTGTTCTGGTGCTGTGACATACCTGTACATAAACGCTAGCAGTTCATGAAGTCCAGTATTGTGGAAGTTTGTATGTAAATTAGAATTACACAACAAAGTACATATAGAAAAATTAAATGGAAATGATGATTAAAAAAATGATTTCCTTATATTCAGTGTCATTTTATCATGGTGTACAGAGAGAAACTCTACTGAGAGTTGCTGCAGATCAGCTGTTGAATATTTGCTTCTGGGTATGTCCAGATACGTCCATGGAAACATATTGTTTACAAGCCCAATTACCTTTTCCAGATTTCCAAATAAGATCAAATAGGTTATGCTGTGATTGATTTGTTAACATTAATTGTACAGACAAATAAGGTGCATGAAGTAGTAGACGGGAAATATTTTCTGCTTTTTATTTACCATTCTCTTAATTCATTAAAAGATAGAAACCCATGTTTTCAGATTATTAAACTAAATTTGAACAACGCAAACGGATAAGTAAAGGCGCCACGCGCAGTGTTGATAATCTATTTATAGATACCGAAACGATGTGCAACATGACCATGTGGTTGTGTTCACGAGTTTATAAAAAATTATAAACCCAAACAACAAAATTCAGTTATCCTTTCCCTGCTAATATCTGTGACGGAGGTGAATTGCCAGATAGATTAATTGAGTCGAAAGAAATTACGCTTCCTACAGTCTCAGCAGCTAGTCGAGACGCTTTTTCAGCGGGCATGTAACTCATTTTCACTCGCCAGTTGTAATCTGCCAGCTAAAATATATTAAAAATCATATACGTATAACTTGCCTCTTTAAATAACATTCACAAACGACGGATACCAAAGTATCACAAGCAGAATTCATCAACTACGTTCGCAATCACGTAACGTTTCGCCGGCGGGGACGCCATTGTGATTTGCCAGTGGTTGTCCCCCCTAACGTCAAAAACGAAGTGGGCGGGGCTTATCGGCCGAGACTGGATCGGTCTATTGCTCCTAGGGGTCGGGCGATGGTGTCACCATGCACAGATTTCCACAGGACCCCGCAGTTCGTGCTAAATGGGTTATGTTTGTGAGTGTGAAGCGACCGTTGTGGAAGCCAGAAACGATCACTTCACGGAAGTTAAAGAATCAAAACTACTTACTAGTTGTAGTAAAATATGTATATGATTGATGACCATAAAGATTTTCCATGACACAACTTGTAACATAACGATTTCTTCCTCGGAAGTGAGGTTGTGGTCGAAGTAACAATAATATTGTAAGTAGTATTATATTGACACCCACCTCGCTGCCAGGAGAGAAATTGTTATGTTATACGCTATGTCATGCAAAATCCTATTGGCCATCAATAAAATACATATTTTACTACCAGTAGAAAGTAGTTTTGATTTTGTAACTCGGTGAAAACAAACCTAAATAGCATTTATCCTCAGACTGGCGGATGTTCCCGATAGGGCGCCGCCATTTTTGAAATCGTAAAGTCTGTTAGAATTAATGAGATTATAGTTTGTTTTCATCAAGTTAGAAAATCAAAACTACTTTCTACTCGTAGTTAAATATGTATTGGAATCATAACCAAACGGATTTTGCATGACACAACTTATAACATAACGATTTCTTCCACGGAAGCGAGGTGGGGGTCGAAGTCACAATACTGCGCGATAAATTTCTTACTAGATTCACATGGTTAATGTCCACTCACCAGTATGTAGATACTAGTCAATGTGCGTCTTTATATTTGGCTTATAATCCTAATTAGTTTATTATCATACTTGTATGCATTTTGAAACTAAACAAAAAGCAGACGATCTGCTGATACTTATAGTGAATTTATAACAGAACTGTAATATCTAGACATTTTATAGTTTGCCAATGTGAATCATAATTCGCACACACACCCTAGTGTATGTCTCATTACACTTCACGGCGAAAACAATGATTCTGTTGAATGCTACGACAAATGAATAAAAAACAAAATGCAAATATTAAAATTAAAACAGATTAAAGTTATAGGAACAATATCAGGCCATTACCTTGTTTGAGGAATGTATCCATCAATATCCACAAAACTGTTCCAAATGATGTGTCTTTTAACAGTTTAATATACGAAAAAGTGATAAATCTTTTCAGGTATTGGTGTATAGTCTCATTGGTCACCCAAGATAGCACACCTGGCAACTAATTGCATAATGTCCGCCTTTCTTTAAAAACAGTAATTTAGTTAGCCAATAATGGGCAATCAATCAATGTATTGCCGGTTAATGCTTTGGAAGAAGGACGTTGTTTTTACGCAGACACCGACACGGCAGAGTGTATTCAGTATAGATTAGTAAATCTACATACATAAACACTACCTTTTGACAATTCCGCTGTGTAAGATAAAAGTAATTAATCAATCAGCGTGTTATCGGTTAATCCTTTGATCGATGTTTATAATGTTGAATATTTACTCCAGACACAAGAAATGCCAAATGGGAACCTTTGTCGGGTAATCTAAGTGTGTTACCACTAATTATACCTGTTATAAATTCATTAACTGACCATCAAGTGAATGATGACAAATAACATGTGTAGGTTTATACCACCTAACACGGGTTACAACAAGGGAGTATTAATTGCTGTATTGCATGTGAAAACTTATGGGTTTGTAGGTTTAAGGGCACCCCCCAACCCCACCAACCCCCGCGTTCCTGTTCAGTGGCCGAATTCAGTACAAGCAAAGTGGGTCAACTGCACAGCGTCAACTGGTAAAATATTTAGATTCTTAGATTGTTCGTTGAAGGTATGATTTGTTATCATTTACTTAACTTGTTAAAACCTTATGTGACTTATGATAGACATGTAACCATGCCTTTACGTAGGGAAAGCCCAATATTTAGTGTAGCTTTGTCTACGGGAAAAACACGTGTTCATATAGATTTCCACGTGTTCCCAAACGAGCTAACGCACATCCGGTTGAAAGACACTAGGCTAACGCTTAGTCTCTGAATATATATATAATTTTGAGAGTAACAAATAAACCATTTAAATTGAAAAGCAGACCCAGTCAGATGGAAAATTCAGAACCTGAGGAAATCCAGACTTGCTTCATTTATGGCTTTAGCATAGTAGCAGAGACCATATAATAGATATAATATTATATGGTCTCTGATTGTAGGGAGGCAGTAGGGAAAACATTGTGGTTCAGGGACTGTGGGGTAGTGAGACACGTTTATGCAGGTATAAACGAGACGCCTCTTTACTATTTATTCCATATTTTCCGTTAAATGAAAGTCAGG
Source organism: Haliotis rubra (assembly GCF_003918875.1). Lineage (NCBI taxonomy): Eukaryota > Metazoa > Mollusca > Gastropoda > Lepetellida > Haliotidae > Haliotis > Haliotis rubra. Next base: position 364,733 of record NW_025765225.1, on the reverse strand, counting down.
TTTGTGTTGGTTGTTGAAAACTGATCAGATTATATCCCATGAACACCTCACATAGTCTGAATATTTAACAGTAGCTCTCACGTGTTTCCAACTGAAATCCGCCAAGGAAACTTGTTCTGCAATAAATACATGTTTTTGCCCAGATTGCTTTTGACCGTTGGTTGCCGTACGTTGATAAGTATCTTTTCGGAACAGAAACATCATTACATACACATTCATTCCACAAATTCGATTGAGTGATATCCATAATGAATGGTTTGTGAAATCAGTAAATGAACTATTGATATCAAAACATATGGAATAAATAGTTAATAGTAAAATAGTCTCAAAGAATGCTCATTAACCAACAGTAACAAAGTTCCGTGACTCCTTACATTCATCGGCTTGTTTCGAACAACTGATATTTGTTGTCCCGCTCAAATTGATATAATATCAACGTAAAACTATGAAATAACCATCTCCTGACTGTTGTAAGACATGAAACTACTTATGAGTATATTTTGAGGTAAATGAGGCCGGGGGCCACAAGAACGCTATATATTTATTTGTTAACTTACCAACTCATGGGGTAAAACTTTATTGGTGCTACAATTTCATGCAAAGTTGTTCCTCGATATATTTTAATCTTTGTGTTGCGCACCTCCACAAAAATTCTGATCTTCCTCTCGGTGTTATGCGTATAGTGGCACGGCCTACAAGGCCGAAAGCTACACAAAGTACGTGGTTTAGACTACCAGTTGTCGAACCTCTATATTTGTCGATTGCTGGCGGTCTGTGACCGTGGGATCGAATTCCAGGTGGGCCTTAAATGTCCTAGAGAATCTGGTTTGGTATACAAGCAGAACTCTGCTTATATCAATACCTCACCAGTACATATATCATTTAAACAAAATACACAAGAACTGGATACAAAAACCCCGACAAATTAAATCATATACAGTATGTGCGTTGTATAGTGCTTATAAACATTGAGCTTGCAGCTACACTTCATTAATTGATTGCACATAATTGTTAGTATAATTTGTCAAATCGTTTAGACTTAAAGATGTATTGATGCAGGGACTCTATTATGTTCTTATTGACATTGTTGCTTGCCGGAGGTATTCCGTATAACAGTTTGGAGATTGTGGCCATTTACATAGAAGTAGGTATTATTTCTAATAGCAGTGTATAACTTACATGTAAAAAGATAATGAACAGTATCTTCATTGTGGTATCCACAAGCGCATCCAGGGTTGTTAGAAATGTGTCTATTTACTTTATCTGCATTTAGAAATTCTGTCAACGCTAAATTAACAGAGGTACAGATAAGCTGCGTATCTGCGTAAATTACGCAAATATTTATGTAAAAACCCAATTCCTAGTAAGTCTGTTGCGCACAAGTACGCTTCATTTTTTGTAAATACTCAATAGCTTTGCTCTTACATGCGTACACACGCAATGTCAAATCTTAGCTTGCGTACCGGCGAATAGTTCCTGTAATAGTCTGAAAACCTATGTCGACTATCCTTGCATGGTTTCGCTAGCTGAGCGAATGTTGTTACCTCCCTTTATACTCCCTCCGCACATACTCTTAGGCAGTGTCTGTTACGCGAGAGCGATGCCTATACACCTATATTTACTGATTTCACTGCGCTGTTAGGAGTACATTACCATGTGACTGTTTTGTTGAAATATGGCGTACAGACAACGGGGCAGGAAATCGTCAATTCCAAAACCTCAAACAAATACTTTATTTATGTACATGCAAGATAAGGAATCCAAACAAGCAGTGAGTAGTATTATAAACAGTCTGATTGAAAATGTGCACTGCGAGGGACCTGGTAGGAAAAGACGACACAGCGGGGATACAGTATCAAAGAAGACCGTGGCCGAATGGAAAAGCAAATTCCATGGCTTCAGTTTTCCGACAAAGAAGGCCAGAAGTTTATGGCTTGTAACATATGCCGCAAGTATCAAGCATGTTTAAAGTTGTCAACTGTGTGGTCGTGTGAAGGAACTTGTAACATTCAGATGTCAAGCATTACTCGTCACAAAGATAGCATCGAACATAAACAAGCCAGTAAAAAGAACGCCTCTGAGGACAGAAATGAACTTGAATATGATGATGGTGATAAAAACTTCGCTTCTGTTTCTAAAGATGACAGGATATTGTTTAATACAGTATACTATGCTGCCTATTCTGAATCGCCGTCAGTGAAAACAAATGATTTGTTAGATTTACAGAGACTGAATGGACTTGATGTTAAATACAAAAATTTGAGCTGGGACACAGTTACTGAAATCCAGCAGTGTATTTCAAAAGTGTTGACAACACATGTAGTAGATGACATTAAAGCATCCCCTGTGTTTGCTGTCATGCTTGATGAAAGCACAGACATTACAGTTGACAAGAGACTGTCTGTGTGTGTGAGATACATAAAGCATGGGGAAGCAGTCACAATATTTTTGTGTAACACACACCTAGATGATGGATGTGCCCACACAGTTGTTAGGGGTGTTGTGTCGGAGTTCGAGAAACTGGGACTTAAGTTGAGTAATTGCACTTCACTAGCTACCGATGGTGCTGCCGTTATGATGGGGAAGCACACTGGAGTCGGGAAACAGAAGCAAGCCAAATATTCCCCATTTTGTGTACAAACTCACTGTGTTGCCCATAGACTGAATTTAGCATGTGTAGATGCTATCAAGAAGATGGATTACCTACTTAAATTCAGAGAGAAATTTAACTGTATTTTTTCATAAAGGGTTCAAGCAATAGGACAACAATACTGAAAGAGATACAGAATCTTTTAGATGAACCTGAACTCTCAATCAAAGAAGCACACTCAATCAGATGGCTAGGTTTGAAGTCTGCAGTAGAGGCTGTTTTTGAATGCTACTCATCAGTGTTGGCAACTCTCTCCAAGTTTGCAGAAGAAAAGTGTGCCTCTGCAAAAGGACTGTTCAAGTATTTCAGTGACTACAAGGTCATCATGACTGGCATTCATGTTAGATGTCCATACAGAACTTGCGCTTTTGAGCTGTGAGCTGCAAAAGAAAAACCTGCTGTTGAGTGAATTTGAGCCATTGATTGATTCTACACTGGAGAAATTGCACTTATTGGAAGAAACTGATGGACAAGCACTGGTAGATATCAAGAAGAAAATTACCAAGAAGGATGGGGATGTTTTCTATTGTGAAGAAAAGGTTACATACAGATGTACCATGGATGATGAGTTCAAACGGCTGTGGCAAGAGTATCTTAAGGATGTTTGCAAAAACATAAGATCCAGATTTCGGCAAGAGGACCGACAAATCCTCAATGACTTCTCTCAAGTATTTGAACCCTGCATGGCTAATGCAGATAAGTCAAGATCTGATGATGCTTTGGCTCATTTGGCTGAGTTTTATGGAACTGAGAAGACTGTGAAAGTTGTTGAGGGGGACATGCAGCAAGGGTATGAGGAGAATGTACAGAATGTGGAACCTCTACTGAATAGAGCACAACTGATGGATGAGTGGCCTCGTCTAAGATTGATGATGAAAGGGGCTTATTCTACGTGTGAATTCAGTCAAGTGTGCAGAAGAGTGATAAATGTTCACTCATCTTTGTTGCCCAACTGTTGCCTATTGGCAAAAATAGGGTTGTGTATGACAATAACAAGTGTGGAATGTGAGCGGTCCTTTAGTGCCCAAAATCGTCTGAAGTCAAAGTACAGATCTTCTATTTCATCACAAAAGCTCGACACCTTGCTGAAGATCAAGATGCTTGGTCCCAAGTTTGATGTCTATGATTGTACCCCTGCTGTGCATATTTGGTTGAGACAGAAAAGGCGAAGAAAATCCCGCCTTGAAGCTGACTATAAAGCTAGAACTGTCAAAGTGAGGAAAGTTGATTCACCAAGTGTTGGGTCCTTGGGAGAAGCTAACAGTGTTACACCAATATTTGAGACATAAACCTCCATCTTTGACAGTTAAATAATTGGGTGTATATTCATGCATATCTAATATTTGAAGTTTGTATTAAACTGAATGCAGAGTGTATCATGTTTTAGTTGTTTTTAACATTCACCAAACCTCAAATATCAAACAGAAATAACAAACACATAAACTAACATTTAAACTTTATTATATTGTTGCAATTAATTGGAAATGGCAAAATACCCATTTGAGTGTGAGTGAGATGGGTACAATTTATTTGGTTACTCAAAGGAAAATTAGGATACCCAATTGAGAGGAACACAAGCGAGTACATCACCCAATGACCCAAAAAGTTATCTGTAGCTCTGTTAGGAAATACCACCGCTTTTACTAGTTTTTCTGCTTGGTGTTCATAACTTTACAGAAACAGTATATACTTGTTGGTAAATACTTCCAGGTCTCTGATGTAAAATTATTTCCATCACAGTAATGAGTTTTAATTAACTGTTGTTCTTGTTTCATTATATTCATTATAGTTTCATTTCCCTCAGCATGATTTAAGTGATAAGCCTGCATATGGGCACACTCAATAAAATCAACCTGATGATGTGTCTAAGGAATTCAACAAGTGCAAATACATTCTTGTTCATTGAGGGGAAATTAAAGTTGTTTTAGTTGAATTTCATGCAGTTTGTGTTATATTATAAAAACAAAAAGGCATTTACAGAATACCATGATGAAAAAGCAAGTTTCTAAATGTGGGCCCACTTATTTTCGGCTCCTATAACAGGTGCTGAAGTGGGCCCACATTTTGGAATGACATTATTTCCGTTATATTATAAAAACAAAAGGGCATTACAGAATACCATGATAAAAAAGGCATAGTGTAAAGTAAGGAATGGATTTTGGAATGGAGTTTGGATTGGAATGATGGAAATGGAATTTGGAATGGGAATAAATGGAATATACTCATCCTACACTAAACAAACTAAGTGTTGTGCCTACCTTCAGACATAAATTAAATTGACAGTTTGTAAACAGTTCGGGTGTCGCTTTCCCTCCTGCTCCCAATTTTTTGCAACACCCCCACTCACCCCCCACCCACCCTCCGGATGTAAGATAAGGCTAGTGGCAGACAGAGGTGTCTCACAGTCCCTTAATCATTTTATTTTCCATTTACCACTGCTAATAATTTGCATTCAATGAGATGACTGGAATATTATCTACTAGCTGTGTAAGTCGATATAGTAGTACCTTGGTAAATATAGTCATCTGCATCTGTGTCTATGGGACACAATAGTTGAGTGAACAACTTGTTCTTATTTTGTATATAATCAAGTAATTGTGATTTTAAGTGACAGTTACTGAGACTATGTAGCATTTGTGATAATATAGACATTATAGATTGCTTTTTATTATAATAAACAAGATTAATGTCAAAATTAGTTCTAATATATATGTTATTTTCCTTCACATGGTGTTCTGTTGTGCTTCATAAATATATCATGAGACTTTTGTGTTAAATAATCCGTTTCTAATCCTGCCACATCACAGGTGCCTGCCACCATACAGGCGTGGCTGTAGGTGAATTCGTAACCAAAACCGGTTCGTAGACCTGGAAATCCGGTGGATTCGTAGGGCATACTGTAAAACATGGAGTGGAGTCTTGGAGTGGGGTCTTGGAGTGGAGTCTCAGAATGGAGTCTTAATGTAAATATTTAGGTGACCAAGTTTGTTTTGTTTTGATCATAAGGGTAGCTATAGGGTGTTATCAGTTTTATCAGAAGACAGGAGGCATTTTGTATACACGTATCAATTAGCCCTGTCAACTCCAGAAATGTCATTCTGTAACAGTACCATGCTGCCATCAAGAAGAAAAATGTATATGAATAGATGGATGAATGGATGGATGGATGGAGAAGCATGTAAATTATTTACAACCTGTAAACAAAATATTAATAATGGCATTATTTATTAGCCAAACAACGACATATATAACATGTTCACATGTAAATTTAAATTTGTGTAGAGGTAGTAAGGGAAAAGGTACATACATTAGGTCTATGCTAAGACATACTAATCATCAGGGAATATAACAGTTATTACTGCATGGATTATTTATTTCTTACTTAACAAAGAAATTGATTACATAAGATACATAGCACTATATTATTCAAGAACGGGATTTGTTGTCAGTGATGGCAAAAGTAACTGTTCATAAGTCATCATTGTTTTGCCTGTTCAGAAATAGCCATCTCTCTACATCCTTGAACTTACAAACAAAAAGCAAAAATAAATGTAGCAGAATATTTTGCAAGCTGATTGTTAGTGAGTTTCATCAGCTCTCTATGGCTTGGAAAATCCACTTGGGCAGTCCACTGGAATGTGACGGATTAGAGGAAACACATCACTGATACGATCTGCCCTCAGAATGTCACAGAGCTAAAGGAATGCTGCTGAGGATTGCCATGTAAACATGTTTACAATCTCGATTACGTTGCTGTCTACAAATGAAAGTATAATTGCACAGAGTTCAAATTTGTGACGATTTATTAATAAGTTTGGAGTAAACTGACAAGCTTTAACAAACATTTCTTAGAGAGCTGTAAAAAAGAAAGACTAATCTCTAAGATGAGTAAGATAAGATATTTACTTTTGAAACCGGTGATTCTGGAGGTATAAACAACAACTAGGAAAAACCATTAAAGGCATATTCTAGACAGTAATCAGTGTTTACAGAAGTGACAAGTGCACTTATACTCCATACTCCAGACTCCACTCCAAGACTCCACTCCAAGGCTCCACTCCAAGACTCCACTCCATATTTTACAGTATGCCGATTCGTAGACGGATTGAGAGGTGAATTCGTAGACGTTATTAAAATGGGAAAAGTTCATCCTCAATGATGAAGAAAATCGACGAAAAGTGTTTGCATTTTGTAAAATAAATAAAATATATCGGGTAAGTATGATCGGCGGTGAAAATATCCTTAAATAATAAAATAACAAAATATGCTTCACAGTGGTCCTTGTCACATATTCCGACAAATCATAGGCCGCTAATATTAAATTCAGTTGTGTAAAATTAAAAGATATGTATTAGGTAAGTATCGTCATTCAACGTTTAACTACGCAGACCAGCAGAGAAGTAGCAGAAAACACTTCTTAAGAAAACACTTACATCTCCCACACAGAGTACTTCGCAATCAAAACAACTCACCACTTCCTAATTAACATTCACAACAACTCAGTGAAACCTGTTAATCCTCCCACAACAATGAAAACTGTCGGGAAATTCTAGACAAGATACGGGAAAATATTCGTTCACTCTTCAATCACATTTTCTTGTGTCCTCAGCTGCCCTTAGTTTCGTATCACTGAAAACAAAGCATACGGGAAAATATTCATTCACAATTTCCTTGAGTCTTTAGCTGCCCTTAGTTTCGTATCACTGAAAACAAAGCATAACAACTTCGTTATAAACATTCTAAGTAACATCTAGGTAAAAATCAAACTTAATATATACTATATATTCAATTATTTATACACGTCTACGAAATCACCGTCTACGAACCGGTTTTGGTTACGAATTCACCGCGTCTACGAACTGGTTTTGTCTACGAAATCACCGTCTCCCACAGGCGTGACGTTAGCCTTGCTTCAAAGATGTACAGAATAATTATTGCAGGGATATATATTTGTAATTCTATCCCCATAATAAGCAAGTCTAGATACGTAGACAGCACATGCCATCGGCCTTTCTTCGATACATCTTGTTCTTATTATCTACATAACCTAGAAAATAGTATTTGAACTAAACACTTATTCCCCCAGAGTCATGTGCCTTTGAGTGTGTGGTGGATGGGTCATGGCTGGAGAGAGAAGCTGACACCCACGTCCTTTTGCTTAGTGCTATATATCAGTGATCAGCTGTTTATAAACTGTCGTAGCATATTAGAGCGGAGACTTGTTTATAAATAGCAAATTTGTGTCACTCCAAATTCCATTCCAAAATCCATTCCATACTTTACACTATGCCGATAAAAAAGCAAGTTACTAAAATGTGGGCACAATTTTTTTCGGCTCCTATAACAGGCGCTGAAGTGGGCCCACATTTTGGAATGACATTATTGCCACTGTAAGCACTAGGTTCAACAATATATGTGGATGGAAATAATGATGCTACAAAATACTTCCCGATATGTGAACTTTTACAATATCTCATTACTTCGTTCGGTAATTTCAAACTTACCGTGTTGGCACAAGTGGAGCCAAAACAGCAAATACGAAACTAAAGCGCTTAACTCCTAATGCCGGAAACATGCTCAGAGTTAATTCCCTTCATCCAGCGATAATAATGTTTCGCCCTAAGACAGTTTATAAACAGCTGATCACTGATATATAGCACTAAGCAAAAGGACGTGGGTGTCAGCTTCTCTCTCCAGCCATGACCCATCCACCACACACTCAAAGTGGACTATATACAGGTTGGTCTGCGAGCAAAGACAAATTAAATAAAATTCCATTGTTCAGAACTTCAAAATGTTATGCCAATAAGGTAGTTCTACTTTATTCAAATAATCATAAATGCTGACAGAATTGGTTTATTGAAAATATATGTCACACATATGAAACATTAAGATTAGCAAACTGGGCACTTCTTTTGCTTGTATTGACAGATATGTTTTTTATTTCACCGAAAACAATATTGTTAAATTTACTAATTTATTGAAAATATATAAAATAACCACAAAAAACATCACGAGAAATTTAACGGAAATTTAATTGAATAGTTTTTAAATGGATTAAATGCCTGACACAAAAAGATGGCTTATGGCAACACTTGTCAAGATGTTCGATGGTAAACCTAGGAAATATCGATATCCCGAATTCCCAAAACATCAAATAAAAAAGTTAATTAAAGACATTTTAAAGAATGATTTTTGGAAAGATCTTTTAACTATTTATAATAGTTGCAAACTTTTGGAGATTGACGTATTCAGAAGTCTCCCTTTCATGAGTTTCGTTCCCTATAATGATTTAATAACATACATACATCAACTGTTAGATTCGCAGGGACTTTATCTCATCACAAGATTGTAAATTTATTGATAAACTGATTCGTGATGATGATGGTATTTGTACTTTTCAAGATCTTACTTCTAAATGGAGTGAGTGTGAATAGTTTTACGCCACCTTTAGCATTATTCCAGCAATATCACGACGGGGGACACCAGAAATGGACCATGTGGGGAATCGAACCCGGGTCTTTAGCGTGACTAGCGGACGATTTAACCATTAGGCTACCCCACCGCCCCTCTTCTAAATGGAACTCAGAGTTGGATGCACTCATATGAGAAAGTTACTTTTCCCAGTGTTTCAATAGAATAAGAATTGTGTGGAGGACAGAAAAACACGGAATTTCCAAAATAAACTCATCCATCGTATCATGAAACCATCAAAATAATTTCTTTTCAAAACAGGATTGATAGGGGATAACCTTTGTACATTTTGCCAATCAGAAAGTGAAACACTAGAACACTTAATTTTTCCTGTCGAAAAGTTCAAGTTTTGATAAATGAGTTCAAATTTTGTTATGAAAGTAGAACCTATTTAATATTAGACCTAAATATGAATAATCTTCTTGGCAATCCAAAGATCCTTGAAAACCACCTTTTTATAATAACCATGCGTTATATTAAAAATTGTCATTACCATAAAACTATTCCCATCTTTAAGCAAAACATAATCACAACATAGGAAAATTCAGTTCAGGAGACAATGCCAAATTTGCTGAAAAATGGACCCCCCTACAAATATAGATTGTGGCAACCAAACCAATGTTGGATCAATTGTTACTCCCTCCTCTCTCTTACTTTACCATATTCCTATATCTTTTTTCTTTGTACTTCATTCATACAACCATTAAACTTAACGGTTAATTATTTAGAATCTTGAATATATGTATGTTCGTAATATCCAGCTGTATGAATATTGTATTATTTGCCTATCGTAATAAAACCAAAAAACCCAAAAAACAAACAAGCCTGTATTCAGATATATAAAATTGGAAATAACAGATGACCATCTGGGAATACTTACGTGAGAATGTTTTCAGCTATTATTTTTAGTAGCAGTAGTAGTGTAGCAATACAAACGTCAGCTTCTGTAATATATTATTATTGGAATTACCGTATGTAGGGTTATCGTTCTTGTTTGAAGTAGTCGTGTTCATACGCCAATATGAAATCCTTTCGTTGTCACGGTATTTCTTCTCAAGCCTCGTTATAACGCCGGTAAACACTGCCGTAGGAACTGTCTTTTGTCGGACACGCATTGATAAGCCTCCGTCTTCTCTGATCTGTTTAAAATATCACTATTGCAGTGACAAGAAATGGGGTTAGCAAAACAAAACTTTAAAATGTGTGTATTTATAACACTACAAACCGAACGTAGAAATCCATACAACTTCATCATATGACGAAAATAAACACAACTATTAGATACACGCATTGGGAAAGAGTTCCTTACGTACCCCCCGCCTATTTTGTGATGAGCAAACACTTTAGTCTATAGTTAAAAATTAGAAGGGGTGGTGGGGGGTTACGTAAGGGACTCTTATCTCGCATTGATAAGCCTCCGTCACATTTCGCAATACAATACATCATTATTTTCTGCTGTTGTATTGTACTGTGAAGCCTTTCGAGTCGGGGGTCATTTAAAATGTTTTCATTGTAAACACTGTGTTGAAGACAAAGTTCATGTTTTAATTAATTGTCCGGTTTATAGTGATGAACGTTTTAGTCTTTTAAATACTTGTGATATCTGTTTTATAGCTGCCAAAACCTGATATGTTATTTTAAAAAGGAGAAAATCCGTATTATATAACTTTTAATTATTGTCACACATAATACATGTACATGCAAGTTTTTAAGAATTTTAGTCTCTCATAATTCCGTATGGAATGGCCCTTATGTATATATGTGTTTAATTAGTTTGTATATATGTATAACAGGGGTGAGACTTTAATAAATAATCTGTCTGTCTGTCTGTTTTTAAAAAGAAGCTTTTTTAAAATCTTTAATCCTCGCAAAGACGAAAGACGAGGGCCTGTTCTGAAGAGTAGCCAGTGGGAGACTTTGTTTGTGCCTTGAGTGTTGTTCCATTGTTATATGCATGTCCATGCAAAATCTAAAAAAAGGAATAGCGTATCTATGTAACGAACTATACTGTAATATTGACCGTAACGTTGCGCTAGCCATGTGAAACAGGGCCCTGGATCCCGAATATATTCGCTTGCAACATTGAAAATACGGTACGCGAATCACGTGATTCGTATGTGGCTCTAATTATAGAATGACAGGACAATTTGAAAACACAGCAATAGGATGGTAAGTAGGGTGGGTATTGCAGAGAATTTTCATATTGCGATATACTGGTATGCGAAAGCATGTATTGCGATATGTATTGCAATATATTGCATGAAGTATTTTTAAACAAAAAACTACTTATAATCGAGGTAATGCTTGATTTATAGAGCAAATACACAGCAAAATCACTATGCTTGATTAAGCTTTAATAACAACTTTTATTCATGATTAAAAATAAAAATGTCCGCGTATCGCAATACGTATCGTTTTCATGTCTAAACCGGTTATATTGCGCAGCCCTAATGGTAAGTATACATTCCCATCGGTTCCTAATACGACAACGATGTCATGCTAAGTCATCATTGCGCAGGATCACTGGATCGTTTGGTCCAGATTCGATTATTTACAGCTGGATACAGCCGATATGTAGCTGGAATATCGATACGCTGAGCATAGGCGGATCCAGTGTGTATGTGTGTGTGCCCACCCTTTTGTACTGAATGTACATTCGCTTTAATGGAAAAAGAAACCGAAAAATATTTAGACAATTGACTGTTGGTGCCACCCTGGCGGGCTGCGTAGCACACTCAACGCAGGAACATTTACACCCCTCGGGGTCTGTTCCTCCTTGTGGGAAGAGAGGTGGGAGACAGAGAGTGTGTGTTACTAAATATAGTACTGGATTTTCCGTGCGCATGTCCAAAACATGTCGTGGCGTTGCTTGTGATTTTGGGTGCGTGTTGGTAGAGGTAACGTGTTATTTCCCGAACTGTACATAGGCCCAGCTCGGGACCGACCCGGAATGAATGACTTTAATGCTTCTAGCCATAGTTATGAGCAAAAAAAGGAGCCATCGAAACAATAAATATCAGTCAACTACTCCAATATTTCCAACGTGTATTAATATTGAGAGCCGCGATGGGGTTGACTTAGTCCAGCATATATAACTAGACGACTTTGCACTATACCAAGGTGTGCTCGACAACTCGATGTAGGCCTTGGCTGGAAAACGAGTTTATTCATATGAACTAGGGTTGACTTACACTTACACTTAGTTACAGTCTGTATGTCTTGACTGCTGGACCCCATCGCGGTTCTGAATATGTACCCTCTACAACATTGGCGAAGAATTTCATTACATATGTCTCTGCCCTTTCTTCTAAAGTCATCGGAAAACATATATCCAAAACTATATTGTTAAAAATACCCAAAGTGTTAAAATATAAAGACTTGTAGTAACTGCACGGTAAACCATCCCGCCATCCAATGTATTCTTTATTGTATATTCTTAACACCTTATGACGAATCCCTTAGTAAAACTTCTGTTGTGTTCATACTTAGCCCATACAATATTGACAATGTTGTGATTGAGTAACTTCTTTTAAACCATTATATTTTTCAGGTTCCCACTGGTTTGAGATGGCTAAAAAAAATAGCGGAAGTCCTCTGTCGTCCCTAAGTTCTGATTCTCTTCATCTGATTCCCAACTTTGTTCATCTCGAGGAGCGTTTTAAATGCCCAGTATGTTTAGAGGTGCTAAAAAATGCTGTTCAGACCTCCTGTGGTCATCGCATGTGTGAAGAATGTAGTTTAAGTATTTTTGCAAAAGGAGAACCAGCCCAGTGCCCAGCATCAGATCCTGAAGAACCATGCGAACCAATTTACAAGAAACAGGTACCCACACTGAGATACTACAGTACTATACTATTAACTTGTTACAACAGGGTATGAAACTCCCCAAAATAACAAACACCAACATTTGAATTTTATTATATTATAAAAATTAATGGAAAACAGCAAAATACCTATTGAGTTTGAGTGGGGTGAGTACAATTTATTTGTTTACTCAAAGGAAAATTAGGATACCCAATTATAAATTGAGATGAACACAAGCAAGTACATAACTCAATGACCCAAAAAGTTATCTGTAGCTCTGTATGATTGAATGGTATTTGATTCCTTGAAATTGTGTCTACAATGTCGATAAACATCATGTGTTGGCCACTTTCCAGGAGTTATTGAGTATTTGAAGCATGGGAATATTTCGTTTGAAACCTCTGGCTAACTCAGTTGGTTCCAAGTGAATTCATGTGCTTCAAATACTAATTTGTCACTCTATGCTCTTTTCTTATACCTGGCGTACATATCTGTAGTACATGTTGTGACACTTTGTTTTGAAACTTTATGGTTTTAGCGCATACATACATCCTTCTTGGTATTATCGTTTTTTATCTTTATTGGTTTTTGTTTCCATCTTCGCCTTCATAATCATACAGGTATGATGGAAATGTATATATTTGGAGCGTCACATGAGGCATGAGTAGTAAGCAGTAGACCTGATGACTGTTGTGTTATTTATATGAATGTACCACTGTGATTATGAGAAGCATCAAAATATTTGTCAATTCGATGCTGACACAGTGTATTTTTGAGGTGGGTAAGAAACAGATTACTGCACTTGCACCTGTCAGATACCATTCATCTTACACTTTACGGTTCTGAAATGGATTTCACTTTTTTTTAACGGTTTCAACACTTTGAAAGATAAATGTTACCTGATACTTTTGGTCTAATCTTTGTGTAGTTATACATAGCGACCTACAAGTTAAAAGATTTAGTAAGTTAGCAAGTCACTGTCCATTAATGAACACATTACTGTATTACAATACGTTACTCTCACTTCCTGGTTTTCCCCTCCATAATATTGCCATAATAATGCTAAAAGTAGCATAAAACCGTACTTAATATGATCTTTTCATGCAAACATAAATGTTGTTACTTACATATTTTGAATTGTTTGAAGCCCATAACTGATGGTGTTTGAATAGTTTAATGAGTTTTGTCAACATTGTTGAACGCAGCATAGTCATGCTTTATCCAAGCAACATGTAAATAACTTTGTATGGACAAGGCGAATTGTTAATTGAACCAGGAATGACAAACAATACGATCAGAGCAAGAAAAATGATGTACCGGTAAGTCACAGAGACTCCCCATTGGCATCCATAACTTTATAAGTTGAACAAAGTCGGTGCAAGTGTGGTCATTCCTGATGAGAGATTGTAAAAGGATAGAACTTTCTGTATGTGATTTTCTTTCTGATCCCAATTCACCTTATAATAAAGGGTATTATTATGTCAGATATCATCATATAATTCTAATGGTAATCTGTTGATTTAAGCTAATTCTATTTGTGACATAATACTGATTTAGCCATTTATGGGGCATCCTCTTTCAGCTCTTTCGAGATGCAAGTGCAAGACGTGAAATTCGTCAAGTCCCAGTCTACTGTCAGAATCGTGCACAGGGCTGTACGGTGACTGTACCTTGGAGAGACTTGGAAGTAGGTTTGATTGATGATATAGTATCAGCACATGAATGAGGTTCATATAGCTAATAGAAACTATTTACAATAATTTCTTCTGAAAGAAAATTTTCAGTGTTTTTAAAGCTTTCTGTCCAAACAATATCATTAAAATGATTAACTGGGATCTTAATGTACCAGTATTTGTTTTCGAGTGTGTCTGTGCACTTGTGAAGATGTTTTGGTGTGGTCTTTGGAATTTTAGTGTGCCATGAAAAGAGTGTTTTTTATCCATATCCATCAATGTCATTGTAACATTGTTCTCAGTTAGAGAAAAAAGGAGCTCCATTTGCAAAAGGTTGCACCCTATTTCATTCAAATCATTAACCATCTATTCAGTTTCCGAATCCTGAGGTGTATTTTATGAATCTTTATGAAAATTCATGTTAAGCATTTTAGTAAATTCCTTTTAAGGATCAGTACTTTTTGGCCAGTGGTGTCCTCCTGTAAGTAGGTATCAAGACCTAACATAATGAGGTAGTGTGTTGTCATCATGAGGATAGTCCAGTTTCACTTGTACACAGTGCATCAGCCAAATTCTGTGATTAAAAATAAAGCTGAGGGAGTGCATTCAGTTATGGCAACCCACACAAACAAATGTTGTGCCTGTGATACTGGTGTGAACCAAATCTGTCACGATAAATTTAAACAAGTTTTTTTAGCACCTCATGCTCTTTGTGTTCATGACTGCATGACTGCCTCTCTCCGTTCTTCATGAAACTGAAAAACCCAATAATTGTCTACCAGGAAGTTTCAATTTTGATTTGTTGGATGATTTTCTTTTATCATCAAAACCTGATAATAGTAAAATTGACATAAAATGATAGACGGAGGGTTTTGGCAGTTGGATGATCACATTAGAAGCACTGAAATTTTGATATATTTTTTTATGTAATATTTTTCCAAAATGAAGGTCTATTCATCTCACATTGGACTTCTCTAAATAATGATGGTCAGCTTTTGGTTTTTCCAGGTGCTTGCAAACATTTTTTCTAGTTTGAACTTTTATCTTAATTTTTTTTTAAAACAATGCATGCTACAGAACCTCTTGTCATCCAGGATGCTTAATGAGTGATACAGATTTCTTGATTATATCTTTAACATATACACTGGTTTTATCCACAGAGCCACATGTCAAAGTGCCCATACCAAGGACTTGAATGTCCAAACAAGCAGTATGGGTGTAAGGAAGTTATTCCTTCTAAAGATATGGATCGGCATGTTCAGTCGGCATGTCAGTTTCGTCAGATCACTTGCAGACATTGTAAGACACAGTATCCTGTCAAAGATGATAAGGTAAGCAAATTTGCTCTGTCTGTCTTGGTAGTCATTGGGTGTGCACGTTTTACTTCTCTGAACTGATTGATTGATTGACATTCTAGAAGTTATTGAGTCAATAACAAAGCAAATTTTCTACGCCGAAACATCAATCTATGTAATAAACATATTATCCCCACGAACATATGCTTTGTTATTCTCTGAACTGGTTAAAGGGATGAACACAAAACTTAAAGAGGACATCTTAGACCATAACAGGACTCAAATATATTCATTGTACTGGAATCAGATCATAAACATTTTAATTATGTGACATATTTTGTTGTGTTTAATCATGTGTTTCCTAATTCAGTGTTCTAATGTAATAAAACATAATCTTGTTTCATATGGTATTTTGTCCTTGTATGATATTAAAGATTTTAGGTATAGCCAGAAAAGATGGAATCATTGTAATAGCTTAAAACTTTCCTTGGGAATGTAGGAATGCATTCTTACATGTTTTCTTTTACAGAAACACCACGAGGAGGACTGCCCAGAGACTATTATCCATTGTCCATTTAAATGTGGAGCACAACCTATGGCTAGAAAAGATGTGAGTCAATGTTTGAAGAGTTTCATTGCATATGCTGATAATATCAAAGGTTCATTTTTGTTGTTACAATAATTGCTTAATTACTTTGTAATTTGTGCAAACATCAACTGAACTTCTTTAATATTGTTACATGTCAATTTCCACATTAAGATAGTATTTAAACCCAGATATCTATACAGGAAAGAAGTTAGTGGGAAACCAACAAACAACAAAGACTTGTAGTAAGATAAACAATTGTATTATAAAATTAATTATGTTTACAAATATATTCCAATTACCCAATGATTACTGTGAAGTAATACAATGACTTTACATGTTAGAGTGGCAGTACATTTAGAGGCAGTAATAAGTCATTGACATAATAATATACAATACTATTGTTTTACAATAAATTAAACTTCCATATAACTGAGAATGTACAAATATTTTGTATTATTTGTATGTACGGTATATGGAAACTGACCGTCAAGGATTTTGTCAATATTGCTTCTCTAAAGTGTAGCATGATACTTCATGATATCCATCATGTGCTGAAAAAGCAAAACACTGGAACATCAATCTCCAGCAAGTTATATGGGGAAGTGATAAGTGAGAATTCATGGATCTGCTGATTACCATCATATAAACAATCCGGAAATGGTTCAGACACTCAAACACACTTTTTATGAAGGGGAGAATGTTTGTTAGTTAAAAAAGGAGCACAACTGAAGTTTGAAAGAATCCCAATCATGATCTACATACGTAACTAATGAATACCTCTTTTGGTTTCAAGTTCAAATTCAGACTTCTTCTTTTTGTGACTTGGTTTACAGGCGTATGTGGCCACCATACTAATTAGAATACAATTTTAAGAACATGTTTTGTACCAAGGGGGTTATCATCAGTAGTGTGTCAAAGGGTTATGTCCTTTCCTCAACAGATGAAGTGAAAAGCGGTTTTATGGTGGTTTTGTATGGTAATTTTCAAACCAACTGACCACATTTTTTGGATTGCAGCTGATACATTTGTTTCACATTTTGGAACGTATGCAGTATTATTCACAGAAATAATTTGGGAGTTTTTCACCATTCAAAGTTGGATTTTCATAAACAAGATGTTTTCCCATCAATGAACTCATTCAAGTACGAGGGTGGTTGGCAGCCACTTGGAGTACATACTGATGTGGTGGATAAAACACTTTCCAAGTTCAAGTTACAAAATTCAATGTCACTGAGTGAGCATTTCATTTCTGAAGATTTTCAAATTAACTGGACAGCAATGTGAATTGAAACTGAGTCTGAACAGGTTTGTTTCCAGGCTGAAATATAATGATGTTAACTTTGAGTTGTTTCACAGTCCAGGTGAACCAAAAGAAATGACTAATTGATGTTGCAGTGCTCAGTATATTTTGCAGGTTCAAAGGATAGCTACAGCTGTTAACAGGACTTACTAACTGCCGAATATTCTTTGAATTTACTATTTGCAAGACATCTTATACCTGTTTAATAGAGCAAAGAATATGAGAATATTTTGAACAATTACCATGTCTATGGAAACTGACTGTCAAGGATTTTGTCTGTACTGCTTTTACTGTTGAAATGGCTACCCAGATTTGATGCAGTCTGGATTTCTACAAACAAACAAAAAACATCAAGAGATGAGGTAATTTTGAAATTTATATGTTGTATTTCATGCTTATGATTATTACATACAGCAGATTGAGTTCTTTCCTTTTTGATGACAGGAAGTGCTTTTTCTGAAGAACATTGCGCTCTTGTAGCAAAAATAAGTAAGATTAAAATTAAATGTCTGCATGATCTGATTTGTTGTACTTGAATCACCTTTGTTTGACAACTGTTCCTACTTTAAACTTGTGTTTGATACTAGTCATGTGTTGGCCCCAAATCTTTGTGCGAGTATAACTGATTTTGCATAATGTTTTGCACTTTTCAGATATACAAACATATGTTTGTTACCATAGATCAGCAAATAGAGATAGTTTGTGGGTTGACGCTGCCAAATGGACGTCATCTCCCAAAGATAATACGTCTTTGGATTGTGATCTTTAAGGTGTGACGATCTGTGCAGGATGATGCAGAAAACATGTAATACAGATAACTTTTAACAGTGTTTTTTATTTGTTTGCAGCTGGCACAGACTTATACAGTGCACTGTAATGGAACAAAAGGACGGCAGCCAGATAATGCTGATGGATTGTAATGTATGCAAATGTGACTGAAGTATTTTCTGTCATCTCAGATCTAATACCGCCCACATCGACACATTGGTATCGACCTATCAGATAGGATTTCAGCCAGAATAGTGCATCGCCATTAACACCAAATCTCTGCTCAAGGGTATCAAGGAGTCTTCCCTGATCAATGGTGTCAAAAGCAGCTCTTAAATCCAGGAGTACCAACACTGCTGCACCATCCTTGTCAACTGCCCGAAGGAGATCATTCTCAATGCGAACAAGGGCAAACTCAGTACTATGGCCTTTCCTGTAGGCTGACTGGAGAACTCATCATCATCATCATCATCATCATCAGCAGCAGCAGCAGCAGCAGCAGTAGTAGTAGTAGAGTCTTTTACCTTGTTGTCCTTGTTTCACAAGTGAGACTGAAATAAAGTTAATTTCATGACCTCAGCTCACCACCACAAGATTATTTAACAGTTGAATTACCTCCCCTATTCCACTGGTTGTATTTGTTACCTGTTTTACATATGAACTATTTGTTTGGTAATACTGAAAGTTCCAGAAAATCTTTTATTGAAAAAATAAAATAATAAATGATAACAAAAAATAATGTTACAGAGGTAAGGCAAAAAAGGAAATTACTGAAAAAAGTTAAAAGTTTTCAACTGTAAAAGAGAAAGCACAGGAAAGAAAATTGATTTTTCTAATAGTGAATTTTACACATTGGTGCATATAATATCCAAATGCAGATAATGAAACATTTTCATAATTAACTTGGAAATTGATTAAAAATGATTATTTCCAGATATTACTTGATGACAAGGTTTTCCTTTAATTGAACAGCTGATATTTCTGAAGAACAATTGACCAGGTCACTACTTCCATCCATACAGCTTTTGAAAACCAAAATAAGAGTGCAATATCATATATTACCTACTTAGGCTTGAGATTTCTCTCCTTTCATATTCATATACACATTACTGTAGAAAATGCTGCTGTTTTAATTTCTTGTTTTCTATAGCAAAACTGCTGGGATGCAACTATCCAAATACATTACTGTAATTATAGCTGATTTTGAGTGGATTTCATTACGCTTCAAGGGACAGTGCATTGGCGGAAAATATTTCCTGAGTGTGACGTCACACCTTTAGGTTGTGCCTGATTCAGTTGTCAAACCATAGCAACAGAGCTAGCACTGCATAGCGAAACTTACTTCTTGTTTATTTTTCATTAGTGTTAAATTGGGACCGCCTCCGTGGTGTAGTGGTTAGAGCGTCCGCCTGGAGAGCGGAAGGTCGTGGGTTCGATCTGCGTCATACCAAAAGACGTTAATATAAGGGTAATGCTATTTTTGAGATAATTATCAGAAGACCGAGGTCTTCCATTAACTGCCCGACGAAGGAGGGCAGTTTAAAAAGACCGAGGGCTTCTGCAAATGATAATGCCCTCAAAAATAGCATTACCGTTATTATTGCTAAAATACATGGAATTTGTGTTGAAAAGAAAAAGGAAACAACAAAGGTATTTGACTGAAAGTTTACTCAAAACCAACTTCTGACGGGGTTGACTGCCCGAATGCAATTACGTCATCGAACAATTCAAGTGACGTCACAACAGAAAGTGACGATATTCGACCATGGCCTTTGACAAGACCATAGCCTGCAACATGTCAAACTATGTCAGTGTTCGGGTTTGATCAAACAACAACGTTAATAGTGCAATTGTTAAGGTTAGCACCAGCAAGAAAGCCAATATTACTGTATTTGAAGCGGGAATTCGGGTTGCTTTGACTTGTTTGCCCCAGAATATCTGCCAGTCCAAAGCCAATGTCAAATGAACCGTAAGCCCACGCACCCACTATGATGTCACTTGACAACAGAATTGATAGTGGCCCGTTGTTAAGGTTGAGTGGTCCAATATCATTTGCAGCGGCCCGCAAGTTTCTGATAATGGGAGGGCCGTTTCATGATAATTCCATGTATTTTAGCTATAAAATATGGTACTTGTAGGTCCCTGCCTGGCGCTCAGCATTAATGGGTACAACAAGGACTGGTCAGCTCGGAGTCAGTATAATGTGTCTGAGTGGGGTATTCATGCTTCACTGCGGCATGGTATCTCTGTGGGCTAGCACTACAAAACCAGCTTAAGTCTGGGCTAGTACAAGCAGCCGCACATACACATACACACGCATGCATGTCGTCATATGAGCGAGATATTCTTAAGCACGATGTAAAATCAAATTTCACCTCACCTCACCTAGTGGCAAATTGAGGAGAAAATGTGAATGTATTGCTTATGGATGAATTACAAAATACCGGTTGTCAGATTCTTTAGGTCAGAGTCCAGTGCCTATATTGCAATATGAATATGCCTTGGTTGTATGAAACCAGTCACCCTTCTGCTCAAAGTTCCTTGCAGACAGTTAAGTACTTCTATCACATCATCACATTTTTTCACAGTCCATTCAATGTGTTTCATTTTGATTGTCTTGACATTGAGATATTCATACATATTGTATCACTTTCTTCGTGAAAATACTTTAAAATGTGAAAAACTTTCCATGTGTGTTTTTATTCTCCAAATGCTGTCATCAAGCCCCATGGAAAGCTAGCAATAGATAACAGCTATGTTATCAGTCACAGTTCTAATAGTATTTCTCTGTGCTAAACGGTATGTAAGGCACATCAGGTCTTTCTGTTCTTATTTCAGAATAAATGCATTTATTTACAAGCAAGGTCAAGCAACATCCTGACCACTGGATAACAGTTTCAAACACCAAATATCTGCATCCTGTTAGATCGGATACCAGTGGCAAAGTTTGTTTTATGTGCGCATTTTGTTAGTTTACTCAAGACATAATTCAACTTATTTGTTGCCTGCAGTTAGAAACATGCATTCTTTGTCAATCCCTTTTTTGAAAGCAAAGATGATAATGTCAATACAGATTTATCTATGGCTTTTTGTTCATCAGTTGTGTATGTTTGATTGGCTGAAATTTTTCCTTATCCTGACTCATGTATTATTGCTTTTCTCCTTCCTCTTGCGAATGTTAGTGGAACACTTGTATCTCCTATTGAAGCTCCCTTCAATAAAAAACAGACGTAAAAACACTACTCACCAAGAGTTATCTGTCTGGCCGTTTTGGCGGGAAAGCGGCGCCACCGTACTCCCATGCTTCACTCTCTCCTTCTTCGCCCTAGTGGACGGTTGGGAGAGCACCTGTGTCTCCAATATGGCACTATGTCCTTTGATTATTTAGTTATTACCCTATAAATTACCTTTATAGGGGTTTAGGGAGTATCCTTCAACAATATGGTTTGAAATTTATTCGTATTTTCACTGTTTATTCACGTTTTTTGTACGTGATTGTTCAGTTGTTTACATTTCATGAAAACCTGTTTTCGTTGTAGGTTTAGGTTCGCTGCTGCAGACCCGCATTGACTGTGCCCTAGCTGCACAACAACATGTACTTCCAGCTATCGATGTAATCTTTATCAGCATTTAACAGAAATTCAAATTAATAAATAAAATTTCTCTGTACTTAGGCGTACTGGTGACAATCCAGGCGACTTTACAAGTCATGGATAAACCGGCTGAGTTCTTCACGAGCTGTCTACTGCTGTCAGACGACTTACTTCCATCCAGTGACCTGCCGGAGGTGTCCTCGGAGGATGGGCGTGGGATGTTGTCCGCCATTACTTCGAAGAAAAGGTCTTCTACATCGGACAACCCCTCCATGCAGACGAAGAAGAAGAAGCCATCCTCTACGCAGAATGAAGCCTCATACCCCTAAGACGTCTAGCAGCTCTACGGGGACTTCTGCGCAGACTACAGGGACCTTTCGGCCGACATCATCCCGATGGAAGAGAGATGACTTCATGATGAGCCGCTGCTGATCATCCCAGAGATACAGCACGCAGTCCGAGGGCGGCAGATGAGCGATCCCTGGACCAAAGCGCGCTATCAACACAGAGAGGGCAGCTCTACTATCATCGCAGACCTTCAACCCGTGGCCTTCATGCAGCAGTTCTCTCAGCAGATATGGAGATGATGGAGAAGCTCTTCCCGAAAGAAGAGCATCGCATGATGGAGAGCCACAGGGCTCTCATGCTCAAGTCATCACCCGCAGAGACGACCTGGACCTGCACGAAGGACCCAACACTGACGATACTTCGGAGAGGCCGTCCAGCGAAGCGACACCCAGAACCAGGAGCAGATCTGCGCAGGACGGCACGCTCATCTTCAGATGACAGCTCAGATGAACAGCCTTCGGACACAGCCTCAAGGACGTCATCAGCATCTCCAGATCGTCAAGGGCTTCACCGAGGCATTCACGAACCAAGAGACGCTCACCTCCACGCAGGTCTCCGCGCAGATCGCCTTACAGACGCAGCTCAACAGGCAGATCTCCACGCAGGTTACCTTTAAAAAAATGATACGACTTTTATTCTCCATATTTTCAGATTGTACTTGAATTTGGTTTCATTCGAACCTTTGTTTCTGTTTCAGAATAAGAGATTTTGTTTAAGTACAAGTCTGTTAAAACACTACAGTCTCTATGCCAATATGCTTGTCATAGCTTTAGTTTTTGTAATTGCTAACTGTACAATATCTGACTTGACATGAAGCATCTGCTTGTGGAAGATGGTAAGAAATACATTCTGGCTTGGGCTGCTAGTTAGGTTACACATCACGAATATTGGGTATCAAATACAAATATGGGCTAGCCGATACAATAACAAGCCAGCAACTGAAGTATTTATTATGCTTAGTGAAACTTTAACAAAATAAATTCTTTGACATGTTTTGACCAGTGTGAATATATCATGATAACGACCACTGACCACATTACTGTCTTTACTGTACATTGGTGTTGACTATTGTCCTGGATATATTGGTCATATTCCACTTTGCATATCTCACTTTGATAAATAATAACCCAATTCAAGTAAAAACATTTCTTTTTAAAAATGAATATGAAAATGAAGTATCCAATAAGAAAATAAAGTTTATTAGGTGTTCAGTTGAGTTTGCACAGTCAGTGATGTTCTCAATAATATTTTCAGAATTGTCTTAAAGCCAATATTGTGTTTCAGATATTTTTATAGTCATTTCATTTTTGGGTCAACTAATTAATTGATAAACCAAGTTGTGGTTATGCATAACATGAATCAAACTTTCTACCATGATTGATGTTTTTTTCCCAAATCATTTCCCATTTTAAGACATAAAGGGGGTCCTGATGATATCTTACCCTTACTATATAGGATGTGTGTATGATGGACATAATTGCCATTGCTTACAGGCAGTTTATTTCTGAAGGCATCAAAGTGATTAGGCATTTTCTAATGATAAAATTGCCCCAAATTGGCCGGCTCTAGCTCTGTCATTTAGTATCTCAAACTAAAATGGCAAATAGCTATCCATCTGTACATGGAGAGGATAGTGCTCCTGCTACTATTGCCACTGTGAAGTTCCAAAGGTGAAAAGAGAATCTTATCAGGATGACCTTCCAACTGCCACTACTATGAAATGTTTCAATACGACTATGGTTGATGGACTATCTCTCAAAAGGTAAAAACATTACCTACCAAAATTACAAGGCCAAAACCTTGTGGAACACTCATGCAAATTATGTTGTTCCACCAGGACAAAGCAGTTGTGCCAAAGTATGTTGATGCCATGGCTGTGGCCCTGAACTAACTGAACATCATCTATACATGTTGGGCTAGTACAAGCAGCCGCACATACACATACACACGCATGCACGTCGTCATATGAGCGAAATATTCTCAAGCACGATGTAAAACCCAATTTCACCTCATCTATACATGTATTCCCTAGACTTCACACTGTGAAATTTCAAAACTTGAAGAAAGTACTGTCTGACAAGCATTATGCCTATGTCAATTTTGGAGTATTTACACCATCATTAGGAAACCTTCTACACCAGTGGGCTCAAGGCACTCCAGCATTGTTGGCAGAAGCAGTGTGGATTCTTGGAGGGAGTATTTGAAAACTAATTTGCATCATTACTTCCTAAGGACCTTTCAGCTGCCCAAATGGTATCTTTTTCAGTTTCTGAAGACAATTGTTTTTGTTTTAGTTGAATGAACACAGCAAATCATGCCCCCAAAAGCCCCATGAATGTCGTTTCAAGTCTGCAGGCTGTACGTTTGTGGTGAGTTTTGCTGTTGTGATTCCTGCTGTTATGAGATAATCAGAAAAAGAATAGTCCACTTTGACCATATATAAAGGAAAACAAATGTGTAGAAATCATGATAAAGTATTTCCTTAACCTTTGTGAAAGATTAGTGTTTGGTTGAATGGGTTTACATGCAATGCAAGACTGGTGAATGTATTATTGTGAAACTTTTAAGATGCAGCAAGATTTCCAATAAACATTTACCTTTGGGGGATTCCTGGTAAGAATCTTGAGCTCCAGGAAGCTATGCTAATTATCTCCTGTTAGGAAACACAGAGTGGATTATAAAGGTCAGAATGTGTGTCTCTCTGTCTGCCATCTATTTCCTGTTTCCAGAGTGCAGAACATTTAAACCACTGAAATGTTTTGGATGAAACTTGCTATACAGATCAGTCTAATGGTGAATCTATGCCCTTTGATGATTTATGTTTTCATGAAGACTAGTTGGACTTTTACAGCAAGCACTTCCATCACTTTCAATCTGATCTGGTGCTCCTTTCATGAAGCAACCTTACTAAGGTTAACCTTAACTATCATACTAAGGTTACGTTAGTGACTTACGATCACCTTAGTGCTTTGTGAAAGGAGGCCCAGAACTCCAAAACGAACATAATTCCTTATAAAACTTGCTGTACAGATAAATCTTGGGGTGACCTTTTGCTTCTAAAGTACTGTCGGAAATAGAAAAACTTTTTTAACAATTTATGTGATTAATATGAGAAAGTGTGAAATATCTGTTGAACTAAGTTCGGCGTAACTACAGTCTGAGTGGTAGGGAGGTAGGAAATATGAAAAAAGGACTTTATTAAGGAGAGATTAGTGCAGAAATGAGCAATGCTCTTTTTTAAAGTCCAAAGCGACTTATTTGGACCGTGTCTTTATACAAATTAGTGTGCGATGATATTGCATTACAAAGGACACTTTTTAAATGCCCATTTTGAAATTAGACTTCGCTTCATTACAAACGATAGCTGACATAAAATATAATGATTTAATACCAAAACTAGTAAGGATGTAGCTATCACTGAGTCTCACCATCACGAAAAAACAAACAAGTGAGAGGGGTCGTCTCAAAGCAAAACCAGGATGGGTGTCACAGACGGTGGTTAGGGTTGGGCTGGGGGATATACATATCAGCTCAGATAAGATAATCCTTTAGGAGAATTTACAAATAATATCCAGTCCTGTTAATCTTTGGGTGGTCATGCCACCTATATATTTTAAGACAATTAATACGATGGCTGATTTAAGCTTTTCTATGGGTATCATACTCTCTTACATATCTCAATATAAACTTTATGAAAGAAAGACACGTTAGATGTTAATCAATAGATGAGACATATTCAACACACATGATAAAGCATAAATATATTTGAGATGACCCCTTGTGCCTGTTGGCAGCACATGCATTTCATGCCAGGTGAGTTGACAGTCCCTCGTCATACCTGGCTGAGCGACCTAATTGCCATCTATAGTCTGATCTATTATTTTGCCCAATTTTACAAGTAAACATGCTTTTCTGGATATCCTATTATGCATTGCACTAAATGCCCAGTTAGGCCGATGTCGGTTATTTGGACATTTGCTGTTTGCAATTGTGTAAATTTTAGGGATACAGAGTAACAGCCTATAAACAGTTTTTTTTCTATTATCAACAGTACTTTAGATGATTTGTGATTTTTAGAATACTGAACCATGTTATATTGCCTTCATTAAACTTAATGGCAATACTGCAGAAGTGGGACAGAAGTAGCCAGACTCCATGTCTCGATTGCACAGGATCATGAACATATGTCTTTTACTAATACTGGTACCTCTTGTTATAAGAATTAACTAATTTCAACTCGCTTTAGAGCCATTTGAACTTATGTTGTTGCATGTTAACCAATCATGAACAGCAGAAAGAAATGTGTTTGTTTGCCCAAAATTAGATCATTGAAGGTAATTATTTTGAAATATGTCTCTTAATAATATACATGTATATCATTTTGAGATTTTGCATACATAATGCTTCTACAGTTTGGAATGAGCAAATTTAAATCCTTTGGATCCACATCCACGTATGTTGCGTCAGTCAGCTTCATCTATAATCATTTTATGTGTTTTAACTTACCTGGCTTCTATTTTGTGTAAAGTAAACTGAACTGTTACAATGGTCTACAGTTTATTGCAGGCTTTTGAAACATTTGAGTCCTTTTACTTCTTTTATCTTGTTATATCTTTGTCCTCAGTATTTTTGAACAACAATGATCATTGCAAATGTTTCTAAGTAGTTTTCATTTGGTAAATATCCAGATGATCTACAGTGCAGTGTCACTGTTTTGTTTATCACAGGGAACAGAAGCTGATATTGAAGAGCACATCAAGAAGAGTGTAAATGAACACCTTGAGCTAGTTACTATGTACACAGGCAGTATGGAGCTGCAGAGTTTTGAAATTCGATCACAGTTACAGGTAAACAAATTGTATATGTGTAAACACCATGTATCTGATTAAATTTGAAAATTAGAAATGAGTGTAAATAGGTTTTGAGGATGGTTATTACCATCAGAAAAACTAGTGAAATACATTTGCTACCGGTATGTGCTTCCAGTAAATAAAACATGTAAACTTGAACTATAGACCAAATAATTAGAATGAATCAAATTTATGATGTAATTTGATTGCAATGTTCATTTGCATAAGTTCAAGTTGTTACAATTGGTGGAAATCACAGAACAAACACAATCCAGTGATACTATAAAGCTGCTGAGAAAGTCAGAGATATAAAACAGAGAAAAACAGGCCGTTCACAATCAGTATTTGAATTGGGGGGATGAATATAATAAAATATGTTTGCAACAGTCATTGAGTCCCATAAAAGACATAGCCATCAACATGACTTTGCTTTTCAGTAAGTGTTAATATTATGCACCAATCAACAAGTTATTTCAAGAATCTGATGAGGCTGTTACCTCAGTAGAACACTGGCAACCCACCAGTGTGTCACATCTCAACAAAACATTTAATCATTAGATCCTTATTTTCCGAAGAAGAATTGGGGCTGTAAATTATCGAAATAGGATGTACGGGGCAAAAAGATGAAGCTATTTGTTTGGCATGTATTGAACCAGTAAGTTTATTGTTCTCATATTTTGAAGGTGCCTTTGGACAAGAGGCTAAAGTCGCAGAGTTCTTCCGTGCCTAGTTATAGCCAATTATGTGTGCTCAACAGGACACTATTGCTGTCAGTGTCTGCAGATCAGTAATAATGTGTGCTCATCAAGACATTGCAGACTTCATATCTGGAGACAGATTCAGAACGTGCTTTAATGTTTTGAGACAGATTCAGAACGTGCTCATCAAGACACTACAGACTTTAATGTCTGGAGACAGATTTAGAACAAGTGTTCTACAAGATGCTACAGACTTGAATGTCTGGAGACAGATTTAGAACAAGTGTTCTACAAGATGCTACAGACTTGAATGTCTGGAGACCGATTCAGAACAAGTGTTCTACAAGATGCTACAGACTTGAATGTCTGGAGACCGATTTAGAACAAGTGTTCTACAAGATGCTACAGACTTGAATGTCTGGAGACCGATTGAGAACAAGTGTTCTACAAGATGCTACAGACTTGAATGTCTGGAGACCGATTTAGAACAAGTGTTCTACAAGATGCTACAGACTTGAATGTCTGGAGACAGATTTAGAACAAGTGTTCTACAAGATGCTACAGACTTGAATGTCTGGAGTTCTACAAGATGCTAACCCGATTTAGAACAAGTGTTCTACAAGATGCTACAGACTTGAATGTCTGGAGACCGATTTAGAACAAGTGTTCTACAAGATGCTACAGACTTGAATGTCTGGAGACAGATTTAGAACAAGTGTTCTACAAGATGCTACAGACTTGAATGTCTGGAGACAGATTGAGAACAAGTGTTCTACAAGTGTTACAGACTTGACAAGATGCTACAAGATGCTACTTGAGACTTGAATGTCTGGAGACCGATTTAGAACAAGTGTTCTACAAGATGCTACAGACTTGAATGTCTGGAGACAGATTTAGAACAAGTGTTCTACAAGATGCTACAGACTTGAATGTCTGGAGACCGATTTAGAACAAGTGTTCTACAAGATGCTACAGACTTGAATGTCTGGAGACCGATTTAGAACAAGTGTTCTACAAGATGCTACAGACTTGAATGTCTGGAGACCGATTCAGAACAAGTGTTCTACAAGATGCTACAGACTTGAATGTCTGGAGACAGATTTAGAACAAGTGTTCTACAAGATGCTACAGACTTGAATGTCTGGAGACAGATTTAGAACAAGTGTTCTACAAGATGCTACTGACTTGAATGTCTGTAGACAGATTTAGAACAAGTGTTCTACAAGATGCTACAGACTTGAATGTCTGGAGACAGATTTAGAACAAGTGCTGAGCAAGACACTACAGACTTTAATGTCTGGAGACAGATTCAGAATAAGGGTGTTCTCCCATTTGTGAGAACTTCCAGTTGTGAGACACATTATTTATGGTTCAGTGCACACAGGTTGTGCTTCCCCATTCCTACGATGAAAGTGGGAACAGCCCTGCTGCTGAAGAGTACCCGCAGGATAGTCCATTAATGAGTTAATTAACACAGAAGACATTGTTCGTTGAAGAGCATTTATTGTTTTCAATAAAGAACAAGTTAGATACTGAAATACTGAAAAAGTTAATCATTTTATTTACACAGAAGAAATAGTTCATTAAATATTTCATTATGATTTATGATTCACACATTTTGATGATTAACACATTTGATTAACTGTTATGATGTTTGCGTGTCATTATAAAACACTTTTGTACATGGGTCCATATTTGGAGATCTTGACACTTTTCATATTTCCAGTTGTTTGCCGACTGCATCAAGATACTGCATGTGATTTTTCGTTCCATCGGCGAGTTGATCTTTGAGTCTATGTAGGCGATTGTCTATTTCCCTATACACGCGTTCCCTCGATCGAGGGCCTCCCAGGGCGAGTTGGCACAGCTTGGTCTTCTCTGCCTTCTCTATTTTCGGAGGCAGTGGACATCTTCTGGAGGATGGTCATGATCGGTCACATTCAAAACAAAGTCGCCGACTTTAGTGCATTTGCCGTTGCACGTTGTTTTTGTACATCTCCAATAGGTACAAGTCTGGCGCTGCTTGTTCTTGTAATACAGGCAGGGATACTCTCCCCGTTATATAGTCACCCTTCTACAGGTAACCCTGAAAGAGCACCTGAATACTGCCTCGTGAACTGGTGATATATTCTACTTGTTGAAGGCCTGCCATAATGGTGATCGGAAAGAGCAGTCAAATTTTAATAAATACATTTGGATTAATTATAGTTACAACAGTTATTGCTAGATTTTTCAAACACGTAAATCTGAATAGGTGAATTACTTTCTCTTTCAAATGATCACGAAGTTACCTACACAAAGCGTTTATTTTTTTAAAGCCATTTACCTGAGTAGGTTAATTACTTTCATTAAGTTACCTCCACAAGATTCAGTTAAATAGTTAATCCCTAATTAGCTGGGGTTAATCCATTCTATCAGATAGGGGAGTAAGGTGTGTTTTCTTTGCTAATTACCTACTCCACTGTCTCACAACTGGGAGTTCTCACAAATGGGAGTAGAGCAGAATAAGTGCTGAGCAAGACACTACAGACTGAAATGTCTGGAGACAGATTTAGAACAAGTGTTCTACAAGATGCTACAGACTTGAATGTCTGGAGACGGATCCAGAACAAGTGTTCTACAAGATGCTACAGACTTGAATGTCTGGAGACAGATTTAGAATAAGTGCTGAGCAAGACACTACAGACTGAAATGTCTAAAAAGATTTTGAACAAGTGCTCAACATGACTTTACAGACTTTAATGTCTGACGACAGATACAGAAGAAGCGCTGAACTATAATGTTTGGAGACAGTTAGTGAACAGGTGCTGAACAAGACATTATAAGGCATGGACTCATTCACGTACTCACACACCAACATTTTTACCCAATTTGATCAAATGTATCTCAAAAGGATACACATGCAAAATAATATATTAAATTTAGAAGAGTCATATATATACAGCAACAGTTTTATGTTCTTGACACAGCTATCAATGACTGCATAAAATGTGAAGTGAATATTGTTGCTATTCAAGTCCAAGTGAGCAGCAATTTCTCTCAACATGATAATGTTGTACTTGATCAGGAAATCACCCAGCAGAGAGATGCCCTCCGTGGAGAGCTGACAGCTAGAAGTCAGGAGAATGAGGAACTGAAAGGGAAAGTGGGATCTCTAGAGAAAACACTCAAGGAATTGAGGGTATGTACTTTAATAGCCATCCGATTTCAGTGGACACTTTAAATGAAGTTTTGGATATTATCAGTGTTATCTATATTGCCTTTCCTGTTGATTTAATCCTACAGATTTAATTTTTCAGAAGAATGACAGATTGATACAAATACCATCAAAAAACTGTTGACATGTTTGATAAATATATGCTGTATTCATAAATGATGCTGCTTGCTTTCAAAACAGGGAAATGGATCAATACTTTTTCAGGAGGTGATATTGTATGGCAAGAACAGACAAATGGGAAGAATTAATGAAGCAAAAAACAAAGTTCATTTATGTTTAATGGGAAGAATGTTCTTTGCAGTAAAAGTACGGGTAATTGATCATGTTGCACAAATCAACAATGTAACAATGTATGTCTTTGTAGTAAGAGCATGAATGTAATAAATGTAGTGTGAATAAATAGTGTTTGATGGTCACAGGTGCTTTACATGCTTAGTAGCAATTGCAGAGGTGATCATGAAAATATTCTGCCTTTCTTGTCATGAATGGCTGTGGATTAATACATTATAGCTGATGGGAACTACTGGTATTTCTTCAGCATTACTTGTGTACTGTTAAGAAGATGCACAGACCCAAGAAGATGTAGAAATGGCCAAACAGAGATTAGGACAAGGAGATGACATCAGATTTGTATTTGGTTTTAGGTTAAGATGGTTGGTTTGACAGAAAGAACTATCATTCTTGAGAGAAGGTTGGAAGAGCTGCCAAGAAAAGAACAGATTGAACAGCAAAGTAGAGACCTACAGGCACTGAAACAACGTACAGAGGAGCTTCAAGGACAGGTTATGAATGCAGAGGGAGGTTCAGCTATAGCAAGATATGGAAGCCTTTCGACTATGGCTGGTAATGGCCATTGGATTTTGAATTTGATGATTTTGACAGCTGATTTCTATACCCAGGGCAAACATAATAAACACCCACACATAACAAACAACAATGCTGCACATTGTTCTGCTCAGTGGAAACATTCAGAAATATACCATGGAATGCCAATAGTCATTGCCTCATAGAGGAGCGGTCAGAAAGCAATTATTATGATGATATACTTGAACAGTGCCTCTGAATTGATGAATTGGAAGTGATCAGCTCCAGAGCTAACCTTATGTGCGAGCTCTATAAAGACCATCACCCAAAGAAAAGTGTCTGTATAGTGAACCTGATTTTGAATTATTTGTACTGCCATTTTTGCATAATACCAGTTTGGTATTGTACACACTGTTATGGAGTTATCAATATTAATATGGCTTTCATCATCTCAAAAACCTGTTGCTGGAATATTTGAAAAAGACAGGTGTGAAAGCTATCACACCGGGAAACATATGGTAATGCAGTGAACAATTCATGAACAAGGTCAAAATTAAACAGAATGACTACAAAACAAAAAACCCAACCAACAGTATCCCAAATGCTGTGGCAGTCAATGAAACAAATGGCAGTATCACAAATATGAACCGACAAGATCCCTTGTAGAAAATGCTTGTTACAGATTACTAAAGTGAGTATTTTTATGCAATGGGTTGACCTGTGTCAGAAAACTTTTGCCGACTCTTGTCCATTGATCTTTGCAATGCCATGCTTCGCTGATTTGGGACCATCAACATTGTTACCATGATTCCTGGAGCCTTTAAAGACCTACCTTTTCTAACTACTCAATCGAGTCACATCAAGTACTGACACCCCAACCACAAGTAATAATTTATCATATATACTGTAAGCCATTAAAAACGCAATTTGACATTCATACTTTCTGTACTCACACCAATTTCAACAGATATACACCTAACTGGCAGATATGTTTTAAGTGAACATCTGTGAATAATTTCATCTGAAAATGTCCAGTCAACAACAACATCAGTGACGCAACAACGACATCAAACAAAGGAGGGTCACTTGCAGTCAATATCGTGTGTCCACCCGTGCGCTGCAAGACATGCTCGCAGTCTTTGGGGCATTGAAAGACGCACATTTCTCAGGAACAGCTGTTGGATGGTCTGCAGCCTCTGATGGTCTGTGGTCTGATCATGACACCACCCCCACCAAAACGATCATGTTCAAGGACACAGTTTGGCGCAAGTCTTTCTCCTTTACGTCGATAAATCTGTGGACGTCCATCTGCAAAGGATAAGTTAAACCTGGATTCATCTGACAAAATGACATCTGGCCATGTCCTGTTGCCAAGATTGGCCCCATTTGCTGCCCATCGCTGTCTGGCAAGTCTGTGGCGATGCAATAAGGTTGGACCATGGTACGGGTGACGACACCGGATGTTGAAGGCAGCAAGGCGTCCTTGCACCTTTTGGGCGCTGAAGTGACGTTGACTTGTCCCAATTGTCCTCCTTGCCTCATCATCAGCTGTTTGGAACCGATTTCGCAAGTGTGAAACTCGGATATTGCGGTTTTGTCGAGCTGTTATCACAGGTGGTGCACCAGGTCGCGGACGATCAGCAACACTTCGGGTAGCCTGAAAACGTTGTCTGAGTCGACTTACAGTGGATGGATGCACATTAAAGTGCCTAGCAATCATCACACCTGAAGCACCTTGGCTGACCATACCGATAACCTGATTCCTTTCGTCTTGTTTCAATTGTGGCATTTTCTCAAAGTGATTGAGTTCCACAATTCCTTGTGCTTTTACAGGGCCTGGGTGCAGGTAATGCATGTGCACAACGTGTTTCATGAATGTGGTTGTGTTTACGAGAAATGTCAAAGGTTCAGTTTTAAGTATCAAAGTTCATGTGAGAGGAATGCTTCGGGACTCGAACTCGCAATGGCCCGAATAACAGCCTTTTATCCCTACATCCTCTGTATCACAGGCAAAAACTTCAATAGAACTTTTGTGAGTTTCAGGACAACAAATACCAATTGCGTTTTTAATGGCTTACAGTATATATCTGAGATACATTGAAAACAAGTGTCCAAGCAATGTTTTCAGAATTAAAATGATTTTGTGATTGGATGGGTAATATTTGTTGATTTGTTTAATTTATTTTTTTCATTCATCCCAGTACCAAGCAGGACAAATGTTATGTCTTCGATTGTAAGGTATCAAACAAGGATGTAGATAAATTTGTGGTAGGGAATGATGCTACAGTCAGTGTGTAATGATCAACTTATCAGTGCATTTCAAATGGCAATAGCCTGATGACATTACATTAATGACATTGAAAATGATAGTTAACATTGATACCAAGCTAAACTGTCAATAGTATCTACTGCCCAAATGTAATGGAAACTTAAGTTATTCATTTGCATTCTTAATTCACTGAGCCATAACACCACATATATATATTTGATTGCACTTTTTGTGCTGGTGATTAGGTGGTTCACTCTGAGCGTGGGTTTGAATCCCAGATGGGTTTCGATAAGAAAAATACTAAAAACTGAACTTGCATTTGCATGTTGCATTTGACCACATGTTAAAAATGATATATTCGTACCTTCATCAAATGGAGCGGTGCCAATCACGTTTGTCAGAGGTTTACCCAAAATATATGATCTAGACTACAAGTTGTCAGACTTCCAGTTTCATGTCAGTGGGTTAGATGGCTGACTTTGTAGGCATCACGCTGAGAATGTGGGTTCGAATCCTGGATCAGACTCAATCCAAAAATGTACTAAAATCTGTAGTTTGCAGGGAAAGTGAAATCCCAAATATAACATGTTGCTAACGCATTCAGTTTTTAAATTACATTACATCAACGATAAAGGACCTCAAAATGTAAAACAGAGTAGCTCTAACTTCAAATTGTGTATACATTTATAATACACCTTGATGAAAGAGACATGGCATCCATTCAGAGAAAGTTAATAAATCTGTGTTATGGTATAGTAGATATCATTTAATTGTGCTATGCTAGCTTTTTCACTAAGCCAGGACCTCATTTCATTAACAATCATTACCTAGGAAATGAACTTTGTCAGAGGATCAAGTTTGATATATGTGCCTTTTCCAGTTGTTTTTAGCCATATTTGTGTGGCTAACCACATCAAAAACTTGAAATTTAAGGAAGAAAAAAGGCTTGTCAGCCACTCCAACATGAATGATGTTTTTCATACCAATATACAAGTCAAAGTTTTCATTTTTATATCTGATGTTTCCAGTGGGCCATTTGCTTTTTCCTTAAAAAAAAATGCTTTTGATATAATTAAAAACTGAAGGTTTGTTGACATTAAGTGAAACATAATCTTTTATGAACATTTGGAATATTAGGTGTGTATTGACCTGCTTTTTTATCCCACCGGCATGTAATGCGGTGGGATATAGTCGTCGCCTCTCCGTCTGTCCGTCTGTCCGTCCGTCCGTCCGTAATCATTTTGTTTCCGGAGTATAACTCAAAGACCATTCGATATTTTTTAAACAAAATTGGGAGATATGTCAAACATAACCTAAGGTGGTGCCTTTTGCTATTTACAGATTATTGTCATTTTTATTTTTCTCGGTTTCCATGGAAACGTTTTTGACTTAGTCTTAAAGAAGGGTGGGCTTCGTTTCCGGAGCATAACTCAAGAACCGTTCAATATATTTCAACAAAACTTGGTAGTTATATCAAACAGATCCTAAAGTGGTGCCATTTGCTATTTGCAGATTTTTGGCATTTTTATTTTTCCCGGTTTCCATGGAAACAATTCGGACTTAGTCTCAAAAGTGAGGGGTAGGTTTGGTTTCCGGAGCACAACGCGAAAACTTCTTAATACCTTTCAGCAAAACTTGGCAGATATGTGAGGCAGATCCCAAAGTGGTGCCTTTTGCTATTTGCAGATTTTTGTCATTTTTATTTTTCTCGTTTTCCATGGAAACGATTCAGACTTAGTCTCAAAAGGGCGGGGTAGGTTTCGTTTCCGGAGCACAACTCGAAAACTTCTTAATATCTTTCAGCAAAACTTGGCAGATATGTGAGTGAGATCTTGAAGTGGTGCCTTTTGCTATTTGCAGATTTTTGTCATTTATTTTTTTCATGATTTCCATGGAAACGATTTGCACTTAGTCTAAAATCAAGCTGGACTTTAAGTAACTGTCAGATGATTTGTTCTTTGAAAGATGTGGGGGCCGGGGGGATATGTCATCTTCTGATGACTCTTGTTTTATTAAGGTATGAAATGACCTAAATACCATCCAGGATGCAGTGTTTTCTTCACTTTCATATACCTAAACATATCAATACTTACAGCAATATATAATCACTTCTGGGTTACATTATATGCATGGGATGTACAGAGATTTACTGATGTAATATCTTAGATGCAGGTCACATTGACTGACGCTAATCTTGGTTAGTAATAGAATCGATAATCTATGAGATTACAAACATAACTTAACAATGCCATTTAATGAATGTGAATCTGTCAATTCCTTATTCAGTTTGATACAAAACAAATATTCCAAAATGCTCAACTGGTCATCTGCATAAAGTTATAAGGGGATCTAAGGGGTTAAAAAAGAAAGACATTTTATATGTTGATCATTGAGGGTTGTCATGAAAATGAAGTGTTTATTATATGCAACATGTAAGAACAGTAATGATTGTTTACAGGAAAATGCTCTATCTGATATATCTAAGTGGGAAGCTGGTAGGAATTGTAATTTCCATGAATTTAAAGTTTATGTTTGTCATTTCTTTACAGATGCCTTTACAACTCAACTGGCAGCACATGACCGACAAATTGGTATCCATGATGTGCGAATTGCAGAAATGGATCTGAGATTTCAGATTTTGGAAACTGCCAGCTATGATGGGGTCCTGCTGTGGAAGATCCGAGACTACACGCGCCGCAAGCAGGAGGCTGTGAGTGGGAGAACCCTGTCACTCTACAGCCAGCCATTCTACACCAGCAAGTATGGATACAAAATGTGTGCGAGGGTCTACCTGAACGGCGATGGCATGGGCAAAACAACACACGTGTCATTGTTCTTTGTCATCATGCGTGGCGAGTACGACTCTCTCCTTCCCTGGCCGTTCCAGCAGAAGGTCACCCTCTACTTGCTGGACCAAGGAGTGGAGCGGCGTCATCTGAGCGATCATTTCCACCCTGATCCCAGTAGCAGCAGCTTCCGCAAGCCCCAGACCGAGATGAACATCGCATCTGGGTGTCCTCTGTTTGTCAGCCATTCTGTCCTGGAGAACCCGAC
Organism: Haliotis rubra; assembly: GCF_003918875.1. Classification (NCBI taxonomy): domain Eukaryota; kingdom Metazoa; phylum Mollusca; class Gastropoda; order Lepetellida; family Haliotidae; genus Haliotis; species Haliotis rubra. Next base: position 327,347 of record NW_025765225.1, on the reverse strand, counting down.
AAACAACTACTTGAAAGATGACACAATCTTTATCAAGATTGCAGTTGAAACAGCAAATTTACGTATTGTTTGAAACAAGCAACATGTCTCAAGAGAAATTGCCTCTGGATGATTATCCAAACAGAGAGCAGAAAGTTTGTGTTTCAATGTATGTCATAAAAAAAGGCATGAGGTGTAGGAGTCAAAATTACTGAAACCTTTCTGTAAGATGATTGTAGTTTAGAAATGTTAAAAAATTATGTAGCTGAAGCTAAAGGGCATTTAGACAGGAGCTACCAAATCAAATCCACCCATATATTTGTTAATCATTGAAATTCCTTATCCAAATATATATCAAATCTACATAACCATTCTACCCATGTATATAATATATATATAAAAAAAAATACCAGCGCCTTGAGCAAGCACTAGTTGCGTGGATATGTGAGCTATATAAATATCCTATAATCATAATCATAATAATAATAATATTTATTCCACCTAATCTCAACAGGAAATATTGTATATTGTGTCACTTACCGGGGTAGTATTGAGAAAATACCAATCGCTCAAAGGGCATTATCCACTATATTGTTTATTGATTTTGGTGAGAGGCTTGTGAATAATTTTTTTGTACTGTATTATTTTTTGGGAGGAGGCGTCAAAGAAAGAAGCAGGAGGATTTAATACTGGCATAGAGCTGTATTCTGTAAATGCAATTCACTTCGTTGCTGATATTTATGCATTTTTCGTACCTTTTTCTCAAATCATTGTAATATGAAAAATTTAAATATTTCATTGTAAGTAATATTTTATGTAAAGAAAAAATTTTAATCTTATTTTGGTACATAAGAACAAGAAGTAACTATGGTTATGTAATTTTCCTCTTGGAACTTTCTTTGCTGGACGGATGCAAAGGGACCATGGGCTGTGTGAAAGTGTGAATGAATGACTGACTGGAAATGGCATTTTGAAATACGGGTATCGTGCTATGGTGATAATATAATGTATCACTTGTGTGTGAAAGCTGTGCTGAAGCTGTATCTATAAGCACAGACACTGAACTGTCATACCAAACGTTTTGAGACTTGACCTGTCTGGTTCTTGTCAAAAAAGCATGTGAAAGACAGTTAATAGTGACCATTTTAATCATGTTTGAATGTTTGAGAATGGAAGATGTATTCATAGGCTGCATATCTCTTTTTAGGTTTCAAATATTACTGTCACTCCTTCAAGTTGTGAACATATTGTGGCTGTGTCAACAAAGAAGAAGTCATAGGTTTGTCTGATTCAGATATGCCTCCTACCACTAATATGTATAACATTTCTGATTCAAGGAGTATCAATCAGAATAACATGTACCAAACTCTGGAATCTGTAACTACAAGCTAAGAACATTAAATCTGTAACTATAAATTGTTTTTATCTGACTTGATGAAATGCTAAAACTTCTAAAACAATGAATACACATTATTAGCAATAGTGACAAGGGCAATTGTATTTTTAATGTAAGCTCACCGTTTGCATTTGAAAAATATACTTTGTATACCTCTTATAAAATAGATTCAACATTATGCACCATTGAATACATTGAGTGATTGGGCCAAAAAAATATATGTCTGTTTCTGGTTACCCGGCTGACCCTATCCTATTTCTCTCTCTCTCTCTCTTCTCTTCTCTCTCTCTCTCCTCTTCCCCCCCCCATCTTTTTTTAACCAATTAAAAAATCATGACTTGAGTGCAATTCAACTCATCATTTTTGTCCAAATCAAGTATGATATTTTCATGTTTTTCAGTATATGTAGGGCTAAAATGGATTGCATTGGATTGGCATTATGGGCTCTCACTGACAAAACCTGCATATAAATAACATAAATAATGATTTGACGTAGAAATCTTTCAAAGTTTCATCACAAGGCATTGTCACAACATGAGATGGTATCCTTTAAGACATTCTCAGGTGCCCACCTAGTGCTACTAAAAGTAAAATGTAAAAAAAAAGAAGATAAAGTCGACCCGCCTCCTCTATGTTTAAAAAGCATGTAACAGGACCTATTTTTTTTGGCCTCGGAGAGAAAGTTTCATCATGTTATCAGAGGAATTCCATGATGTAAAGTTCCATTCATTTGAACAAATCAGGAGATGGTGGGTGAGGTGGCTAAAGGCGTCCAGGCTAGTGATCCAGCGAGCATGAGGTGCGGGATCGAGCCCACCTGTGACCGGGTGTAAAAAACTTTCGAGTCAACTTTGTGTGCAGACTCTTTCAGTGTTGTCACAATCCCTAGTGAACAGTGCACAACTCTGTGCACTTAAAAGAACCCACAAATCCATTGGTATATGACCAGATGGTGGCCACATGAATGCGTGCAAACACCTAGTTGCGGGTACAGCAACATGCAGTAAACTTGGACAAAGTACTGTGACTATGTGTCCCAGTCAACCCAGCTGTGAATGGGTACCCCGTAAGTTTGGGAAAGCCGCCATAACTCGGTGCACCTTCTGGCAGCAGGAGTTGTATAGTCCCCAGGGAGTTGAGATTTATATAAAGATGTGCCATTGAGCTTGACATCCAATGATCGAGGGGAAAATACCAGCGCCTTGAGCATGCACTTGTGCGTGTATATGTGTGCTATATAAATATCCACTAAAAAATAAAGACAGGACTGGCTTGATGTGAAAACCTGGAAGAATGTTCAGGTGAATGGAATTTTGCACATACATCATCTAATTTATAGTGTGAATGTTTGAATGACTGGTAACTAAGATATAATCACTGATTTCCAAAGAGGCATCAGCTTGCTACTCTGTAGGCTGTTCCAGTCATTTTAAATAGAGTACTTTCTGATGTTTTTCTGGACGTTACGTAAAAAAGCAAAGCCTTGGGTTCCTTTGCAATTATCAAATATATTATCATCGTTGATACTGATGTATTAACCCATGAAGATCCAGGTTAGAATTGGACTAACAGGATCACTTGAGCATTAAGACTAATTCAGGACAGCCATTGTCCAAATATTTAAAAAGTCCAAAACTATGTAATCAAGACATGTGGGACTTCATTGTAATATATATATGATGCTAAGCTGTATTTTTAATCACTACTGTACATCCTTATCACTACCGCATTGTAAATTGACTTGTCAGCCCATTCATTATTGTATACTACCCATCAAAAGTTTAGACTCACTAGTGTAAATGTAGCCACTTACTTGTCCACTGTTCTAAACTAGCTTTTTGCAAAATATTCCATACTGTTTAAAGGTACTGTTTAGTTATGAACTGGTGTATTGTAAAACATATTCGTAACATTGAAAAGATTATTGTCATGAGTTCAGTAAATGATTAAAATCTGTGAAAATTGGTGAATTCTTAACAAAACTTTACACCAAAACGAATCTGTTCACATGCACGACATTTGCTCATGCCTTTCGCAATTTGAAGCATCATCCTTGTGCAATTCATCTGCATAAGGTTTTCAGTTGGTTCCCCCAAGTTGGTGGAGAAATTCATCTTCGATGTAACCACATACATATACATAACATATAGTGAGTGCTTTAAGTGAGTCTAAACTTTTGATGGGTAGTATATAAGACATTTATAACCTTTATTGGTAATCCCCCTTGGCCGTGTCTGCCATCACATCAACTGGTCAAGGAAGTGCTATTGTTTTTCTGTCTGTCCATTGATGAGTCATCGCCTGACCATTGTTGTCAAAAACTGTATATATATTCTTAGTATGCTCACATCTAGACAGGGGAAGGGAGTACGAGTTCGGTAGTTGGACTGTCCGTTGGGACGACCACGAGCAGGATAATGCCGCTTGTAGGAAACGCCCTGGGGTTGAGCAGGTACACCGCTCGCCTCGCTCATGTCTTGTGTATTTGTTTATCATGTACTAAAGACGTTTGAACTCAACTCCCTCGTATCATCAACACACACTTCATCTTAATTATGAGCTAATTCCCCAGTTGACACGTACACCACGCGTTGACACCGGCTCAAAAGTCGTTTGATCAGGGTTACAACTTTCAAGACCTGAGTAAACATTTATGGTAGGTTTGGTGTGAACATTTCCATTTTGACTTACCATATATTTCCCCCCTTAGATAGAGTTGTCATACTATTTGTTTGTGATTAGTGGTACTTGTTGAACAGGATGCACTCACCTTTTCACAAACCTCAGGTATCAACGCTGTCTGACAGTGATAGCGATTTATATATACATGCTTATAATGTAGAAAGTTAGATGATAATGCAGTGGATACAATTGAGATTTCATTTAATTCACCCAGTGAAAGAATTTCTCATGGCCTGACAACTGGTTGCTTGATGGCAAGCGGAGATTTCTTATGATCAAGGAAGTGGTGTTACTGCAACATATTTTTGTTATTATGGTTCATAACTGGTTCAAGGACAAGTCTGGCACCACATTTTCAGCATTGTGTATATACTGTAATGGAATTGTGCAAATATATTATACTGCTATGTAATATACATTTGGTATATTTTGATGAACTAACATGGAAATGCAGAACATCTCATTTCTCAAAAGAGCTTAAAGAAATATTGATTGATTGACCAAATGTTATTGTGGTCAGATTCTATACAAAACATATTAATTCCAACCAACTTGCAAATCAATCACTTTTACCTTGATGTAGGGGTGATGGTGTAGCCTTGTGGTTTAAGTGTCCGCTCGTCACGCTAAAGGCTGGGGTTCGATTCCCCACATGGGCACACTGAGTGAAGCCCATTTCTGGTGTTCTCGGCCATGATATTGCCGGACTCTTGCTAAAAGCAGCATAAAACCATACTCACTCACTCACTCACTCACTCACTACCTTGAAGTAGGTCAAGTGTCACATAATAAAAACACATCCAGAACCATTAGAGAAGGTTTTCAGGCTGCTTTTATGAGCTGACTACAGAGGATAATGATTATAGCACTATCTAAATGCCCAAATGCTTCACTACTGGTTATTGATTCATGCTAATTTTTCTTTCTTCATGTCTTTGTATTATATTTTGATAATATCTTTTGTGAGATATGTTTGATATTTTCTTCATTTATCCTTAGGATTTCAAGTTTAGTAACCTTGTCTTTATGTATGTCTTAAATCAACATTGTTAGTTTCTATAACTTTCTAACAGAATTGTGTTGCCTAATGTGATGTTTTTAATAAGAATAAGGACATGAATATTGAGAGATTCAAATACACACACATGCCTTTGTTTACATAACAGCTTTTATGCTTCTAATTTAGACTTGGACCAGTGAACATCCATCGCCACTAACGGGATCGGGTAGTCTGTCTTCTCTGAGTTGGCTGACATGTCATTGTATCGATGCTATTGATCACTGGATTGTCTGGTCCAGAGTCAATTAGTAACACACCGCCACCATAAACATGTTGGAATATTGCAGTGTAAAACTAAACTCACTCAAAACAATATATTTATATATAACTAATCATCTTTAAACTTTGTTAAACACTGTGCTTATATTTCACCATACTAGGTTGACAGATGGACAGTATAATATTATAGTGTTGTAGCCTGACATGTTTAAATATTCAAGAGGTCTTGTAACATACATTTATTATTATATATGAAGCGTTTAATTATGTATTGTGTACTGTGATTATTGTTTCAAAATGTTGCTAATATGATAATATTGTGCTTTAAACTAGATCTTTATTGCAGTGCTTAAATACTGTTTGCCATGAGGTTGAAGGATACTGATGAAGGAACTTGTGTGTTGATAATATTTTGTGAACATTGTCCACTTTTCTGCATTTTGCTTCACTAGTACATATTTATGTATTAAATGTTGTGAATATGTAGCTATACAACACAAAAACATAAAAGTAAGGACATTTGTTTTTATGAGTATTTTTAAAAATGAATAAAAAAAACAAACAAAAAACAACCTTAGTTTGAAAATATTATCTGAGAATATCCCTTTAAGTGATATTTGTTATGATTTTATGGAAACAGATTGTGTTGAAAGAAATTTGCTTGTTTTACAATTATGTTTGATTTATATGTTATTTCACATGGTAAGCACTTCATGCAATGTGATTCTCTCTCTCTCTTTCCCCCCCCCCCCCCCCAGCTTTTGAGTGTACGAATTTTATGTCTATATTGCTACTGTGTTATGATGTTTATGTTACTGTTCATTTGAAATTTGTGTGTTGGTGAAGGTAAACCATGATTATCACTTGACCATTGTTACAGTGTATTTGACTTGTATTTTGTCTTAACTAAATACATCAGTATGACTGTGCCTCAAAGATCCACTTGAAAAAAGCACAATTTTTCCTTATCCTGACTCATGCTCTTTTGCTTGTCTTCTTCTTCTTGCGAACATAGTGGAACACTTGTATCTCCTTATTTGAAGCTCCCTTCAAAATAAAATCACTAATTGGTACTCACCACGAGTTGCTCCCCTTTGCTTCCCCTGGCGGGAAAGGTGTCGCCACCCTCTGGCCATGTGCTCCACTCTCTCCTTCTTCGCCCAGTGAGCAGGATGTGAGAGCGCCTTGTGTCTCCTTACACACCATATCCTTTGATAATCTCTTAGTTTTTACCTCTCATAGGTTACTATAGAGGTATAGCTAGTATCCTTTACTATTTGTATTGATTAATTATCGTATTTCTACTGTTTATTCACGTGTATTCGTGATTGTTCAGCTAGCTTTACGTTGATGAAAATCTGTACGATTTGTAGATTACGTTTTTCTGCCTCCGATCCACATGTAATATGCCCTAGTTGTTCTACGCCGTGTGCGTTTAATTCACGTTGCAGTTACTGCATTAATTTATCTCATTCTGCATTTAATAAATATCATCTTTGCGTCTTAAGACGTGCTGCAGATAGATCACGCAAACAAGGGCAAAACATGGCAGAGAGTCCAGATATTCCATCCAGTCAGCTGCTAGCGATCGACCCTCTCCCGTCTGGTGTTCTGCTAGAGACCCCTGCGGCAGAGGAACGTGGGACGCAGTCCGTTACCTCGAAGAAACGACCGGCCTCCCCAGACATCCCGTCATTGCAGACCAAGTCTAAGAGGGGCCTCATCAGCCGCCTCAACGCAGATTGAGGACACCCAGGGCAGCGCCAGACTTCCAAAGGAAATCTACGAAGACAGCAAGAACTTTCTCAGCCGAGATCGCTCCAGCAGCAGAATTGGGCCTCTACGATGATCAGCCGATAATCATCCCCGACTTACGGCAGAAGAAGCGACCGGTGTCAGCGACTGTGACTTCTGCAGAGATCACCATGCAGCCTGATGCCTCTACACCGGCGTCGCCAGACGCCATTGATGTGAACCCCATCGCGAGAAAAGACGCCGGCGACTTCGCCACAGATCATCCCAGAAGACATGATGCGGCAGATTATGAACATCATGGAGGACCACTACAAACTGGCAAGCGAGGGTCCGAGTCCGGCGAAGGCTCCAACGTGACAGCACCCCAGAGGCACCCCGTCCAGCGTAGCAGCCAAGACGATGTCACCTTCGCGAAGGAAGTCCCACACCACCTTGACGGCGGACCTAGATGTACAGCCTTCGCCAAGGCCTTCGCGAAGGCGGAGAGATCATCACCATCTTCGATTTCATCTCTAGATATGGACTCAGACCATCAGACATCACGGAAGCCTTCGCTGGGTCATATCATCGATCACCGGACGGACACAAATGAAGCCCGCGCTAAGGCATTCGCTAAAGGACATATGATTCCAGATCTTCATCATCTAGAAGAACATCGAGGGACTGCCGGAAGAGCTTCATGAAGCTATCAACATTCACCTCACAAGTCTCCGAAGATCATCCCATAGACGATCTCCACTTCGTTCATCACCAGGTCGATCACCCGTCAGATCTCCACATAGAGCGGCTGACAAGTCAACTAGATCGCCACAAACCTCATCAGATATACAGACAGCTACACGCGGTCCCTAAGAGCATCTACAATTTGTTAATGATGATGGTTTTGAGGATGATGGAGGAATCATATTTTCTGATGCAGAGACACGGTATTGGATGGTCAATAACCTAGATCTCACATCACCATCTAAAAGTGGCAATACAGCCGCAGGACGTATTTGATGAAGGAAGATGATCCAGATGCAATCACTCTACCCCGATCGACCCGATTGCGGCAGTGCCACAGAATCTAGATGCAGCTTTCCAGAAAGCTACGAAAGTTCAGATACCACATCTGCCCAACTTTCAAGCCAAGAAGTTCTCCACGCATAACATGGACTCCTTCTACAAGGCCCAGGACATCGATGAGAACTATAAGATCATTAGCGATGTAAAGAACAAGAATTACAAGATGGATGATCGCAAGTTGGCTCATATAGAAACCATGACGAGACGCGGTATGTTCTTTGGGTTAAATAGATCTAGGGCGATCAATGAGACTCTTATTACTAGATTCGGGATTCCACGACGGAAGATGATAGAATGATTTATTCTGCCTTACTTATGCAAAAGAAAGATCAGCAGTTTTTAGCGGATCATCTTACATCTGTTTCAGCAGCACTGACCTTAGCTTCGTCGTCAAGGCCTCCTCAGCCTCCTGTAATTGGGGAGAACTTTACAGCCCCACTTTATACAGCCCCGTGGTCGACAACATCCATCTTTGACGGAGAAATCGACAAAAGTCGCCAAGGAAGTCTCTAAGGATTCCAGGGAAGTCCTTATGATTAGATCGATGGACACACTAGCCAGCGTCATTCGTCAGACTTCACAAAGATACTCAGGCAGATCTAAGTTCACGGGCCTGCTACAAAGAGCAAGAGACAGGAAGATAGCCAGCTCTAGAGGTAAAGATTCTTTTCGTCAGCCCATATGGCAACTATAGAGGAGGATCAGGAAGAGGCAGGACACCCAGAGGTTCCCGCAATTATAGACGCTGAAACACAGGTTCGGAACGACTGGAGTCTTCCACCCCCAGCCGTTCCAGTACAGCCAGCTCAAGTGGGTGGACGCCCAACTACACTGGGAAAACTGGGGAATATTGCAAGACCCTTACGTCTCCAACATTCTTCAACACGGATTTCAGATCCCTCTACAGGCCAAGCCTCCGCTGACAATCAAACCCCCAAGTTCGATTTACAAAGCGCAACAACTACCAAAGATAAGAGAGGCTGTTTCATCACTCCTATCCAAACAGGCCATAGAAGTAATAGATCAAGCAAACGTCGAACCAGGTTTCTACTCCCCAGTTTTCCTAGTTCCCAAGAAAAACTCCACGAGAAATACAGACTCATCTACAACATGAGCTTTTTCAACAAGAACTATCTACACGCAAACCACGAAGTTTCGCATGATACATTTACCTCAGTTACGCCAGATGATTCGATCCTATGGACTACATGGGCAGCATAGATCTACAGGATGCCTACCTGCACATCCCCATTCATCCCGATTCCAGGAAATACCTCACGATTTACTCTAGAAGGGCTACATTACCAGTGGAAAGTACTCCCATTGAATATCATCAGCCCCTGGCTATTCACGAGGATAACGAAACCGATTATCAAATTTCTACATCGTCAAGGGCTACGCGAGTCGTTTTACCTCGACGACGGGGATACAAGTAGATCAAGATCCACTCGTCTCAAACTACAGTTAAATTACATCATAAAGCTACTAACACAACTAGGTTGGTTAGTAAACTTACGCAAGTCGGACCTAGTACCATCGCAAGACCTGCAGTTCCTAGGTATTCGATTCATCACAAATCGCAACCGTATTTTGGTACCAGAAGACCGTTGGCTCAAGATACAGCAGACCATTCCACCAGCTCTACTCTCTCCGTTACCACTGCGACAATGGCAGAGCCTACTAGGTCTTCTCACATCAGCCCAAGACATGACTGTCACAGGCAGATTACAGTTACGTCCCCTACAGGTCCTCATCAACGACATCTCAACGATGTACAACCATTCAGTCTACCGAAACATCTCAGACCGCATCTACTATGGTGGACCAAGAAATCGAATGTCTGCGAAGGGATTTGTTTAGCAGAGCAGGAATACAAAACCCATCTGTATGTAGATCGCCAGCGTCACTCCAAGGTTGGGGAGCTCATCTCACCAACCACACGATATCAGGGTTATGGAATCAGCAAGAATGCAAACTCCATATAAACAGTCTAGAAATGAAAGCTGTAATCAACGCCATTCTACATTGGAGCACATTTCTACAAAATGCGGCCCTAATGATCCATACAGACAATTCGACAGTGGCGTTTCTACATAAACAAGCAAGGCTCAACGAGATCGATGAACCTTTTGAACCTAAGCTTTCAACTGTTCGATTTAATACAAGATCTAAATCTACATGTCAGAGCAGTGCACATTCCCCGAGCCAGAAATATACTAGCAGACGCCTCTCTCGGCCTCATCTACCATCACCGACAGAGTGGATGATCAACAGGAAATTTTTGCACAGATAATCAAGCAATTAGGAGCCAGCTAATAGACCTATTCGCCACGCGATTCAACAATCAGCTACCGACATTCGTGTCACCAGTCCCAGACCCCCAAGCTTGGGCAACGGACGCTCTAAGTCTATCATGGGAAGGCCTCAATGCGTGCAGCGTTTCCGCGCCAGCAATAATACCTCAAGTATTACAGAAAATCAGACAAACACAGAGCCTACAACTCACTTTGGTCGCACCCCTACTGGCGGCCAGAACGTGGTTTCCCATACTAATTCAAGAAATCGGTCAACCAACACTGGAGCTACCCAAGCGCCGCAAACCTGTTAATTCATCCTCACACCAAACAAGTGCACGGAAACCCAGCAATGTTCCAACTACACGTATGGACTGTATACAAATGTGTTTAAACAAGAGAGGATATTCTGCCAGGGCTGCAAAAGCAGTCACGCTGTTTCATACGTTACTCAACTGAATCCTGTACAATGCTTGCGACAAGTGGCACAGTTTCAAAAATTATGCAACAAAGAAAGGGTTTACAGCAAGAGAGGCTTCACAACCTCAAGTGGCAGACTATTTGTGTTACCTATGCCAAAACAAACATTTAAAAGGTTCAACGATATCAACATATCTTGCCGCGCTTAGTTCTGTAATCACCATGAGAACGGGTGTCAAATTGACAAGATCTCCAGAGTTACTGGCCTTACTACGAGCTTTCCGATTGGAGGACCAAAAGCGGAAGTTCCGCTTCCAGCTTGGGATCTGAATGTAGTGTTACAACACCTCACGAGTGAGGTCTATGAACCTTTGGAATCGACAAACTTTGAATTTCTCTCACAGAAAACACTGTTTCTGCTATCGCTAGCCACAGCAGCAAGAATGTCTGAAATTCACGCTCTGGATTACGAGAGGATACAGTTTGATGACAATCATAACACAGCGCACCTCGGATTAAGATGGGATTTCATCGCAAAAAATCAACTGCTAGGTCAACCAGACAGATTATTCCACATCCCGGCGCTATCCTCTATTCTTGGATCAGAAGATACACAAGACCTATCACTGTGTCCGTAAGAGCTCCAAAGTTTATTTTGACGGCGATCCAAAACAAGGAGAAGATTTCTCAAACGCTTATTCATCCCCTTATCGCCTACGAATCAAACAGAAGTGTCACGGACCACAATATCTATTTGGATAAGGACTGTCATTCTCCGTGCCTACAAGGCAGCAGGCTTGGACCCACCAACAGCATCAAATCCACATGAGATCAGGGCACTGGCCTCTACCCTCGCCCTACACGGTAACTGTTCCTTGAACACGATTATGGAAGGATGCTATTGGAAATCTAACATGGTATTTGCTAATCACTACCTGAGAGACATCACTACAGAAGATGTCTCTGGCATTCACCATTTCGGACCACTGGTCCTCGCCAGCAACTGACAGTCCCTCAGAGGGCGTTAAAATATTATCCTCACAAGATTAATATGTATTTTATACATACTCATCTAGCTTATAACTCTCTGGAGTTTTAGGGCTATGTATATATGTTCAGCTTAAGTATTCAACCTTAAGCATATACTTTGGTATAGTCAATTTCAGTGCCTCTATCAGAGTCACCTATATATATATATATAATTTATATGTATTGTTCAATATATTCATAATGTAATTCCCCTTTAATGGCTTTATATAACCTATGGTTTTCTTTATACAGGAAACATCCTAAATCTAAGCCTTCATGAAAGTTCCCGTAGGGGATATTACAGTATATCTATACAAAATCACTAATTATAAATCCAAAGTATTCTGTTACCCACCTCCGTTCCGTAGGATGCTACAAACAAAGAGCATGAGTCAGGATAAGGAAAAATATGTAATTTTAGAGTAAAATTGATATTTTATACTTATCCTGACTCATGAGGTTAGCCCTCCATCCTCCCCACATAACACTTTGGATTTCCCTGTAAATTCAAGTGTTGGGCTCGCTAAATCAGGAGAGAGTGGAGCACATGGCCAGAGGGTGGCGACACCTTTCCCGCCAGGGGAAGCAAAGGGGAGCAACTCGTGGTGAGTACCAATTAGTGATTTTATTTTGAAGGGAGCTTCAAATAAGGAGATACAAGTGTTCCACTATGTTCGCAAGAAGAAGAAGACAAGCAAAAGAGCATGAGTCAGGATAAGTATAAAATATCAATTTTACTCTAAAAATTACATTTTGCAGATAGCATTCAATTTAACAAGATTTATTCTATGTTTCCATTTTAGTGAGGTCAAAGGTCAGTTCTTGAATGTATATGGTCAGAACTAAGAAAGGATTCCAGAATGCATTTTGTGTGTTTGGTTGTAAAATCAAGGTTCTAATCCGACCACTCAAAGGTTTTCTGACTAAATCATATTAAATGCAGATATAGTTGAGAATAGTCTGTAAACGAGCCACACATAATTCTTATGAATACATCCCTCGGCAACACTTGATTGCCCTTTTCCTGAAACTTGTCTCTGAATGCACAACCTGAGAAGAATTTTTAGAGTCCATTGGTTTGTGTTGTCTTTCTTCCTAGAGGTCCTCCCTGTGCTGTCCCGAGTTATCTCCCAAAACAGAAAGCATGGAAAACTTGTTTGAAAAATTATTTCTACGATTTGGCTCCTTATGGTTGTCATGGGTAAATGTAAGGGCCTTAAATACATTTTGTAATCCCCTTCGGGTACTCCATCAGCTTTTGAGAAGTATGCTCTTGTCATTAAAAAAAGGTCAAGAAAGTTGCCTCAGTCTTCCATTCTGAGATCATCACTGATTTGAATGAAGAATTGTCAAATCACCTTCACTTGATAAACGATTTCAAGGATTTGCAGTTACAATGCCAGAACATTTATTCATCAATGGAGGGAGAGTCAGGGATTTTGATGAAAGAGTTCAGCTTATAAACAATATTCAGGGAGTAAACTATTGGACGCTCGGTAATTCAGAAGATGATGCCTTCAACTCAAGAAGATGATGCAGCAGAAGATCCATCAAGTATTGAGATGGGGATTGCAGGAGATACTATTCAGATCAGCTCTTCAATAGGAAATGGGAAGAGACCTTGTAAGTTCTAAAATCGGAGGAAGTTAGAAAGTTGCACACGACCCTAATGGCTTCCTCATTGCTTCCACAGAGTAATCCCTATTGTCCCACAGCCCCACAGGAACCAGCTTGGGCAGGGCCAACAGAAGAGTGGTAGTGGATCTCCAACAAGCCCAAGTCTTATTCCAAGGGATACAGGAAAGGGTTTCGGGCCAAGAATATAGAAAGCCCATGGCTAAACTGACTTTATTCACCTCAGACTTTAGTAGCACAGACCTCGACCTTGGCTGTAGACAATGATCATGCACAGAAGATGACCATATTTCCTATGAAGGTGTTTCATGGTCCAGTGGCAGTTTATCAGCTTTTAAAGAAAACTGGAAGATCATAATGCCTGATCACAGGGTATCCTCCAAGTTATCAGCCTGCAATTGGCTAAGAGGCACCCCTTGATGACACACCCAGTATGACATCAGTATAAGCTCTGGAAAACGGAGACAAGTGTTGACAAGTTTTTTGTGCTCAGACCACTCTCTGGTATTCCTTGTGTTGAATCCTTCAACATACCTCAGGATGATTATCAGTCTGAAGATCCTCAATTGTGAATACCTGAGACAACCTCACAAGTTTTGGATGGAGTCAATAGGGAACCTCTGATGAATGATCCCTATAAGGGACTCTAATATCTCCATAGACTTGCAGAATGCATATCTACTTGTTCAGATTCATCCAGACTCTCAGAGATACCTACGCTTTGCTGTCAATGAAAGACTCTTCCAGTTCAGGGTTGTAAGGATTGAAATATCAGTCCTTGGCTTTTCACGATCATCACAGCTCCTTGGCTTTTCACGATCATCACAGCTCCAATCCTAGCATATTTACATCTTCAGCGTATAAGAATTTCATGGGTACTTGGACAATTTCCAGTCATCAAATGTGGATGTGGATACCTGTTTAGAAGACTCAATATCTGTGAGCTTTCTCTGAGAATATGGAGTTCTTGGTTCATCTAGGAGAAGTGTGAGAACTCCAGAAACTATATTGGAGCAATATTTAACACTGGTCGAGGTTTAGTTTCTAAACAGTTTTACTTCATTATCATTTACTTTTCAAGGTAGTTATGGAGACAGAATGTAAACAAGTTTGACAGTAAGTTTCTTTAATATACAAGTCAAGTTTGTTTACCATATTGTATACACTAAGAACTGTATTAATCATGTTAAATGTATGGTATTATATGTACTTGGTAGTAATATTTGTTCTTTGAAATCAATGGATATTAAGTAAGACAGCTTCTATATGTGACATAGAGAACACATCATTACTTGCTTTTTTGGTCCTATTAGTCAATTTGTGACAGGATTGCTTGAGTTTTCAACTGATGTAATTTCTTCATTGCTTTTTTTCTGGCATGAAAGCTTTGTACAATGTATGCCTAATCAATTGTTTGTAGATGTAGATCATATTTAATAAGTGGTAAATAACATCTTTGAGTGGCATTTAAGAAGTTGGGAAATAAAATATTGACAAATGTTTGTCAACAGAGTATTGAATACACATGTCATTTAGTTGACTCACATCATAACAGCACCCTCTAGTGTGGAGAAACTGCCTCTAGTGGATAGAGTTTTTGTCCAGAGAGCAAAATGGGTTGGTGGTATGATTCCCCCATCATACTGTAATACTAAAAGATGCTGAACAAAGATGTCGTAACTTTATGTTAACATGCCTAGCAGTAATAGGACAAAACAGGCAGATAAGCTCGGAGTTGGTATACTGTGTTTCAATGGGGTATTTTCATAAATTATGTCATGGTACCTCAGGACAAGCAGAATAAAACATTTCTAATTTGTCATACCGTCCAATATTATACTGTAAACAAAATGAAGCTCCAATATATTTTTCTGTTGAGCAGAAATATATGTTCACTTAGTGAAAATGACAATCCAGCAAAAAGAACATTACTACTACAGTCCTCATGAATGTACAGAGGATGAGTGTCTGCCAGTTGATAAACATATTTCACTTTTGATAGCTAGAACTTTTCCACTTATTTAGCTGATTCTTGATTTCACTATGTTCCAATATTTAGTTGTTTTGATTTCACTATTCATTGACTGCAGTAAACAGCTGATACCCAAATATGAAGTGTGTGATGACTGCTAAGTTCGGAATGCAAAATATTATTATGACACTATGAACAATAAGATGAAATATATCTTGAGTGCCCAGGTCTATCCTTCTGGATCTACAATAATATTAATAATATTTTGACCTATTTTGAAAATTTTACACAATTACAGGGTTGGTCTATTTTAATATTTAAACATTCCCAACTTTACAAAAACAAAAATCAAAACCAAGAAGATTTTATGGTCTAAATTATTATTCTCAGACTGAATGTTCTGCACTCCCTTCTGTGTTTCATTGGAATTGATCCACATTTGGACTATAGACTTATGTTTGCTGTAATTAATGGCACATGGAACTTGAGTTAGAGGACTGCTTATTAAAACCATTTACAACAAATTTTATTTGTTTTCAGAAGTGGAAGTGGAGAACCTTGTTTCAAACATGCATGGAACATTCTGGATAATGTACTACAGTACCCACACTGCTGTTTTCTGTAAAAACCTGTAAAGTTTGGACTATCATATAAATTTTGTCTCATTTATAATGATTAAAAATGGTTCTGGAAGCTGGCCCAGCACTGCTCACTGGTGCAGGGCGCTTGATACCATTGTTAGGAATTTGTAGCGCGACACCCTTATCAGTTAATTATTTTTAATTTATCAATACTTGCAGGCAGTTCAATGTATATTTCTAAACATTGCTAGTCTAGTTACAAAATGAGATTTTCAAGGACTTTCATGATTTAGACTAGGAAAAACAAGCCATATGTTGAACTTTTACTTCATTTTTATATTCCAGCTGTTCTGTCACATGTTGTAATGTTATTGTATTCCTGCTTTTAGAAATAAAATTTTGCTTGGAATATATGTTTCTCATTATTAATTGTTTGCATGTTCCACATGTTAGTATTCTGCTTGTCATTGGTATTATCAATAGCACCAGTTGTCTTAATGAGATGTGCAAAATCATTTTTCCAAACTGCACTTGGAGGCCAAATACCAGTAATTGTTTTCTTATTCATAATGTTTTTAGAAGAACATAGCTCAAATGTCTTTCTTGTGAAACTTAATGCACTGGTGAATTAGTGTTTAATGGAGAGAGGTTTCATAGGTTTTCTTGACTGTATTCATTATAAGAAAGATACCGTAAACAAAATGAAAACATTAAAAAACAGTGAAAAGTCTGGATGTCACACATTAAGGGTTTTTTGTCACTCTTCTTTTTCAAAATGAAATACTGGTAAACTGTAAAAATTATTTTTGAAAAGTCGCTGGCCAGAAGGGCAAGTTAAGTAATAATGTTGCTAGCCCACATCGTACTTCACTGGCACAGCAAAATATCAATATTTAAATGCACATCTGTCAGAATTGGTGTGGTGTTCGGTAAGTGAAGATGATAAACACTACATTTGTATTGTAATGGTTCCTAACCTCTTTTGCTCAATGTATTAATTTTTTTTATATAGTGATCCTTATGTGACAAGTGACAATAAATATCACGAAACATTTGCGGAGGGACTTATAACATCTTAATAATTGACTTCATCATGTTCATGTGCATTAAATACAGAACAAATTATCTGACATTTTTAGCTAACCAGTCGGATAGCTTTAACACTTTATTACTGGCCCATTCACAATCAGCTTGCATTTGGCTAGCAGGTCAGTAGCTATTTCGAACGCTGCTGGAAGATAATCAGAAATATGAAGAATGGCTCAAAAGAGCAAATGCTTCAATGTGGACTATAGCTAAATTGTAACATTGTGACTTACCAATTCAGGAGTGCCTAAAAAATGATTACAATTACGATAGTATAGACTGCATTGCTAAAAATGTCTATTTGAGAACAACATATGCCACTAGACCAAATTGTGCTTCCCTTTCAAACTATTGTTTTGCTGTGACAACAACCAGACATCTCCTTGGTTTGTGATCAAAGCTTAAAAAGGCCCCCCAGTCTTTCAAAGTAAAGAACTAGGTTGAAAGGTATATGCAAAATGGCATGAATTCTATCTAGTTAGTTTGTTAGCTCAACGACTCTTTCTGGTTACCAATAGATGGGCCCAATGTAAATTGTGAGGAGGAAACTGCGTTTTCTACACAATTCAAAACAGCTTGATCGGGGATTTTTAAACCACCAGGAATCCATGTGATCTGATAATTGCTGCCTCCACATTAGTATATGTACCAATATACCAATACCAATAAAGGCTAGGTTTGTTTCTGGTAGATTGTGAACACTGAGTACCCCAAGTTTTATGTATTGGGTGACGTTAAACTCAGTGTCTGAATTAAACTGCCTGACTGACTATATTATAATGCCTCATTCACATGGACAAAATATACTTATGTAAGTAAATTTACTCATGGAGTATATATATTCACGTGAATATTTACATTGTGTTCACAATCAGTGTTAATAATATTTTCAGGTATGATCTTGTGCATTTAGAATTTCTTCAATCATTTCTAGCACCATGTATATAATATGCATAAATCTGCAAATCTTAAAACCTGTTCCCATGACCAAAATATTCCTGGAGCATTTATGCTTTTAAGTAAATATACTATTACTGGACCTACCTAGGTGTAGCAAATATGTTTTTACTTATGTCCATATATTTACTCAAGCAAGCAAATGTGTTCACATGCTACCAGAAGTAGATTAATTTACTTATGTAAGTATAAATGTATCCAAGTGAATGAGGCCTAAATGTAAGTAGGTATATTCTGATACAGATGCAGTGTTAGGGAATGGCATCACATTATTTCGTGATAATCGATTACCGGTAGAATGTATCTTCGCTCATGAAAGCTTGTGGTGACAGCTTGTTCTCAATATCTGAACTAAAGTACTTTAGTCTTAAATGACAATTTGTCCTCTGAAGTTTAAGCCAAGAGTGGCCTTATTCCACGGACTATACATGTAATAGTTCTGTTAAAAAGTCTGTGGGTACATAGGCGTGTATATGTAACTGCATAGAAGATTCATACATTTGGAATTTTGCCTACAATTGCCTTAGACAGTGCAATTTTGGTATATATGTTTTACACATCACTATTACGTTGTTAGATGTTCGGTTTCTATCCGAAACGGCAAAGTTCCTAGAATTTGTTTTCGAATTGGTCACAGTTATGAAAGAGAAACCCTGAATATACATATTAGACAAAAACAATAGTGAAACATATGAAGTGGAATCAAAGAAGCCATTATGCGTTTTTAGAAGTATTTTCATTTCGTCGAAATGTCTCTATGTTGATATAAACACCATTCCTTCTGTTTGTAATAGTTCTGTAAAGTCGATGGGGCATAGAGGCTAGTATAGTTAATTTTTTTGTATGTAATTTACACATCCCCAGTATCAATAAAAGGTGTTGTCTCAATAAAGAGAGGTACACACACTGGAACAGGGTGTAGTGCGAAATGCTGCCAAGCCTGTACCTTGCTTGCGATAGCTGTACTCAGCCAGCAATACTTTTGCTGAATGCGTCTGTACTGATACAGAGTTCCAAATAACCTTTGTTATCACTAGGGGTTTTATTTTGATTCAACTTACAATCAATGTAATTTTCTGGTTTTTTTTGTAATAGTGTTCGGAAGAGTCTGTGGGACACCAGGGAGACTATATAATGTTGTAGAGTATCCCTGGGGACACACAAAGCACACAGGGGGCGGTGGGGGTAGCGGATAATGCCATCGCTCGTCACGCTGAAGATCCGGGTTCGATTCCCCACATGGGTACAATGTGTGAAGCCCATTTCTGAGAAAAGGTCATACACATAGTTCCTGCGGAGTCTGACCACGGTTTTCCAAACACGTAAATCAAACAATCTCCACACCCAGACCAAAATCACAAATTTACTAAGAAGCACCAGTTAAAAACACACAAGACCCATCCCAAACAAACATCTCCCACTATCATCCTGACCTTCAAAGGTACCAAACTTCATTGCAAAATTGTTTTCGGATCAATCACATGCAAAATGCACAATATGGACAAACACAATTAAACTGTAAAAACCTAGACAGACGCTCACAATTCAGCTCCGAGTCCTCAACAACTCTGCATGCAACCAACAACTTTCGTATATTGCCACCACTATGATCATATCACCTTTTAAAACTCATGCCCATTCCCCTAAAACCAAATCGCGCGGCTTGTCTAGCATTCTCATGTGGTTGTGGGACAATCCAGCACAAGCTTCAGCTGTTACCAATGCAGCCCAATAATCCCATAGACACTGTAGTAATAATGCACAAGTATCTTTTACAAACCTCACTCGACACACTCCCCGCATCATACCAAAAATCTAGACTAACAACTGGTCTCTGAAATGAACATATTTTACAGAAAAAAAGCTCATAGAAAAAACATCAAATATGATGAAAAGGAGCCCTGAGACTTTCTTCATTTTTAGAAGCTGTGAAAATCTGGACTTGCCACATTTTCTAGACTTGCGTGGGCTTTCTTGGATATATTTGCTTCTTGGTCTGTATGACAGACTAACAAAAACTCCCATGCAATTAAATCACTAAAAAAATCATAAAAGCTCAATCCACACTCCAATAAAAATACTTAAAGAACAAACAATTCGCCATACCTAACAACACCGCACTAAAGAAACACTGCACATTACATAACCCAAATCTTCCAAATTACTGTTACATCGCTCCGTTAAACCAAGAACAAATAAGCACAGCCCGCTTGGAAACACAGACTCACATAAAAACGATAGAAAACACAAATATAACATTAGTAAACATATACAACCAAAACACAAAATAAAACGTTGATGCTGAAATCCTAGCAAAACATATGACAGATATTCTATCTTTCTAGAAGACTTGAAGGCGCATCACCAGAAAACATTCAGACACACATGATAATTACTATATTAAACTTTCTCCCTGCAATAGACTTGACCATTACTACTCCTAATCAGGCATGTAAATCTAATCGGGAAGTATAAGGAAATGACCACTTGTCTTCCCGATCTCAATCAAAAACTGGTACAAATCATACTCCAGAAAAACTTCACAAGACCGAAAGTTCAACCCCAAAAAGTAAAGACAGAAAGGAAAATAAATAAATATAAACATAAAAAAACTAGAAAATACTGGGACATATTGGGACATGTTCTGCAGTATTTTAAACAACCAAAGACACACAAATATAAAACAGTTTGACCACAAGTAGTTTGAGTTCAGAGTTTGAGACCGAGTTGAATCTGTCTTTCTTCTCTTGGTGTATTCTGTAAGTCTCAACGGGCAAGTCATAAGCTAAAGTACGAAATTATAATATACACATGTACGGGCTTTTAATGAGAAGCAGAACATTTAAAAATTGTGTTTTTACACTCGCGAGAAATGTCGTCAGGCTAACTGTCGACAGAAACCTCCCTCTGCCACAGCAGTGCCCCCGCCCCTCCCCTACCGCCACAGCATAGTCCCACACACGCAAATGTGGGTCACCAGATAGCGTCTCTCCTAGCACTGTGAGAGGGAGAGTGTTTTGCACGACACAATCCCAGATATAACATGTTATATTTACATGGAAGGTGCAATATTAGTCTCATGTGTTTTGGTGGTTGATTCATTCAATACAATCACAAAAATATGGGATTTGGGTATAACATCTCAATATCATCCCTGATTCCTAAATTTATCGCATTACAAGGCAGCATACAATGACAATATGGATTGGATATTCAAATATGGAATGTGAATACCGGTAAGTTTGAAATACATTTGAAATTCTATTGAGTTGGGTTGTTTTGGTGATGGTCAAGGCAAACTAAAACCATTTTCATGTGGCAATGAACGCTGATTGCATTCAACAAATGTGTTATAAAACCCTTGAACTGAACCCGTATAATTTACACATATGTGTGCACATGTTAGACTAAACTAACGTTTAGTCTCTGAATATATAATTTTGATAGTAACAAACAAACAGGGAAGTGTGTGGAGGCAGCCAGTTTAATTCGGCATAGTGTAAAGTATGGAATGGATTTTGGAATTGAATTTGGAATGGAACAGTGGAATGGAATTTGGAATGGAATTTGGAGTGACACAAATTTACTATTTATAAACAAGTCTCCGCTCTAATATGATAAGACAGTTTATAAACAGCTGATCACTGATATATAGCACTAAGCAAAAGGACGTGGGTGTCAGCTTCTCTCTCCAGCCATGACCCATCCACCACACACTCAAAGGCACATGACTCTGGGGAAATAAGTGTTTAGTTCAAATACTATTTTCTAGGTTATGTAGATAATAAGAACAAGATGTATCGAAGAAAAGCCGATGGCATGTGCTGTCCACGTATCTAGACTTGCTTATTATGGGGATAGAATTACAAATATATATCCCTGCAATAATTATTCTATACATCTTTGAAGCAAGGCTAACGGGACGCCTGTATGGTGGCAGGCTCCATTCCAAAATCCATTCCATACTTTACACTATGCCGTTTAATTCCCCATGCCTCAATGAGTTTGGATTGGAATGATGGAATGGAATTTGGAATGGGAATAAATGGAATATACTCATCTTGTACTAAACAAACCAAGTGTTGTGCCTACCTTCAGACATAAATTAAATTGACAGTTTGTAAACAGTTCGGGTGTCGCTTTCCCTCCTGCTCCCAATTTCTTGCACCCCTCACCCCTCCGGATGTAAGATAAGGCTAGTGGCAGACAGAGGTGTGGCAATAGCCTGTCTCACAGTCCCTTAATCATTTTATTTTCCATTTACCACTGCTAATAATTTGAATTTAATGAGATGACTGGAATATTATCTACTAGCTGTGTAAGTCGATATAGTAGTACCTTGGTAAATATAGTCATCTGCATCTATGTCTATGGGATACATAGTTGAGTGAACAACTTGTTCTTATTTTATATATAATCAAGTAATTGTGATTTTAAGTGACAGTTACTGAGACTATGTAGCATTTGTGATAATATAGACATAATAGATTGCTTTTTATGATAATAAACAAGATTAATGTCAAAATTAGTTCTAATATATATGTTATTTTCCTTCACATGGTGTTCTGTTGTGCTTCATAAATATATCATGAGAGTATTGTGTTGAATAATCCGTTTCCTCCTCCATATATGTCTAATCCTGCCACAACACAGGCGTGCCGTTAGCCTTGCTTCAAAGATGTACAGAATAATTATTGCAGGGATATATATACACCTGGAACTTAATTAAGCACCCCCTGATATATTTCATGATAGTAGAGCAACTGTTACTGACTGACTGAGTTTGGTTTTACCCCACTTTTAGCAATATTCCAGCAACATCCAGTGCAATTTTGGTATATATGTTTTACACATCACTATTACGTTGTTAGATGTTCGGTTTCTATCCGAAACGGCAAAGTTCCTAGAATTTGTTTTCGAATTGGTCACAGTTATGAAAGAGAAACCCTGAATATACATATGAGACAAAAACAATAGTGAAACATATGAAGTGGAATCAAAGAAGCCATTATGCGTTTTTAGAAGTATTTTCATTTCGTCGAAATGTCTCTATGTTGATATAAACACCATTCCTTCTGTTTGTAATAGTTCTGTAAAGTCGATGGGGCATAGAGGCTAGTATAGTTAATTTTTTTGTATGTAATTTACACATCCCCAGTATCAATAAAAGGTGTTGTCTCAATAAAGAGAGGTACACACACTGGAACAGGGTGTAGTGCGAAATGCTGCCAAGCCTGTACCTTGCTTGCGATAGCTGTACTCAGCCAGCAATACTTTTGCTGAATGCGTCTGTACTGATACAGAGTTCCAAATAACCTTTGTTATCACTAGGGGTTTTATTCGATTCAACTTACAATCTATGTAATTTTCTGGGTTTTTTTGTAATAGTGTTCGGAAGAGTCTATGGGACACCAGGGAGACTATATAATGTTGTAGAGTATCCCTGGGGACACACAAAGCACACAGGGGCCGGTGGGGGTAGCGGGTAATGCCATCGCTCGTCACGCTGAAGATCCGGGTTCGATTCCCCACATGGGTACAATGTGTGAAGCCCATTTCTGAGAAAAGGTCATACACATAGTTCCTGCGGAGTCTGACCACGGTTTTCCAAACACGTAAATCAAACAATCTCCACACCCAGACCAAAATCACAAATTTACTAAGAAGCACCAGTTAAAAACACACAAGACCCATCCCAAACAAACATCTCCCACTATCATCCTGACCTTCAAAGGTACCAAACTTCATTGCAAAATTGTTTTCGGATCAATCACATGCAAAATGCACAATATGGACAAACACAATTAAACTGTAAAAACCTAGACAGACGCTCACAATTCAGCTCCGAGTCCTCAACAACTCTGCATGCAACCAACAACTTTCGTATATTGCCACCACTATGATCATATCACCTTTTAAAACTCATGCCCATTCCCCTAAAACCAAATCGCGCGGCTTGTCTAGCATTCTCATGTGGTTGTGGGACAATCCAGCACAAGCTTCAGCTGTTACCAATGCAGCCCAATAATCCCATAGACACTGTAGTAATAATGCACAAGTATCTTTTACAAACCTCACTCGACACACTCCCCGCATCATACCAAAAATCTAGACTAACAACTGGTCTCTGAAATGAACATATTTTACAGAAAAAAAGCTCATAGAAAAAACATCAAATATGATGAAAAGGAGCCCTGAGACTTTCTTCATTTTTAGAAGCTGTGAAAATCTTGGCGTGGGCTTTCTTGGATATATTTGCTTCTTGGTCTGTATGACAGACTAACCAAAACTCCCATGCAATTAAATCACTAAAAAAATCATAAAAGCTCAATCCACACTCCAATAAAAATACTTAAAGAACAAACAATTCGCCATACCTAACAACACCGCACTAAAGAAACACTGCACATTACATAACCCAAATCTTCCAAATTACTGTTACATCGCTCCGTTAAACCAAGAACAAATAAGCACAGCCCGCTTGGAAACACAGACTCACATAAAAACGATAGAAAACACAAATATAACATTAGTAAACATATACAACCAAAACACAAAATAAAACGTTGATGCTAGTTTGGACTAATCAGCGCATAGCACCTACGGAACTCACTTGACCACTGACCACAAACTAGTTTCATCCAGTTTCATTCTTACCTATATAAACCCCTTCTCACAGTGAGTTGAGGTTATCACTTACTATACTGAGTCAAAAAAGAAACTTCACAAATGTCATTTGAAAAATAATGAATAATGTTTCTCTGATGATACATCTATGTATCCGAAATGGGATCCCTATCTTTCGACTCCAGAAAAACGTTAGCAAAACCCACTCAAACCCATCCATTCGTCGTGCAAATGATGTTAGTGCCAAATCAGGTTTTGCACGTGCAGTCGATCACGTAATCTTCGCATCCTCGTTTTCTTCATATGCACATGTTTGCATTGGCCTCAAGAATTGAAAAAACACTTTTAAACCACAGTTCTAACGGTACTTGAAATGCCACGATTGTCAAATGTGCAACGTGAACGTGCCGTTGGCATGTTGCAATCGGGACGATTAGTTATTGACGTCGTAAGAGCAATGGGATGCAGCCGTCGTACTGTGTATGACTTGCGAGGTCGTCTACAACAAACTGGCACCACTTCTGATCGCCCAAGGTCGGGTCGTCCTCGTGTGACGTCACGAGCAGAAGCCCGTCAAATCGTCCTACGTCACCTACGTGACAGATTTCTGGCGGCTACACGAACCAGGGCTGAGATGTTTAGACGTCGACTGTCCTCACAGACCATTCGAAATCGGTTGCGGGCTGCCAATCTCCATTCTCGACGTCCATATCGTGGGCCAATATTGACGCCGTTTCATCAACGTCAACGTCTGCTGTGGGCCCAACGTCACCTCCGATGGACCCAGAGAGACTGGAATCGAGTCGTCTTAGCGATGAATCCAGGTTTACCCTCAGATTCGCGGACGGCAGGCATAGAGTCTGGAGACGACGTCGTGAACGGTATGCCCAATGTTGTGTACAGGAATACGACAAATTCGGGGGCAGAAGTTGCATGGTGTGGGGTGCTTTCTGTGGGAACAACCGTTCCCGACTTCTGGTCATCCGTGGAAAACTCACAGCTGCTGCTTACCGCGACCAGGTGCTCACCCCTGAACTCGTATCTTTCATGGCGGCTCATGGCCAAGGTCTACAGTTCCAGCATGATAATGCTCGGCCGCATACCGCGATGTTGACACGAAATTTCCTTCAAAACGCTGGAATCAACGTCATGGACTGGCCATCGAGGTCCCCTGACCTTAGTCCAGTAGAGCACATTTGGGATGCACTTGGGAGAAGGCTTCGTGGTCTTAGGAACCAACCTCAGAATTTGCAGGAACTTGGCGCTACCTTGCAAGAGCAATGGCGCAGAATCCCCAACCACGTGTTCACAAGCATCAGGCAGTCGACGAGGAGACGGTGTTTGACAGTGGTGAATGCGCGGGGCGGCCATACACGATCTTGAACTAAGAAATTTCGCATTTTTATTCTTGTGACTTGACATTCTGTATACCCATGTTTTGGAACGGCGGTGTAGCCTAATGGAACTGATTATGGCACTGTCAGTGTATCGAGTACATCACACAGATCTCAGCAATGAAATAATAACAATTTAACAATCTCTTGTTCTTTTATAGTGCCCTGAAAAAAGAAAGTGAAGTTTCTTTTTTGACTCAGTATACATGTCTCAAAACTCAAAGCGTGCACCGTTGAGGCATGGGGAATTAAACGGCATAGTGTAAAGTATGGAATGGATTTTGGAATGGAGTTTGGATTGGAATGATGGAATGGAATTTGGAATGGGAATAAATGGAATATACTCATCATACACTAAAGAAACTAAGTGTTGTGCCTACCTTCAGACATAAAATTAAATTGACAGTTTGTAAACAGTTAGGGTGTCGCTTTCCCTCCTGCTCCCAATTTCTTGCAACACCCCCACTCACCCCCCACCCACCCTCCGGATGTAAGATAAGGCTAGTGGCAGACAGAGGTGTCTCACAGTCCCTTAATCATTTTATTTTCCATTTACCAATGCTAATAATTTGCATTCAATGAGATGACTGGAATATTATCTACTAGCTGTGCAAGTCGATATAGTAGTACCTTGGTAAATATAGTCATCTGCATCTATGTCTATGGGATACATAGTTGAGTGAACAACTTGTTCTTATTTTGTATATAATCAAGTAATTGTGATTTTAAGTGACAGTTACTGAGACTATGTAGCATTTGTGATAATATAGACATAATAGATTGCTTTTTATGATAATAAACAAGATTAATGTCAAAATTAGTTCTAATATATATGTTATTTTCCTTCACATGGTGTTCTGTTGTGCTTCATAAATATATCATGAGACTTTTGTGTTGAATAATCCGTTTCTAATCCTGCCACAACACAGGTGCCTGCCACCATACAGGCGTGACGTTAGCCTTGCTTCAAAGATGTATAGAATAATTATTGCAGGGATATATATTTGTAATTCTATCCCCATAATAAGCAAGTCTAGATACGTAGACAGCACATGCCATCGGCTTTTCTTCGATACATCTTGTTCTTATTATCAACATAACCTAGAAAATAGTATTTGAACTAAACACTTATTCCCCCAGAGTCATGTGCCTTTGAGTGTGTGGTGGATGGGTCATGGCTGGAGAGAGAAGCTGACACCCACGTCCTTTTGCTTAGTGCTATATATCAGTGATCAGCTGTTTATAAACTGTCTTAGCATATTAGAGCGGAGACTAGTTTATAAATAGCAAATTTGTGTAACTCCAAATTCCATTCCACTGTTCCATTCCAAATTCAATTCCAAAATCCATTCCATACTTTACACTATGCCGAATTAAACTGGCTGCCTCCACACACTTCCCTCGTCTCACCCAGCCAAGGTGCAATATGATACCTCCTCAAGTTGTATTCAAAACCATTGGTCTTACATTAGCCTGGTTCACGGTCCCTGAGCCATAATATTTCCCTACAGTCTAGCCCTCCCTGTAGTGCTAAGGCTCTAAACGAAGTCTAGATTTCCCCACGGGTCTTCCGGGACTGCTTTTCAATTTAAATAGGTTTGTTTGTTACTATCAAAATTATATATTCAGAGACTAAACGTTAGTTTAGTCTAACATGTGCACACATATGTGTAAATTATACGGGTTCAGTTCAAGGGTTTTATAACACATTTGTTGAATGCAATAAGCGTTCATTGCCACATGAAAATGGTTTGAGTTTGCCTTGACCATCACTAAAACAACCCAACTCAATAGAATTTCAAATGTATTTCAAACTTACCGGTATTCACATTCCATATTTGAATATCCAATCCATATTGTCATTGTATCCTGCCTTGTAATGCGGTAAATTTAGGAATCAGGGATGATATTGAGATGTTATACCCAATTCCCATATTTTTGTGATTGTATTGAATGAATCAACCACCAAAACACTAGTTACAACATTTCAAACCGAGATCTGTGCTCGTATACACCACAGTTTCGCTGGAGTTGATTGACAGGTGGGAGACGCGAGAGCTTTGCTCGAGCTTCCTCAACACCTGTCAATCAACTCCGGCCAAACTGTGATGTATACGAGCACAGATCGAGGATTGGATGAGCTAACTGACTTGTACCACGCCTATTATGTATGGGAAGCGGGACAATTTTAAAGTTTTTTACGACCGTTTCATTCTCAGTCTAGTTGCCAAAATGAGTGCTATTTATAATAACTGTGTTTGCTACAATAATTAATCTAAATCTGAAAACATTTTTGGAACTATAACTTTCATTGTTGTGTAAATTTCAAAGTACATATAAAGTACATGTATGAGTCATTCTCAAAAGATGCAGCTTTTTCCCATATCAGGATTAAAACCTCAATAAAACCGTCAAATTTTATCAGTGTGTTAAAAATCTGATTTCTCCTTCATTGCCAACATCTAATCTTACTTGGGAATTTTTTATCACAAACAAAAGGACCAAATAATATTTATTGCAAAAACCTAACATCATGTGTCTCCTGTGCACTAAATTTTATATAAAAAGGTATTGTTTCTGGAGTGGTTGAAAAGAATAGACCTTTTTCCCATTCCTGGTAGATGTTCATGATTTTCAAGCTGAATTTTAATATAATAAACAACCTTTTTATCTTGTATACAAGAAAATGTCTTTACTGTAACAGTTCCATAGAATTATGAGATAATTAATGATCCCTCATCCTGTGAAAGTGGAACTACATGTTATGCTTATTAACAACTTCTGGTTGAGAGTGATGAACATGTGGTGTTGTGTTCAAGACAAAATTTTCAAAGAAAATCAAGTTTAAGAGGTCAGCATTTGCGAGTATTTTTTTATTGGTGTCTTTTAGATAATATCAATTACAGTGAAGCCCCGTTAGTCCGGACTTCGATAATCCGGATGTCTCGCCTCCCGGGCGATTTCAGCTTGTTACCAATCTATGCCTATTTACATTTACACTTTGATTGACACCACGATACAAAGGCGTGGATGACAAGTGAGCTGTTTTGTGATTGGTTAATGTACTTTGACAGACAGATCCGGTCACGTGGACTAAAAGTGATTTTGCTTTACGACAATGCTGCAAGTCAGAAGTGTGCTTCGCTAACTTTGCAAAATGTGACCAAATACCACGTCTCATATTCAAACGATGGATGCAGGAATAATTCGGACATTCAAGGCATACTACAATAGATCGCTTGTTAGACATTACCTCACCTGTGCTGAGGAAGGACGTGATCAGACACGTCGGATCAACATGCGGATGTCACTCGGTAAAATTATTGATGTGATGAATTAAGCTTTACATTAAATGCTTATTTGTTTTATCCAGATTCGTGTCGGGTTTTTTTTTTTCTTAGGGAAGCAACTTGGGTCTTGATTCAGTAGTCCGGACTATTCGCAATCCGGACGAATTTACTGAGAAACGCAACCGTCCGGATTAACGAGGCTTCACTGTATTTACAAAATACCCAGTTTCCCACAAGTATGTTTTTCTCTTTGCATTTGGAACCATAATTATAACATAAGAATGTTGTCTGAAATGGGAAAGGGACTAGTCATTATTTTTCTCATAATTTACTCTTACAATTTGTCTTTCATATAACCAGTCTTTTCTGTAACAGCTCTTTTGTTATTGGAAAGACCTTCAGTGTTACTTCAAAGAAACATCAATATTGATTAGTGACGTATTCTTTTATGTTAATGTCAATGTCGTTAACAGTTGACTTGTGGCAATTATCTAAGGTCTATGTATGCTTAGGCTGAAACATGTTTTACACTTTCTTGTCTGAAGGCAATCATACTAATTATTGTCAAAGGTCGTTATAGGAAAGACAAATTCTGTAACTGCAAAGACAATTTAATACAAATTTGAAAATAAACATTATCTCTGGTAGGTCTTTGTTCATCTAGATTTGCTATGTGCTCATATTAGGACCTTTAAGATTATATTTTGAGTAACAATTAATATTTTCCCTAAAAATTTGTATGCTATATGTCTTTCAAAAATAGCTGTTACTTAAAAGACTTATGTTGTTACGGCAAAGACAGTTTAATACTAATTATCCTTCATTTTTGTCTTTCTTTCCTGATTCATTCAGATTAGCATCAAATATATGAGATAAGATTACCTTATGCTTCACAAAGAAGTCTTTTCTAGAAACTTTGAATGCTTTTATGCATTTTCAAAGACTGTTATTTGAAAGTCAAGGCGTGACTGTGACTATAATAAATATGACATCGTAATGATCAGTCTGCAAAACCATCAGAGTGTTAACATCTAGTTTCCTATCTAAAGTTAATGTGTCATAATCTGAAACAAAATTTCAATGAAATATTCACTTCTGTATGGTTCTCAGAACTGGCAAGATGGGTATGACAAATGCGGAGATTAATTTTAGTGATTGATTTGTTACTTTGACAGCTTGAGGGAGATGATCAAAACTTTGATACTTTTGTTAGTTGCAAAACGTTTTGACAGTTTGAGGAAGATGATCAAAACTTGAGATATTTTTGTTGGTTGCAAACCTGTTTGACAGTTTGAGGAATGTGATCCAAACTTGGATACTTTTGCTAGTTGCAAATCTGTTTGACAGTTTGATAAATTCATGGCAATTACAGGCAAACTTGTTCTGAAATGAGTTTCTGAGTTCCTAGAAAACAAATTTCAAAATGGTAACTGCTACTTTTATTGTTGTTTATTCAAAGCACACTGTCTAAAGTCTGTATTGAACACCAGAATTTAATTCTTTTTTTTCTTCCATCAACTTGATCTGAAATGTCTTTCCAGTAACACTGTCTTTGGGGTAACACACAGGCTAAGTTCCAAAATATAGACTATATATTTTGCACTTCAAGTGTGGTAAAATCAATACTTTTATAAATTGATTAATGTGAACCTATCTTATCTTCACTGCCATAGATGTATTCTTGTATTCTCTGTAACAAACATGTCATTGTTACTCGCCTTATTTGGAGATATATATATAACATGTAACACTTACTATACTTCTGAGGGTAACAAGCAAAAACTCTTCCTTTCATTACAGAGAGATCAAAGAAATTTGCTACAATTAAATAGTTTTTCAAATATATTTTATATACTTTCTTTCTAATAACATAGGGTGTCTTTTGCATAACGCTACTGTCTTTCATATAACGGGACTAAAAAGTGAATGTTTTATGATCTAAAGAGTAAGACATTGTCAGAAATCACTCAGAAATATCAAAATGTTCTCTTCAAATTACCTTCAGTGCAATGATTTTTGAGGGGAGAGAGTTGAAAAGATATCAAGAGTATTGCAAAGTACCCACAGATTTCACTTTTTCATCTGATACAGTGAAGAACAGGTATATTTAATAAAAATACAATTTTAGAACTGTTGTTTTAAGTGTGAGTAACAAAATAACACATAAGGTAGATTTTACAATACAATATCTTTACATATCAATGTATTTTTAAGAAAGATATGGATATTACTGTTGTTACAGGAAAGACATTGTGTCTTCGTCCTAATTAGTTTAATTAGTCTTCATAAAACTATGGCACATAATTAAGCCTCAAATACTATTGATGTGTGAACCGTAACAACGTATCTTGCCATCTGTCAAAATAAAGACTGACGATTTTGTATTTCAATTATGTTGTCTTTTGTAAACCAAATAGCTGCAACTTTTGAGAATGACTCGTATACGTTTAATTCTTTTTCATTTTATTACAGCATTTTGTTCTCATAAATAAAAGAGTCGGTCAATTTCAGCTTGTAAATTCATTTGAAACCATTAAAACTGTAGAAGTTACATTTCCTTGTTGCAAACCTTGACTGACATAAATTGTGTACAATGTTGAACAATGTTGTGTTCAGTTCTCTTGCCGTAGTACGTGACTTTTAGGAACCAATGGCAGACGAAATCTGCCTTCAACACAAAACTGTTGTCTTCCAGCACATACACCAAGGGTAAGATCAAAGGAACCGACACTCAGGCGTGGTACAAGAGACTAATATTGCACCTTCCATGTAAATATAACATATGTTATATCTGGGATTGTGTCGTGCAAAACACTCTCCCTCTCACAGTGCGGAGGAGGTTTCTGTCGACAGTTTCTCGCGAGTGTAAAAACATCCATAAATAAAAATGCTCGTTAGAATGAACACTACCTAGAGCGTGTCAGCTTTGACTGTAGACTAAGGCTTAGTCTCTGAATATATATAATTTTGATAGTAACAAACAAGCCCATTTAAATTGAAAAGGAGCCCTAGGGAGACCAGAGATTCAGAACCTGGGGAAATCTAGACTTGCTTCGTTTAGGGCTTTAGCACTGCAGGGAAGGCTAGGCTGTAGGGAAAATAATGTGGTTCAGGGACTGTGAGACAGACTACTTTGACTGTAGAAATGTGCGTTCTCGTCATGGGGTTTGTACATCATATTCAGGAATGCAACTTTCAACTTTCTAAAATTCCATCAGGAATGGGGTGTAATTACATAGTGTTAGCATGAATAAGTAATCATAAATGACAACGCACTGGTGTATATTATTATTATATGGGTATTTATATAGCACTATAGTCCATCCCGCATGCATGCTCAAAGCGCTGGTAACTTTTTCCTTGGATGTCAATCACAGCCATATTACCATTCTCAACTCCCCGGGTATCATCTTGCTGCCACTAGACGCACCAAGTTAATGTGGCTCCTAACGAGGTATACATGACAAAAAACAAGATAAACTGATTTCATTTTTTTATTAGCTCCGTTTCAAACAAGTAGAACTACGGAATAGGAGCGCTCCCAGAAGTCTACTTTACATCTGTTGTCTTATTATACCCCACTTCCGGTCTCGTTGCCATGGTTTCCTTTGTTAAAAGTGTAGGTGTATTGACCGGTACACCTGTCAAAAGTGTAGGTGTATCAATGATACACCTACACTTTTTCACTAGGGTATACCGAAGCAATAAAGACACAACAAACGGCGAAATATAATTTTATTTCAATGGACTCACATTGAGATTTCGATTGTTTCAAAATCTTCCTTATCATCCAGGTCGAAATGTGACACTAACGAACTGTCAATTTGAGAAAGAAAATCCTCTGTCCACTCTTCAGCATCCATGGCCGACGAACGTGTGATCTTCCAAATGTTTTCTATGCCACATGCGAGTCAGAGAACGCATGCGCATTGGTCTGCCCATACAAATGTCAATTATCAGTAATATTGCGCGTATTTGGGGCTACTTGAAATCATTCTCGCGCCCGAACTGGTTTTTAAAATCGTGTGAAATCGTGCAAGCACGTGCATGCACGTGCAATCGACTGCTTATAGTCTGTTTGAAGTGAAAACGTACCGATGAATATCACTTAAAAAAAGTAAATCAAATAAAGTGAAACTAAGATTGCAAATCCCCATAATTTTACATTGCCTATTGAACATTTAAATCTCAGAATTATATTCAGCTTAGGATAAAAGTTGTTTAACAAACGATCATAGTTTCAAAGCGCTGTTATTGGTTTGTATTACAAGGGGGTATGCGCATTTAATGAAACACCGATAACATGTAGGTTTGGTAGAAGTTAACGCTCATTACGTACCGCACGGGCATTTGTTTCACTGTTCCAACTACTGCGCTTACCCCCCCTTAAAATTGTAATACAAACCAATAATATTGATTTGAAACTATGATCATTGTTAAACAAATTTTATTCTTAGTTGAATATAATTCTGAAATGTTCATTTGGCAAGGTCAAATTATGAGATTCACAATCTTAATTTCACTTTATTTGATTACTTTTTTGTTTAAAGTGAAATTGATCGGTACGTTTTCACTGCAAACAGACTATAGACGCGGGACATTTGAGGGTCTTAACCAGTGGGCTAAAAATAAATGAAACAGATGGAAAACAAATACATTTTTTGTCATTCTTAGAATATAAGGTGTTATAGTAAACTCGTATCTCGACCAGAAGTGAGGTATAAGTCAGATATACCCACACTTCCTCGATGTCGCTCAATACCCCTACTGTTTGAGTCGTGTGGTCTCCTCGGCTAGCGCCTCGGAGGCCACACGACTCAAACAGTAGGAGTATTGAGCGACACACCTCGGAAAGTGTGGGTATATCTAATACTTACCCTTCCTCATACGCCTGTCCTTCACTCTCTTCATCAGATGTTATGTCTGTATTATCATCTTCAGTCACGCCTTCGACCCAAGACTTATATTGGTACAGATTGGAGAACACGTCATGATACAGATTATTTGTGTCTCCTACTTGTTTCAGTATTCATTGTGTCTTTGGACCATACTGGTACAGATAAGTAATAAATCGGGCATACGTCTCGAGCTCTTTAAACGTGCTCCACATGAATTTGTTCAGTTTGGCTTGAATCGTGTCTTCGTTTAAACCTCTTTTCATGTACAGCTGTCGTTTCTCATCCAAAAAGTCTTTATTCAGCTCACGTGTTGAATACATTTGTCTTATACCTTGCGCTTCGAGATCAGCCATCTTTTTTTTCCTGTTGTTTTGTGTGACATCGTTTAATGATTCATCATCATCATCATCATCATCAATTTCCATTTCAGGACATTGTTTATCATGTAAATGTCATTGTAAGTTGTGGTTATTGCTAAACACTTCACCACAATAGTCACAATCTGACAGTGTACGTGGTGCCTTCACAGGAGAGAAGTTGTCGTCTTCCTCCCACTTCCTTTTAACTTGGGGTATTCCCGGTGGACCCACTGAAGACTTTACAGGACACCAGTTTCTTCTGCGTTTTTGCAAATCATGCACGTCTTGAAACATGAGTCCACAGTCATCACAAGATGGCATGGTTGGGAGGTTTTCTTCACACGTCTGCTCACGCCGAAAGTCTAACTCGGACTAAATGGTCCTAGCTTGGATGTCTCCTTTTAAGCTGAATGCATTGGGGCAAAGTCGCAAATGGGGAGGTGTTTGGGGTTTTAGATCAACCAACAAGTAGCCATATGGTTGCTGGATAGCCCTTTGAAATGGCTCCGTGAAACGGTCTGTGTTACCTGGATACATTTGCCTCGCCAAAGTCATGATGGGCTGTTGATCGATAGGGTTGTTGAACAGAAGCAGATAATGGCAGTTTCTTCGTTGTGTGGGATCCTTACTGAAATACAAATTCTGGTTCAAGGCTATCACTGAGAGATTACGATGATGACTTCCTTCCGTAAACAGATCTGTAATGCGTGGATCTTTGCTCACTTTCGACATTAAGTCGTCGAGGATCACCACATTCACCACATGGGGGTCCAGAAACGCATCCTTTTCAAGATCAGAAGGAATGCCTTGATGAAATTCCACATAGGGATAAACATGGGTTCGAATGGTGTTATACAAGGGCTGCCATCGTTTGTAGAGCCAAATAATATGTTCAGGATAAGGTTTAATGTTCATCCGTTCTAGAATCTGTTTCACTAAGTACGTTTTCCCACAGGAGGTGGGCCCTGAGACAATCATGGTGAAGGGGAGTATCAGTCTAAATTCTTCCAAAGCACCAACATGTGGTTGCACTGGTTGCATCATAGGTGATGGTACTTGTGGTGGTGGTGGTGGTGGTGGTGGTGGTGCTCGTGGTTGTGGTTGTGGTGGTTGTGGTTGTGGTTGTGGTGGTGGTGGTGGTGCTGCTGCTGCTGCTCGTGTTGGTGGTGGTGGTGGTGGCTGCATTGCTCGTCTGTGTTGATTCCTGAGATGTCTAAGCATGGCATCTCTTCTGGAAAACGTCTGATAGCATACGGGACACTTTGCTGACTGCATGGTGGTCCGAGTCTAAATGGCAAAGAACCTGTCTACTAGCTGCTTTTATCTAAAAAGTCGTCTTCCGTTTCTTTGTGCGACTCTGGGAGGAAGTCATTATTTTGGCTTCAGTTTCCCTGTTCTCCTGCATCTGAATACGTGCTTTGGCCTGTTGAACGACTTGGTGGGTTGGAGACGTGAGAGCAAACTTGTCTGTAGAAGGGGGTAGGTCCATCTTGACGCCTTGTTTCTCATAATAGATCACATAATCATCCACGTTAGTAAAGGGATTGGTATATCCTTTAGCCTGCAAATAGTAATATTTGGTCCATTTCTTAGGATCGTCCAAATAGGGTCTCCAGTATCTTCTGTTCATTTTCTTGTTCAGAATGAATACTGACTCTCACACAGAGGTTTCAGATGAAGTGTCACTATCACGGGTCCACGGCTAAATGAAGCTAAATCACCGTTTCTGTCCTTTATATAGATGTCTGCTAGCCCTAATTCTAACTCCTAAAAACATGTTTTTCGCAGAGCGTGGTTTCGATTCACGGTCCTCTGGGTTATGAGCCCAGTGCGCTTCCACTATGCCACTCTGCTCTCCCTTCACCTACCTTTTGTTAGGACTTTTATACACCACATCAACCAATGACAACCAAAATTGATTTATTTTCAAATAGTCTCAAATACACACAGTATTGTACAATGAACATCACACTCTTACACATGTAAATCTACATGACTACCCCAACGGACCACCTCTTTCTGAGGTACTCCTACCAGGGCCAAATACGGACAGTTTGGAGACCATTTTTCATGTTCGACCCAAGGATCATCCTCTACGTCCCAGTTCTGGAGAACAACACCACATTGAACACACTTGCAAGCGTCCCCTCTGATTAAGTACACAAATCCTGCCTGGGCCATTTGACTAGGACTCTGTTTCATCTGCACAGGCCAAGACTGAAAGGAATTCAGCCGTTCTTGGAACTGTGTTCGAGGTCTGAGAGGGATACTGTCCATACATAGGTACCCACCTAGATCATCATGACCATGAGGATACTCTGTCCTGTCTGTCTCTAGTCCCAGCAATGTCATGGCTTGTATCTCTCCGCATTCCTCCAAAGCTTTACAGAAGAGGGTGTAAGCTTGGGGTCCTCGCCGGGGAAGGGAATCTTATAAAGCTCTCACCCGGTCAAAGGAGGTTTGTGGTTTTTCGATAATCTCTGTCTTCATGAAGATGGTAAGGACTTTAAACTGCATCAGTTTGTCCAGCACCTCTTCTACGTGCTTTATAGCTTGCACTAGACCGGAGTAATTCTTCCTCAGGATATCACGGTGAACGGCTTCCATCTTCAAGATAGACAGCTAACACAGAGAGAGAGCGAGAGGAGAGAGAGAGAGAGAGAGCGAGAGCGAGAGCGAGAGAGAGAGAGAGAAAGAGAGAGAGAGAGTTGTATAGCTGGATGTCGTCTGTGTAGTCAGGGATGAAGTGATGCATGATCCGAAATGAAGGGGTTTATATATTTTCATTCCCAAACCGGATTAAACCAGTTGATCTATCCGTATGCCATGATGTCATTCTCTTTCGGTTGCTATGCACCTGAAAATACCTCTGGGAAAGTGGTTTATCCCAAGGTCAACTCAGTACAAGGTCATTGACATCCCTTTTAAAATGAGGTCAGCCAGGTGTTCGATGATGACGTCATTTTAGGGGTATTTCAACCCCTATACAACATCCATTCACTTTTGCTGAAATTGATCCTAAATTATATGTTCGACCATTGAGGAGAGAAAATTTGTAGTGCATATGTATGGTTTAGCACATATTTCAGATAGTCTAATATCATTTTACATCTTTTAAACATGCAATCTGTGGGAATTCACTTTTGTGTTCACCTGGCTTCGAAGTTAAGTAACGGTACAAAAGTTATGCCATGTCGGTTTTGCCAGTAAGTTATTCTTTTAAACACTTTGATATAGATTAGTCTCCTATCACGTTTCCCACACAGCATATCATTTAGAGTTGTATTTCTTCAATTAATCAATTCTTTATTCAAGTACGAATGCCACAGGGCCCATATACATTAATTATACAATTCCTCCCTTTTAACATGTGGGATAAATTCTCAAAATTAGATCAGTCTTATGCCATTAATCTTCTTTGTATTTCAAACCTTTACATTGTTCACAATTTAACTTTTTAAATTTAATTGTAAAACGACCATTTCAAAAAGATATTTTTCAGGTGTCGGAAGACTTTTGAATCATCTGTATAAACCATAAGAAATGTATTTTCTCGACACAGTCGCATCGTCGCCTTTAAAATACCATTATCATTTTTGATAATCAACCTCCCTTATTAAAGACAACTATTTTAGACTTATCCAAATTAAAACCCCACTGTTCTGAACATGAAGCTAACATATCTTACTGATTTTGGAGACCACATTAGGAGCCGGAAACTAAGATTACATCGCCAACGAACAGCAAGTTCAGAATTTCTAGCATGTCTGGGAACAATTATATTACATATTTACAATTTTGCATGATTCCTACAGAAACTTTGTAGTCTTGTTCAGAAATATATGTCAACAGACCTCTCATCACCTTTCACACTATGTATAAATTGAAAACGAAGCAATAATTTAAAACCAATTTCCAAAATCTATTAACAACACTATCTTGAGTAAACATCTATAAGTATCGGCTCATCTTCCGGAAAGTAATTTTCATTTCCGTCATGTTGTACCTCAGGTGGTTGATTTCCATCTCCAACACGAGCATTCAAATCTCCCAAACTATCAATATCACAATCAGTTACATACTGCGGGTTGTCAAGTAACCGCTCTTCTAGCTGGTCAAACAACGTGCATCTTTGTCGAATCTCATAGTAGGACGAACATTCTGGGGGAACATAGACGGCATACAACAGTATATCACGCTCAGTATTCAAATGTGCTTGTCAAAGCGCATGCAAACAATGTTGGATGTGTTGACGTATATATCAGAACATTATCTCAAGAGACTTCCTCTTCCTAGATACCTCCAGACAGTTTTCAATGCTCAGATAACCTTTGAGCTTTAGAGAAATACAACTGAAAATCAGATAACTCAGGTATGTTGATACATGTATCGACAAAAGACTCACATAAACTTGTCAGTGCCCCATATAAGCCTAAATGTATGGATCCTGGAGTATGTTGACTAGACAATGCTCCACGAGATGAACTTGATAGGAGTAAAGGAGTTTTCACATAACGATTCAGTTCAGAAACTTCAACAGATGTGAACTGATCACAGGTCCGCCCGACCTATTGTAATGTTTTACGTTGCGTGCAGGAGTCGAAGTCGTTGTCTCGTTGACCACAATGCTCTTAATCCGGCTAACTTTTTAATTTTTCAAATCCCAGTACATCTGCACAGTACAGAACGACTGGCGTAGCTACATATGTATGGCATTAAAAGCATGTAGAAAACAGTCGAGTTTTATTTTTATGTTCTTTGAGAGGCATTTTTATGTTTCTAGATCTTAAATACAACATCAATTACGCTTCTATAATTGCATGTTTTTTTTTATCTGTCTAGTCTTGCTTGGATAAAATTTAGGTTTTTTACAAAATGATTTATCTTCGTTTTATGTTGGTTCTATCCTGTGTGTTCCTAACCCTTCGTGCATTCATGTCACCAAGTAACGATTCAGGCTCATTTGCTTTCCTCATTTCGTTTACATCTAGATCATATTCATCGATAACACATTTTCCAAAGACCTTATAAATCACCTCCTCACATGGAATGTGCGCAGTCTGGTACACGGACACGTGATACTGTAATTCCTAATTCAGTGGACATATTTGCCATCCAGGAACATTGGCTTACGCCAGATCTAATCGCGTTTGGTTCTTCCCACTTACCCAACTCCTATTGTTTCCTGCTGTCATAGAAGACTTTTAACGCACAGCTACGTGCATGTCTCGTGTGTATAGATAACATTTGAAGCCCTACTGGAAAAATGATGGTTACATGAGCCTCACTATGCAAAGTGGGTGGTTAGACGAGAACGGATAACTAATAAAAGGCCAAGGGGACAAAAATTCAAAATTATGAAATCCTATGACAATGCTAGAAGTACATTCAGACACTTACACCAAAAATCAAAACGAAAGGAGTGCAAAGAAATACGTACAGAACTAGAAAAACATGTGACGCCGATATGAATACATTCTATAAACATGTTCGTAAGCTGAGGCGTAAAAACACCTATTCTCACGAAAAGTGCACCATTTGTACCCGCATAAAAAAGATACCTTTTGATTGATTTCACCTGTTCATTTCCTGTTTATATTAGGCGACAGGTTTGGTAGGTACCCGAGACGCAGAAACTGTTAATGATCTATTATCTATATGTGTGACTTAGGGTAAAACGTTAGTCACAATCACCAAACTGTGCATGTCTCCAATGATAGTATGACATTTTGAGTGAATATTTCAAAGTAAATATTCATCTTGTGTGAACAAAACAGATTACTTTTTTGACATAAGGTATTGTCCCATTCGTCCATATCCAGAACATATCTTTATATGGTTTAGCTTTTTTAGAATTTTTGTTCAATATGATGTCTCCATAAAAGTGTAATCCACGTTACCTCTTGAAAATGACCATTTAATTATTTTCAAAATTATGTGTAATTATTAGATAGTATGCCCTATTTACAGTTTTATATTGGGGCAATATAATATCAATCTCATAGACACTAATATTCAGCCGGTTTCCCACCATGATACTTTACAGGATTTTTAAGCATGTAATCTACGTGACCACCATAAGATAAAAACTGTACACCCAGTGTCACCAAAAGGGTTTTAAAATGAATCGACCTATTCAGCAGTAATAACTAAGTGAAGGAGATGCTCTTCTATTACACTTTAAACGTTTGGTGGGTGCTGAAGGACGTCTGTGTAATCTACGTGACCTCATTCCAAAAGGAGCATAATTGTTTTCGCGACTACTGCTCAGGCAAGACAGCTTTATGGGTCTAAAGTTATGGCATGGATCCTTCTAAACATTAAATCATCATTTACTTTTATTTGGCTTATCATTGTTGATAATCTACATCAAACTAAACAGGTAACGTGATTACAGTTTGGATGAATTTTCACTGTGCTTCTGTACGGCCTGTACTTTAAATATTGAATGAAACGAAGAAACAGTTAACCACTTTTGTATCTTTTTACGTAACTCTGTGTAATATTATAGAAATGTTTCACCAGTAATGTTTCCAAATTTCTGTTTTGATATGGCAGTGTTACGGTAACGTAGATTACAAGACTTGCAAGTTGTATAATGGTCAAGTTTTGTTGTTTATCAAGCAATCCTGACAAAAAACCCATGTGAAATATATTACCAGTATAGTAACATCTAGTTAAAAAAACGTTTGTATAGTAGGCTTGATGATCAATTTATGCAAATTAGTTTACCCTCATTTCAGTAACATTGATTACAATTACAGTAACCTTCATTACAAAGTTCTACAGTGGCATTAGTAATATGATTATCCTGTGTGACACTTACCACAACTAGTTCTAAGCAAAGCCTTGGTATCTGTTGTCAAAAGGACCACCAGTCACAATTTGCTTCACGTTAATCTTGGGATTTCTGTTCTGCAGTTGGTGTCATGCTGATGGTGTCACGTCAATTACAAAGTGGAATTTTGGTACTCAATCATGATTGGCGATCTCCGTTTTCTCCTTGACATCTGACTTTTGATAGTTTGTCTTTTGTGAACAACAAGCGATGTTCCAACAATAAAATGACTTATTAAGAAGAACTTTAGTTTTTTACCAGTTCAAGTTATCAGTGAGAATAGGTGAAAAGTCCAGTCATTGAAAAACTAGCTTGCTGTCTCATCAGCTGATGTAGGTAAACTGTGGGGTGACTATTATTCAGACTTAGCAATACCTCACCAATCTCAGGAATTTGATGAAAATTTTAAACGCACCAATATGACCATTGTATCAGAACTTCATTCTATTATTGAAGATAATGGTTGTAAACACGACCTACTAGATGATATCCTGTATACAGAATCAACGACTTAGAAATCAGATTACATATAAACAATCCTAAAATAAGAAATCTCCGGGACCTGACGGTATCACAAATGCTCAATTAATTTTGGAGGAAAGGCACTTGTAGTAAAACTTTAACAACTGTTCAACCATATATACTCAAAGAAACGAATAAGGGAACACATGAATGTACAAGTGTTCCTTTATTCTTTTCCAGGTTTCTTCACAATGTATGTATTGTATTGTGGGTGAAATTCTAGAAATAGATAAAGGAACACTTGTTATTAAATGTGTTCCCTTATTCTTTTCCATGCATCCCAGTACTATCCACTTGCATTCGGACTAGGCATGGCAATACCTGTTTGTAAAGGCAAAAAAAGGCAAGCATGATCCCTGTAATCGTAGACCCTCAGGTATAACTCTTGCATCGTGTCTGTCTAAACGCTTATAGAAAATCATTGAAGTAGAATAGAAAAATACACACTCAGAAACCTCCAACCCTTTCCCGATGCATAACAATTTCAGAAAAGAACGTGGAGCAATCATGTCTGCATTCACAATATTAAAATGTGTTCATTTTCACCTGAAAAGAGAATCGCAAGTGTTTGCTGCATTTTTAGATAATGAAAAAAACAACAACTTTAGACCGCATGCTTCATCATGCGGGTCTCTTTGTCAAATTACATGACCTTGGTGTCAAAGGCAAATAATGGAATCTACTCTTCCACAGCTATACGGACAGTTGAGCCTACATATCATAGAACGGAGAAAGATAGGAGGCGTTCCCCCATTATGCATTGTATTGGCTCACTGCCTGACTGAGTTTGGTTTTACGCCGCTTTTAGCAATATTCCAGAAACATCACGTCGGGGACACCAGAAATGGGCTTCACACATTGTACCCATGTGGGGATTCGAACCCGGGTCTTCGGCGTGACGAGCCAACGCTTTAACCACTAGGCTACCCCACCGCCCCTGCATTGTATTGGGAAAGGTAGAGTTACGTCAGCCTTTTCTCTAAGTTTCATAAAAGACGATACCTGTGAATTAAGGAAAACAAACAATGGGTTATCTATTCACGGAATATATATCCCAATTGTCAGACACTGGACTAGGGATTAATTCGGGCAACACCCATATATAAATGGGAATGTCCCAATTGGACATTTCAACTAGTTAGTTGAACCTAAGGAAAACTGTTATTGTGTATAAATATCTTGGAGTTATTTTTGATAGAAAATGTTCTTTCAAATTACCTTTATCAAATCTCTGTCAATAAGCTACTAATGCCATGTATTTTGTTTTACGCAGAAGTCGAATGTTCACTTATCGATTCAATGTCAACTATATCTCTTTGATTCAATGGCGAAACCAAAATTGTGGATATGTTAATTTAAAATAAATTGAAAATGTACATACATATTTATGAGAAAATTATTACCTGCAAAGAAAAGTACTCCATTGTATATGCTTTATGGTGAATTAGGTCGAGCCCCACTTTGTGTTGATGTTAAAAGTCTTTTGTTAACTTTTTGGTCTAAATTGTTCACAAACAATTCATCTAAGTTATCTTCAATCTTTTATTCTATTGTATATAATCTTCATAATGAGCGTATTCACAGCTGTAGCGGGATTTCATGTGTAGAGAATATTCTTAATAACACTGGTTTAAGTTATGTATGGCTTTCACAGTCTCATGTTTCATCTTCCTGGATATAAAAATACAGCTCACTCAATTGTGAATGCCAATGTTATTCAAATCTGGAGCTCAGAGATAGAATCATTCCATTCTCTTTTGAAATCTCAATTTGAATTTGAAAATTATCTAACGTCCTTACTGTTTAACAAAATTATCCCCTTACTCCATTTTCGTACTTTATGCCGCCATTTACCAGTTAAAGAAGGAAGATGGAATAGGATACCAATAGATGAAAGAAAATGTAAATCATGTTGTATGAATGATGTGGGTGATGAGTTTCATTGTATTCTTAAATGCAAACATTTTAGAAAAGAAAGACCAATTTATATATCAGCTTCCTTTATAATCAGACCAAATGTGTTAAAATATAAATCACTCTTTACATGTAAGAAGATATCTGTTATAAAATATCTCAGTAAATTCTGTTAATATATCATGCAAATTGTTAGATCTTCTGGCTAACTACTATTCCGCCAGAATATATGTTCTGTTACTTATTTTATGGGCCATTCCCATTTCATCAAGAGGTAACAGGCAGGGGATTAGTTGTGCTCTCAACCAGATGGTTTGTTGTTTTAACCTGTCTGACAAATGGGAGGATACCGACACAACAATCCTACCTTCACTCCCGTCTACATACGTCTCCTGATTCACTTCGCTTGTATATCCCAAAAAAGACTCACCTACAAGGCCCCTTAGAGTAAGTCCTATGTTTTCTGTGAATCACGCCAGCTCCATGATATAGTAAAATACAAGTTTGGTGAGGCTACAGTTGACAACTCCGACTCTATAACGTATGGCGGAATAATAATAAACTAATTTATATCGTAGAGAAAGAGTCACGTCTTATTGCTCAAAAGCATGACAACGTGTTTACTCACTTGTCAAACTCTGACCTCCACCGTGGTACATGAGTTGATTCTATCTGCTACTTTTTTTGGATATGAACTGTTACCAGCCATACGTGATAATGAACTCGAAAGGATTGAACGCACACAGCGCTACTTTGCTCGCCACATACAAGGGCTGGGTAAAAGACACCCAACAGATTC
Organism: Haliotis rubra; assembly: GCF_003918875.1. NCBI lineage: Eukaryota > Metazoa > Mollusca > Gastropoda > Lepetellida > Haliotidae > Haliotis > Haliotis rubra. The sequence goes on along the minus strand of NW_025765225.1, from coordinate 282,576 downwards.
GTTTATCTCAAACTTAGGAATGTGGTCAATGAATGGTTACGTAGATACATGTAGATTAGAATTATTAGGAAGGCTAATAATGATTGCAACTCAATAAGAAAATATATATTATGTGTTCATATTACTACGGGGTGTGGTGGGTGAGCTGTCTAAGGCGCCAGGCTAGTGATCCAGCGAGCTTGATGTGCCGGGATCGAGGCCACCTGTGACCGGGTGTAAAAACCTTGGAGTCAACTTTATGTGCAGACTCTTTAAGTATTGTCACAACTCTGTGCACTTAAAGTTCAAGTTCAAGTTCAAGTTCAGTTTATTCTCAAATAACCACGTTTGGTGGTACAAGAGAAAATCAAACATAATCTATTTAAATACATATAAATAAACATGACAAAATGACAGGTAGAACAGTTTAAAATGAAACATAATAATGCCATAAATTAAAATCTGTTAAGTGATTTGTTGTCTATAGAAAGAGCTGATTGAGGTTTAACCATTTTTGACAAAGAGTTTTTCTAATACTAGCAGATATTTGGATAGATTTCTACCGGGAGATTGTGATTACATAGGATAGTAAATATAAGCTGGGAAGAGAAGATATGGGAGTATCTTTAATATGTTTATAGTAAAATCCCTTAGAGCTATTTTCAATATCAGCTTTCCAACTTTGTTGGAACTGGTCTTTTAATACAGTCTCCACTTGTGAAACTAGCCATTGGCATGGTACGCTTACAGGGTTATAGAATACAAAAGATAAGCCACATTTATCTAATAAAGATTTAACATGATGCATCCAGGGGTCAAAATCATTCTCAAAGATACTTTGTGCATATGCATAATTGTTGATCAGTTTTGATAATTTCTGCTGCATTCCAGGATTATTAAGTTTATGCCAGTAACACATAATACGCTTAGCCGCAGTGATATATAAAGAAAATCTTCCGAGTTCTCCATATACCCTAAAAGTAGGGGTAGAATTTCGTAAACCGCTGGCCAATTTCAAAAATTTCAAATGGGTTTTTTCAATTATATTTAAATTTTCATATGCCCAAGTTTCGCAGCCATACAAAAGAATTGGGGCTATCATAACATCAAATGCCTTAAGTAAACAGTCCAACGGGATATTATGATTTCTAGATTTTTTTAAAAGACAAAACATTGCTTTGGATGCGCTTGCTGCAAGGTTTTTGATTGATAGATTAAATTTCCTATTTCTACTAAATGTCACTCCAAGATAAGTATAGTTATCTACAATTTCAATTTGAGATTGTTCAAAGACAAAATTAAGTTTACTATTATTAGCAGGGCCACTTCAAAAAATTAAGACTTTCGTTTGATCAAGGTTCACTTCTAATTTCCAAATTTTAAAGTATTTGCGAAAAGAATCTAAGGTACTCTGTAGTTCGGATGCGGAATCAGCAAACAGGACAGTGTCGTCGGCATAAAGAAGTACAATAAATGATAAACATAACTGTATGTTTACATTCTCGAGCATAACACTTTTACAACTGTCAACGATGAGAAATTGTTCTAAATCATTTATGAATAAACAAAATAAAAGAGATGAAAGATTTTCCCCTTGGCGGACGCCCGAATAACATTGAAAATAATCTGAGAACTTATCATTTGAACATACACAAGATTGGATATTTGCATACATGTTTTGTATAAGCGTAAAAAATTTACCTGTAATTCCATTGTTAACTATTTTTTGCCAAAGTCCAATCCTCCATACATTATCAAAAGCTTTAGAAAAATCAATGAACGCTCAATATAACTTTCTTTTACAGGTCTTTAAAATCTGAGTAAGCATGTTCAAAACAAATATGTTGTCGTTTGTGGAATGTTCTTGCCTAAAACCTGCCTGCGCAGGGGTTAAAATATTGTTTGTTTCCAAGAAAATGTTCAGTCTGTTGTTCAATATACCGGTGAAAAGCTTTCCAAAGTAGCTTAAAATAGTGATTGGTCTATAGGCATTGGGGTCTGATTTCTGGCCTTTACCTTTGTATGTAGGTCTGATAGTGCCAGTCAACCATGCTTCAGGCATTATTCCTGTGGAGAATATCAAATTGAAATAATCAACAAACAAAGGACCAAGTAGATCAAAGGAATCAATAAGATAGTCATTTTCAATGTCATCAATACCAGAAGATTTATTTCGTTTTAGCTTTTTGATAGCATGTGTCACTTCTATCAAGGTAATATCATCATTTAATATGTGATCATCATAATCTTTAATTTCTTGATCTATTTCAAAATCAGGAGTAGTCTGTTTACTGTTGATATGCTTGAAATGTTCAAAAAATTCTTTTATGTCTGGTATTTCAGAATTATCATATCTGTTACTTTTTGTTAGTATTTTCCAGAATTCTTTAGGGGAATGCTTCATTTTTATACTTGTTTATATGTTTATTCAGACATTTCTTATATTCTTTTGAACATCGGCGATATTCAGCCTTATTAGAATTCGTCTTACTTTTAAAATACCAACGTTTTGATTTTTGAAAGCATTTGCGTTTTTCTCGACATTCTTTTCCAAACCAAGGCTTATCATTGCAATCTTGTTTCGACACTGGTGGAGGCGAGCGTCTCACACCAAATGTTGCACGAGCTGCGTCAGCCAGAAGGTGCGCTAACCCAGAGGCAAAGTCATTGACTGCACGTGCTGGGTCGTCTTGACTTGATGTTGATTGCAATAAATGGGTTAATTCCAGGACAGAGTTTTTGTTAATATTATTTACAAATGTCATACCTCTTTGGTTTCATAGAAACTTCTTTTGGTGAATTGTTTGTTACATTTTCCCGCCTATTCTCAGGTGGTTTTGAGTTAGAGTTCAATCCCATATTTAATGAGAAAGTGATGGGAGAGTGAACATCTGAATACAAAGGTGAAAAATCAATAACATCAAAATCAACAAAACATGGAAGACATTGTGGCGAGGATAAACATAGTCAATTAAACTTGAGTCATTACATGTTACTTTACCTTTATCCTTATCTTTGTCTAGTCTCCCATTGCATATAAACATATTAGTGGTTTTACAAAGCTCTATGAGCTTAAGTCCTGAAGCATTAACCTTTCCTAAATCTTGGTTAGCTCTTGTTATAGGGAGAGAAGAGGCATAAAGAATATTTTCAGGTTCAAAAATATCTGTCATAGTTTCAGTATCAATATCAAGTTCTTCAATTATATGCTTGTCAACTCTGCAATACTCTTTCAATAGTCTAGTCCTAGCATTGAAATCACCCATAAGTAAAATGTAATCACTCTTAGCAAGCATTTGTAAAATAGATTGTTCTACAAGGGGAAACATATCATCTTTTGCATATCTAGAACTATCTGGTGGTAAATACACATTACCTAGATAAAGATCATTATCAACATTGAGCAATTCTTTAGATATTCTATACCAAAAAACATATTCACATTCATGGTTATATAATGAGATATGGTCAGAAAAGGTGTTTCTTACTGCTAACCCAATACAAACCAGACTTCCTACGGAAGCCTGGTCTATGGTGAAGATATAATTTGTAGCCTTCAATTTCTAGCTCATCAAGCGAATCTGTTTTTGTTTCTTGTAGGTCAATTATATCAGCACTGTTTAATAGAGACGTGAATTCAGGATACTGCAGTTTTCTTCTTAGCCCACATACATTTAGATTGATAAATTTTAGTTTACTGGCAGAACTTGATGAATCATCATTAGTTGCAGTTTCATTACTAAACTGGTTAATTGATGTAGGTTGTGTCTGGGGTATACTATATTCTCCAGCTTCAGCGGTGTGAACTGACTTAAGGGAAGTTGTGCTGGTGTGGAGTTCATCAGTCTGGATAGTGGAATTATTATCATAAGCATGTATCATAGTTTCTGATGATAATTCTGATACATCAATAGTGTTTATGTTCATTACAGATTCATCATTTACATCATTTGTGAAAGTGTTGTGATCATATCTAGCATCTTCATCGTTATATGCAGCATCAATGTTACTAGCATCATTCATATGGGTTGAGGATTCATATACACAAATGTTTTTATCTGAGAGACATGGATTTTCAGGGGTAATAGATGTGTTGCTAACAGTGTTAGCATCAACATTATTAGGCATTGTATGTTCAACACTTGTATCATTCACATAAGAAGTTGATCTATAAATGTTCTTAGGTGGAGGGATAGCATGACTGTCATCACTTATTATGGTATTGTAAAGGGTACTTGAATGGGGATCATTATACATACAGTGTATATTACTATGTGTATCAACATTAGACATACTTTTACACTCACTAGTGTTCACACAAGGAAACATAACACAATTAGTGACAGTCAAAGGAGTAACACAGTGAACAGTGCATGTATTTACACTGAGGTGCATATCATTTACATAGCTGGAAGTATTCACAAGAGAAGATGCTTCACGTACACAAGTGTTCACATGTGAGTGCGTAGCACTATATGAGTGTTCCAGACAGATGGGACTCAAGTTCTCAAGACAACCATCGCACCCCTATGGTCTAGGGTGGGGCCTGGCACTGACCTGGTAGAGGTACTGGGTGCTCTGTATGGGGGTGGCACAGGCACAGTATGCAGTCTGTTCTCAACATAGAGTTTGTCAACAGTGATATACGCCTTCTTATTGTCTCTCCTTGCCTCTCTAAGCAGGGGCATGAGAACATCCTTCATATAAGTGCTCACTTCCTCAGGAAACTGTTCAAATTCAATTAACACGTCACAATTTAATTCTGGACTCACAAAAGTCCAGAAACTCTCCGCACTGTGGGCACTTTCTGACAAGGGATTTGACCTAATTAAACATGCAGTTGTTATGAATATATGCCAAGGATGAAAAAATGAAAAAAAATTCTTTCGAAAACTTTAAATTTAAACTCGCTCGCCCATGGGCAGGCCCATGGGCGAACAGTGGCCCATGGGCGAGAATGTTTAATTTCGATCAGAATTCATGTTTTGGAGGTTGTAAATGAATGAGTGTATGTTTGTAAGCATCATGAAACAAATTTCAACTCATTTTGACTTAATTCGACTAATTTAGAGCGATATTAAAAAATCTCGCCCATGGGCGAAAACATTTTGGCCCATGGGCGAGAATATTGACTTTTACTCAAAATATATGTTTTTCCATGTTTTGGAAGTTGTAAATGAATGAATGTATGTTTATAAGTATCATGAAACAAAATTCAACTCATATTGACTTAATTCGACTAACTTAGAGCGATATTAAAAAATCTCGCCCATGGGCGAAACACATTTTGGGCCATGGGCGAGAATAATGACTTTTATTCAAAATATGTGTTTTTCCATGTTTTGGAGGTTGTAAATGAATGAGTGTATGTTTATAAGTACCATGAAACAAAATTCAACTCATATTGACTTAATTCGACGAACTTAGAACGATATTAAAAATCTCGCCCATGGGCGAAAAATAGGTTGGCCCATGGGCGAGAATATTTACTTTTACTCAAAATATGTGTTTTCCATGTTTTGGAGGTTGTAAATGAATGAGTGTATGTTTGTAAGCATCATGACACAAATTTCAACTCATTTTGACTTAATTCGACTAATTTAGAGCGATATTAAAAAAATCGCCCATGGGCGAAAAACATTTTGGCCCATGGGCGAGAATATTGACTTTACTCAAAATATATGTTTTTCCATGTTTTGGAAGTTGCAAATGAATGAATGTATGTTTATAAGTATCATGAAACAAAATTTCAACTCATATTGACTTAATTCGACTAACTTAGAACGATATTAAAAAATCTCGCCCATGGGCGAAAAACAGTTTGGCCCATGGGCGAGAATAATGACTTTTATTCAAAATATGTGTTTTTCCATGTTTTGGAGGTTGTAAATGAATGAGTGTATGTTTATAAGTACCATGAAACAAAATTCAACTCATATTGACTTAATTCGACTAACTTAGAACGATATTAAAAAATCTCGCCCATGGGCGAAAAATAGGTTGGCCCATGGGCGAGAATAATTACTTTTACTCAAAATATGTGTTTTTCCATGTTTTGGAGGTTGTAAATGAATGAGTGTATGTTTGTAAGCATCATGACACAAATTTCAACTCATTTTGACTTAATTCGACTAATTTAGAGCGATATTAAAAAATCTCGCCCATGGGCGAAAAATATTTTGGCCCATGGGCGAGAATATTGACTTTTACTCAAAATATATGTTTTTCCATGTTTTGGAAGTTGCAAATGAATGAATGTATGTTTATAAGTACCATGAAACAAAATTCAACTCATATTGACTTAATTCGACGAACTTAGAACGATATTAAAAAATCTCGCCCATGGGCGAAAAATAGGTTGGCCCATGGGCGAGAATATTTACTTTTACTCAAAATATGTGTTTTTCCATGTTTTGGAGGTTGTAAATGAATGAGTGTATGTTTGTAAGCATCATGACACAAATTTCAACTCATTTTGACTTAATTCGACTAATTTAGAGCGATATTAAAAATCTCGCCCATGGGCGAAAAACATTTTGGCCCATGGGCGAGAATATTGACTTTACTCAAAATATATGTTTTCCATGTTTTGGAAGTTGCAAATGAATGAATGTATGTTTATAAGTATCATGAAACAAAATTCAACTCATATTGACTTAATTCGACTAACTTAGAGCGATATTAAAAAATCTCGCCCATGGGCGAAAAACAGTTTGGCCCATGGGCGAGAATAATGACTTTTATTCAAAATATGTGTTTTTCCATGTTTTGGAGGTTGTAAATGAATGAGTGTATGTTTATAAGTACCATGAAACAAAATTCAACTCATATTGACTTAATTCGACTAACTTAGAACGATATTAAAAAATCTCGCCCATGGGCGAAAAATAGGTTGGCCCATGGGCGAGAATAATTACTTTTACTCAAAATATGTGTTTTTCCATGTTTTGGAGGTTGTAAATGAATGAGTGTATGTTTGTAAGCATCATGACACAAATTTCAACTCATTTTGACTTAATTCGACTAATTTAGAGCGATATTAAAAAATCTCGCCCATGGGCGAAAAATATTTTGGCCCATGGGCGAGAATATTGACTTTTACTCAAAATATATGTTTTTCCATGTTTTGGAAGTTGCAAATGAATGAATGTATGTTTATAAGTACCATGAAACAAAATTCAACTCATATTGACTTAATTCGACTAACTTAGAGCGATATTAAAAAATCTCGCCCATGGGCGAAAAACAGTTTGGCCCATTGGCGAGAATAATGACTTTTATTCAAAATATGTGTTTTTCCATGTTTTGGAGGTTGTAAATGAATGAGTGTATGTTTATAAGTACCATGAAACAAAATTCAACTCATATTGACTTAATTCGACTAACTTAGAACGATATTAAAAAATCTCGCCCATGGGCGAAAAATAGGTTGGCCCATGGGCGAGAATATTTACTTTTACTCAAAATATGTGTTTTTCCATGTTTTGGAGGTTGTAAATGAATGAGTGTATGTTTGTAAGCATCATGACACAAATTTCAACTCATTTTGACTTAATTCGACTAATTTAGAGCGATATTAAAAATCTCGCCCATGGGCGAAAAACATTTTGGCCCATGGGCGAGAATATTGACTTTACTCAAAATATATGTTTTTCCATGTTTTGGAAGTTGCAAATGAATGAATGTATGTTTATAAGTACCATGAAACAAAATTCAACTCATATTGACTTAATTCGACTAACTTAGAGCGATATTAAAAAATCTCGCCCATGGGCGAAAACAGTTTGGCCCATGGGCGAGAATATTGACTTTTATTCAAAATATGTGTTTTCCATGTTTTGGAGGTTGTAAATGAATGAGTGTATGTTTATAAGTACCATGAAACAAAATTCAACTCATATTGACTTAATTCGACTAACTTAGAACGATATTAAAAAATCTCGCCCATGGGCGAAAAATAGGTTGGCCCATGGGCGAGAATATTTACTTTTACTCAAAATATGTGTTTTTCCATGTTTTGGAGGTTGTAAATGAATGAGTGTATGTTTGTAAGCATCATGACACAAATTTCAACTCATTTTGACTTAATTCGACTAATTTAGAGCGATATCAAAAAATCTCGCCCATGGGCGAAAAACATTTTGGCCCATGGGCGAGAATATTGACTTTTACTCAAAATATATGTTTTTCCATGTTTTGGAAGTTGCAAATGAATGAATGTATGTTTATAAGTATCATGAAACAAAATTCAACTCATATTGACTTAATTCGACTAACTTAGAGCGATATTAAAAAATCTCGCCCATGGGCGAAAAACAGTTTGGCCCATGGGCGAGAATAATGACTTTACTCAAAATATGTGTTTTCCATGTTTTGGAGGTTGTAAATGAATGAGTGTATGTTTGTAAGCATCATGACACAAATTTCAACTCATTTTGACTTAATTCGACTAATTTAGAGCGATATTAATAAAATCTCGCCCATGGGCGAAAAATATTTTGGCCCATGAGCGAGAATATTGACTTTTACTCAAAATATATGTTTTTCCATGTTTTGGAAGTTGCAAATGAATGAATGTATGTTTATAAGTATCATGAAACAAAATTCAACTCATATTGACTTAATTCGACTAATTTAGAGCGATATTAAAAAATCTCGCCCATGGGCGAAAAACAGTTTGGCCCATGGGCGAGAATATTGACTTTTACTCAAAATACATGATTTTCCATGTTTTGGAGGTTGTAAATGAATGAATGAATGTATGTTTATAAGTATCATGAAACAAAATTCAACTCATATTGACTTAATTCGACTAACTTAGAACGATATTAAAAAATCTCGCCCATGGGCGAAAAATAGGTTGGCCCATTGGCGAGAATAATTACTTTTACTCAAAATATATGTTTTCCATGTTTTTGGGGTATGGTGGTTTATCCCTTATTATAAACATATTAATTATTACTTTAGCTCTCACCTACCTCATCATATGTAGTCACTAGGCACTTAAAACATTAGGAGTAATGCCATGAAATGTGGCTCGTCAATGGTATGCGTGTACGAACAGATAATATCAAAACATACACGTCAGAACAGTCAAAATTAAGAAATTGTTGAATATGAAATATTACTGTTAATTTGTAATTCTTGGAACATAAACAGTATTGTGAGAGCTTAAAATGTAACTGCATTGAAATATGTCTTGTCAATCCTATTGACATTTGCCAATAACCACTTCCAAATAAAATAAATAGTCCATGCTGCTTCAGAACAAATAAAGGTCAATTAGGGAGCCCCAACTGGGTAATTAAGGAGAGAAGTCAATACACTGTCACTTCCTTCCCAGGACGTCACACGTCACCACTCGGGAGCGAAGGGCCTTGTCAAACCTCCTCACAAAGGTAACAAAAAGCATCAAAACTGTGTTTTTATTCTACGTGACACTCGGTATGTCGTCATAGTATTCATTGTTGAATAACTTCTATCGTGGGCAACCCCACACTTGCGAGGTGTACCTACCCAGGTTCGCACGTTTCGTTTTAATATTTTGTGATCAATTATTTTGTAATTCCCGTCTGCCCGTCACGGCTATTCTTCGCCCGAGGTTTAAGGGAGTGAGTCTATTATATTAATTGTATTTTTATTGTGTCGTTTAACGAGCTGGACACGGAGTGCTGTTATCATGAATGTTATCATATATTAGTGGGATGCATTGATAGTAATGAAAACTTATAAGAAGATATTGTACCTCAACATACAAACCTATCCCGATAGCTCTCATCGTCACTCTCATGTCAATCCATTGTGACTGTTGCAGTCCTCCTGTACATCCTGTATATATAAGCAAGTTGGGGTTTTTTATTTAGGATTTATTATTGCTAAACGCACATTTAACCGAGATGAAGAAGGGGGTCTCAAATTCCATGTATGCTTTTGCTCTCATAAGTTAGACATCCCATTTGTCAGACACGCCAATTATCAGACAACTTTGGATCAATCAGGCGTGACTGTGATTACAAACCTAGTTTTACTCAGTGGCGTAATAGACCCGTCCCATAGACTAACGAGATGTTTTCATATTAGTGGTTAGTGGTATATTTTAACACTAATTATGAGTTTGTTACTTTTTGTGCAGAAATACTTTGATCAGAATATTAATATTAATTGACTTCGGCTTCTCACAGTTTGTGTTCATAATGTTCACTTTGATCAAAACAGGATTATAGATTTCCCATGTAACTAATTGAGTTACTCCCAGCGGTACAATGGTGGATACGAATGGCTGTTGGGCTTCCTCTGCTCCCCCTATGAATAACTGACAAGAAACTTGAAACCAAGATGGAGTAAACAGTTAAAACATAAACTCAATGAAGCTGCAGGTTTGCACCTTAACAATAAAAAAATCAAAACAACACAAATATTTAATAAGAATAAATAACCATCACTAAGCTATCGATAGTCACACATTCTATTGATGGATCGATAATTTTTCATTTCTACCATCGATTAATTGCTTTCGGAATAATTGCAATTCATCGATAGTTTGATGCATCATTACAGCCCTATTAATTATATGGCTTAATATATTCTTAAGCACATAACTTTGTTAAAAGGTAACAGTGCAGTGTACCTGCGTGCAACCAACCATAACTTATGTTGATTTGACGTGTCTGGGACGTCTAACTGATCGGAGGACACCAGAGAGTAAGTTGCATGCAATATTTTAATATTGCCCCTTGTGGATTGCCATTATGATTTGCACACATTATGTTTTGCAGACAGTGTACATCACCATCTATGTAATTGTATTGTTATGTTATGGAGCGGCATTGACATGCATGTTTATGTTTGTTTGCCAATCCCGTGATGATTACTTGAAGAAAACATGTTTAAACTATACATTGAACTATCCATAGTATTAATATGTAGTCTTTACATTAGGCAATGAGGAATACACAATATATTCAAGACTGAGTTTGATTTTACCTTTAAAAATTGTCAATATTTTTGCAACAGCCGAAAAGATTTACCTTGACCTCGTTATGCACAGGTCCGTGGATGTGGTCTCTCGGTATTTTAGAAACTATGTCGTTAAGACAGTTGAGAGTGTTGATCTGCATTTTCACGAGATCCATTCTCCCCTTTTCCTCTTTTTCACTATGAACTTATAACCATTTACACAAAGGTATCTTTCACCACGAAATGTAGGGTGAGCTGAGTTAACACATTTTACATTTGGTAGAAAGCTAGTGTCCTATTCCCTTAAAACAACACCGTCGTCACAACATCAAACATCCAAGGTTTTTTACCTCGACCCAAAATGAACCAGAGACCATATAATAGATCTATTATATGGTCTCTGGTCTAACTTACGGGTCTACCCAGTAGACATCAGTTGCTTGATAACGGTTTTAGCAGCTACGCCGAAACGGGGTGTCCCCAGTTTGCCAGCAGATATTTTTAAAGGTTTCAGGTCACTGAACCATGCTAATCTCTTGAAACAACAGGTGATACACTTTTAGGCCTAAAATTATCCAGTTAGGCAGATACCGCTCATTAGGCTATGTGGGACTTCATGCCTCACTGGTTTTATGGGATTACGGTTCACCTTACCACTGCGCTGAGCCCGTGAACAGAGTTCACCTGAACTGACACTAACACGAGTGAGTCATTAAATTAATGATTGGTGTTATGTTTAAACTGAACACATCACTTATCTCGTTGACATATCAATCTGATAAGGTCATAACAGAACTACACAGAAATAACATTGATGTAGTTGCAGGGTCGTGGTTGTGTGAGACCTAAGAAAACAAATATCGCCAGCTTGAAGAGCGGCTAGGGTAGACTGCTGCAAGATGATGTCGAGACTCCACTTGCTTACGGTGTGTCTCACTTTGTGGGACTATGAATAATGATGTATGCTTGTGATATTGTGTATAATGTGATATTTTATAATAATGTATGTTTGTGTCATGGTGGTAGTGCTAATATTGCCTAATGGTTGTATTTCATAATACTGTTGATGAGATTGATGATGATGATAATATGTATATTGACATAAATGAATGAATGAAGTCACAGCGTCAATTTTATGGGCAGCCAAAATATCCTGGACCATATTACAAACGGAACAACCTGCCCTGCACGCTCATTCATGTGTGTCCTCGTATCCCAGGTAACCCTGCTGCCTGTTAGGGTACAGCGCCGAAACGCCGCTTACAATATAATAAAGAAGTTGTATATCCATATAACTTTCTCCGTTGTTCAAATTATCATGGTCTCAACAGATATTGCATTGTCATAAGAATTCAAGAGAGATTTTCAAGTTATTGTGTTGTCATCCACATGTTGATTTAGCTGGTTTCTTCCTCATTTCCAATTTCATCATTCTGAGTTTCACCTCAGTTGAGTATTTCAGTGTGGCTCGCAAAGACGAGGTCATGGAGCGGAACGATGACGTTTAGTGTATCTCCGCGTTCAGTTACGTAATTTCCGCAAAGCGCCTGCGGCAATTTGCGTCGAAAAGTCGTTGTGTCCCATCCGTTGGTCTTGTGTATTGGAGTTATACAGCCACGACTTTCAAGTGTATTTTGCTTTCCAAATATATACAATCCATTGATCACTCTGGGCTAGGTGTGAGATGTACAGGTGCTCGTGAGGGTGGGTTTTTTTTAAAAAGACTGACTGCGCTTATCGCGCAGCCAAATATCGTACATTCTAAGGAAATCTCGAATTGATTGTATTATAAGGTGTCGAAATGGTGTTAAATTCTCTTTGTGCATCAACTTATTTGTCATGCAAAATTGGTGTGCATATATGTGTGATTGAACAACCCTGTTTACTGAGACAGGAATAGGAACTTTGACCTTTCTCAAGACGTGCACATTTATGCGTATATGCTCTTGAAAACCTTGTTTGGCAAGATGTGCTTTTCAATTTTGCTATTGTGTGCATGTTCATATTGTATTTCAGTTTTGAACATATGGTTTAAACATATTTATATTATCAGAGAATCTGGTTTGGTAAACAAGCAAAACATTGCTTTTTATTAATACCTCACCGGTACATATAAAATATAACAGAATACACAAGAACTGGATAAACAAAACGTCAAATTAATTCCTATCATAAGTAGTAGCAAACTGTCACTGACACCTTCGGCTAGGTGGATAAAACGGGACGCAAAAATCCTCGAATACACCGCATCACAATAGTAAACAGAATTTATCTTAACGAATGTTTAAAGACAGACAGACAGCTAGACATAGTTGATCAAAGTGCCCCATGTATGTAAACAAGATATATAATACATATAACATAAACGCATAATGTTTTATATACATCCAGCCTTAACAGGCTTATGAAACACTGTTATCTAGAGGGTCAAAATATACATCATAGAAAGATTTTTATAAAACCATATTTATACATAACCTTAGGCAAAAATATCTTAAATCTCTCTTCATGTAAATATAGCTTGAAATTCAGTCATATATTTCACTAACAAGGTATTGACCAGTCGATTTGAACCACTGCTTCACGGTTTACTGACTGCCGTGGATGCACATTTTCAAGGGTACAGCTTCATTAAGCCTTATGCAACCAACCATAAAACGTGCTGTTTTAAGCGGTCTGTCTTTTGGGAGGTCTATCTTATGTACATTCACGTGACACATAAATAAACTATTTTGTCTGTCTTATGGGAAGATACCGTTTTTTCAATGGGGCGGGATATAAATGATTTATTCTGCCTAATGATTTGTACAACACCACCCAAGCAGTGCACAACCGTGCACCCGGCATACATTGTAATTTGTTCGGTTGTAGAAAAAAGTCATAGGGAAAAAGTAATAGATTTGGGTAGGAAAAAAGTCATAGGAAAAAGTCATAAACTCAAAAAGGTCAGTATTGATGATGTATTTTTTTAACAAGTCATAACAATATTATCATCAACAGCACTACCACATTTGAACCTAACTTATAAAATTAATGTAATCATTCAAGTAAAATACATGACATCAGAAAATGCACTGTCATCATAACACTTTGATCTGCAACAGCACTACATCAGTCAGTTGTCCCAGCATATTTTTATTATATTTAACCGAATGTTCCAGCCAATGCCATGAAGAGTTTGGATCACAGTCTGACGGCCAGCGAGTCTTATATTAGCTGCTAGAAGGGAGCCATTTGAGTAAGAGCATTAACTGATAATCCCATGAGTTCATTAATCGCTGTGATATCGTCAAGCTCAAAGCTAGTTAAATAAACAATCAGGTGACTTTTAATCCCACAATCTGTTCATCTCTCCTGTTTTGATAAGATCCAATTGCTTAAAGCGTCACACTAAAGGAATAATTAACTTGAAAGTGAAATAGTATAAACAAAGTAAATAACTGGAGGACATGATGTTTTATAATAGTTATTTTTTCTATGTCTTTTTTTTCATGACTTTTTTTCCTATGACTTTTTTCCGTCCACCATTTGTTCAAGGTCACGTGAATCAATTAGAGATGGACATTATTACATGAGGTTGGGTAAATGTGCATTGTACGTACGTGCTTAGGAACCTTGAACTTGCAGTTACATTTAATTATTTGCGTACAGATATTGGTCTAGAATAATTTATCGATTCGTTTAGTCTTGAAGATGTATTGATGCAGGGACTCCATTATGTTCTTGTTGACATTGTTGGTAGCTAGAGGTGTTCCTAATTTTCACAGTTTGGAGTGAGTGAGCGAGTAAAGTTTAGTTTTAGGCTGCACTCAGCAATATTCCAGCTATATGGCGACGGTCTGTAAATAATCGAGTCTATACCAGACGATCCAGTGATCAACAAATTGAGCATCGATCTAAGCAGTTGGATGAGTCAGTTTAGTTTTACGCCACACTCAGCAATATTCCAACTATATGGCAGCGGTCTGTAAATAATCGAGCCTGGACCAGACAATCCAGTGATCAACAGCATGAACATCGATCAGCGCAATTGGGAACCGATGACATGTGTCAACCAAGCCAGCGAGCCTGACCACCCGATCCCGTTAGTCGCCTCTTACGATAAGCATGGGTTACTGAAGATCAATTCTAACCCGGATCTTCACGGGTTCGGCGCAATCGGGAACCGATGACATGTCAATCAAGCCAGCGAGCCTGACCACCCGATCCCGGTAGTCACCTTTTACGATAAGCATGTGTTACTGAAGGCCAATTCGGACCCGGACCTTTACGGGTTTCACAGTTTTGTCTTCTTGAGAGGGTACGTATGTCTAAAAACATTTGAAGTAAATTTAGATACACCAGGTTTATAATAGTAGGATACTTGTGTTTTTAAGTGATGGCTAAATTTGTGCACAGTCGCCAACGTATGAAAGGACCTTGTAAGTCCTTCTAGGGTGGGTGGGGTGAAGGGGTGGTATGGGAGCATTGAGGGGGGCAAGGCAGGCTGAGCGAGTGTAGTAATTGAGGGGCTATGGGCGGCCTTGACCGTGGATTGTACTTGAGAGGCGGCGGGGGTCGGTGGTGGCTGTAGGCGCGCGGACCTCGGAGGAGACAGTAGTTGTTGGGAGGTAGAGTTGATGTGAAAAAATGAAGGAATATAGAGGCGCGCGGACCTCTGAGAAGACAGGTGGTTGGAGAGAGAGGTGAAGTTGTAGATGGCTTGATAGTGAGCAGAAAGTGGATCGAGATTGCTAGGTTGAGAGGTGGGCGCGGAGGTCGGAGAGGACAGTCACGCACATATGGGTGAATTTGGAGTGACTACATACCAATCCGTGAAACAATTAAGTAATGAAACAATAGGCGAGAGCTTTCAATACAACTGATAGCTCATGACAGGTAATTAATGACAGATGGTCGGATTGGGGTGTGCTGATAGCTATAGTCCGGGAAAGCCACTTTTAAGAAAACAAGAGTTGAAAATGGTTTGGCTCAACCGGCAATGGGTATGGTTGAGTGATCGTGTGAAAGTGGGTCTCCCGGCAATTCGCTATTAGCTAATCCATGTTACCGTAAATAATCCAGATTTTTTAATGTCTCTCTAAGTTAGTCGAATTAAGTCAAAATGTGTTGAAATTTGTGTCATGATGCTTATAAACATACACTCATTCATTTACAACCTCCCAAACATGACTTCTGATCGAAATTATACATTCTCGCCCATGGGCCAACCTCTTTTTCGCCCATGGGCGAGATTTTTTAATATCGTTCTAAGTTAGTCAAATTAAGTCAATTTGAGTTGACTTTTGTTTCATGATACTTATAAACATACACTCATTCATTTACAACCTCCAAAACATGGAAAACATATACTTTGAATAAAAGTAAATATTCTCGCCCATGGGCCAACCTATTTTTCGCCCATGGGCGAGATTTTTTAACATCCATCTAAGTTAGTCGAACTAAGTCAATATGAGTTGAATTTTGTTTCATGGTACTTATAAACATACACTCATTCATTTACAACCTCCAAAACATGGAAAATCATGTATTTTAGTAAAGCCAATATTCTCGCCCATGGGCCAAAATGTGTTTCGCCCATGGGCGAGATTTTTAATATCGCTCTAAGTTAGTCAAATGGAGTCAAAATGAGTTGAAATTTGTTTCAAGGTACTTATAAACATACACTCTCATTCATTTACAACCTCCAAAACATGGAAAATCACGTATTTTGAGTTAAAGTCAATATTCTCGCCCATGGGCCAAAATGTTTTTCGCCCATGGGCGAGATTTTTAATATCGTTCTAAGTTAGTCGAATTAAGTCAATGTGAGTTGAATTTTGTTTCATGATACTTATAAACATACACTCATTCATTTACAACCTCCAAAACATGGAAAATCATGTATTTTGAGTAAAAGTCAATATTCTCGCCCATGGGCCAAAATGTGTTTCGCCCATGGGCGAGATTTTTTAATATCGTTCTAAGTTAGTCGAATTAAGTCAATGTGAGTTGAGTTTTGTTTCATGATACTTATAAACATACACTCATTCATTTACAACCTCCAAAACATGGAAAATCATGTATTTTGAGTAAAAGTCAATATTCTCGCCCATGGGCCAACCTATCTTTCGCCCATGGGCGAGATTTTGTAATATCGCTCTATGTTAGTCGAATTAAGTCAATGTGAGTTGAATTTTGTTTCATGGTACTTATAAACATACACTCATTCATTTACAACCTCCAAAACATGGAAAATCATGTATTTGGTTAAAAGCCAATATTCTCGCCCATGGGCCAAAATGTGTTTCGCCCATGGGCGAGATTTTTAATATCGCTCTAAGTTAGTCAAATTAAGTTAAAATGAGTTGAAATTTGTGTCATGATGCTTATAAACATACACTCATTCATTTACAACCTCAAAACATGGGAAAACATGTATTTTGAGTAAAAGTAAATATTCTCGCCCATGGGCCAACCTATTTTTTCGCCCATGGGCGAGATTTTTAATATCGTTTTAAGTTAGTCGAATTAAGTCAATATGAGTTGAATTTTTGTTTCATGGTACTTATAAACATACACTCATTCATTTACAACCTCCAAAACATGGAAAAACATATATTTTGAGTAAAAGTCAATATTCTCGCCCATGGGCCAAAATGTTTTTCGCCCATGGGCGAGATTTTTTAATATCGCTCTAAATTAGTCGAATTAAGTCAAAATGAGTTGAAATTTGTGTCATGATGCTTACAAACATACACTCATTCATTTACAACCTCCAAAACATGAATTCTGATCGAAATTAAACATTCTCGCCCATGGGCCACTGTTCGCCCATGGGCCTGCCCATGGGCGAGCGAGTTTAAATTTAAAGTTTTCGAAAGAATTTTTTTTCATTTTTTCATCCTTGGCATATATTCATAACCACTGCATGTTTAATTTGGTCAAATCCCTTGTCAGAAAGTGCCCACAGTGCAGAGAGTTTCTGGACTTTTGTGAGTCCAGAATTAAATTGTGACGTGTTAATTTCAAATTTTCTAATTTGAAAGAGTCTTGTGTCCTGTCTTGAGATAGAAGTTGGTCCTTTAATTGTTTAACATCCCCTTCAATTCTAGTTTTGTCTGTTTCCCAAGTGTCGAAACTAGCACTGACAAATGAGACACTCTCCTCTAACTTGTCCACCCTCCCCCTCACCTCCTCAAACTCCCTCACACGTATCTCTAACGAGGCTACGTCAGCTTTGATGGATGAAATATCGGCTACGATCTTATCCAGTTTACTCAGTTTCTTATCCATATCCATAAGTTTGGCCATAATGAGTGTCATGTCGGATACCGGGGTGGGAGCAGCGTAGGTGTACTTGGAACCGGTGTAAGGTGTGGCGCCCGGGTGGTTGTAGTGTCCCTGGGGGGCAGGGTAAACATGGGGCTGTAATATATGTTCCTGAGAGTACAACGTGTCCATAGATTGCCGTACCAGGTTCCCCGTGCTTCTTTCTTGAGAAGCGGGTGGGCTCGGGATGTCACCCATATTCGTGTCTGTCTCGCTCACTGACGATAGGGACTCTTTTTTCCTCTCGTTAGCCTTTCGAGAATCGCTATTTTTGCCTTTAGACATCTTAGTGGGTAAACAGTTCAAATACTAACCACATAGTGTAACTAGATGTCTCTTGTAGCGCTAAAAACTTGTATATTAAAACAGAGTGAGACTCATAGCAGTGTTACCTGCCATGTTGCCACGTCAGCCTAAAGAACCTACGAATCCGTTGGTAAATGGCCAGATGGTGGCCACATGAATACGTGCAAACACCTAGTTGCGGGTACAGCAAAGTGCAGTAAACCTGCAGTAACTACTGTGACGGTTACAGGCCAGGGGAGCCACATTTCCGAAACAGATAGCCAAAATTGATGTGGCTCTCTCGACAATAGTTATGGTTGCGTGGACATGGAATGTGTCTCTCTCGGCTATGCTGTCAAAACATGCTTAGTGATTCAAACAGGTTTCCGTATTTAACAAAACAAGACATCTTTCCTCATAATTTATTCAGATCACAACAGGTTTTGTTTCTATAATTGGCACAACATTAGGTATATTACATATAATAATAATATCACATAATTGAACGTGTTCATCTTAAATTCCTTAAATTAGCTACCGGTCTTAGATATAACACCCCGAACTTTATGGTTTATGGAGAACTTGGAAGACAACCTATTCAGCTCCAAATCTCAAAACGATTAATTACTTATTGGTGCAAATTGAAATTTCCCATCCAAACAACAAAATAGCAGCTTTCATTCTAGATTATATTATGGATCATACTCCCTGGCTAAATCATGTGAAACATATATTTTGTAAATGCGGCTTACCGGATGTATGTGTGTCCCAGTGCACCCAGCTGTGAATGGGTACCTCGTAAGGGTGGGAAAGTCACAATAACTCGGTGCGTCTAGTGCAAGGGTTGTATGATCCCCAGGAAGTTGATATTGATAATACAATGTGCTGTTTGAGATTGACATCCAATAAAAAACTCCTTTGAGGAGCTGAGCTGGATATTGGCGCTATACAAATATATATAGAAATAATGATAATAATACCTACTCTCCTGATAATACTAGACGCCTGACAAGCACATGTAGCAACCTTCTACATGCATACTGCTAAAAATACCATTTAGACCACTATATCAAGATTTTATATGCAGCGGTTCATTCCCAAATAAATCAACTTGGTGGGCTATTCTATTCTACTTGGTGATTCTATTCTAATCAGGCGTCTCCAGAAGAAGTCACACACGTTTGCAAATGAACGCGCCTTATAATTTGATCCATCTCTACCCACATGTATCACAACCCCTGTGAAATCCGTGTCAAACAAATGTGTCAAAAGAATGTAACCAATGTAATCGACATTGCTATGACTATGATTAATATTTATTCTTATATTGTGAATCTTCTACGTCTGACTAAAATCATGTTTTCTCCTGATAAACTTGATCTTGACATATATGTAAAAATAGTAATGCTTGACGGCGACGATATCCTGTCATTGTTTCTTGGCGCCGATATACATGACTTAGATGAAAACATTGATATTGATATATGGGAATACATAAATCAGTCATCGCGTCACTTTGTATGGAATCTAAAGAAACATCTTATGTATATCTACCAAACACAGTCTCCGGGGGCGGTGGGGCAGCCTAGTGGTTAAAGCGTTCGCTCGTCAAGCTGAAGACCCGGGTTCGATTACCCACATGGGTACAATGTGTGAAGCCCATTTCTGGAGTCCCCCGCCGTGATATTGCTGGAATATTACCAAAAGCGGCGTAAAACTAAACCCACTCACTCACTCACAGTCTCCGTGCTGCTCACAAATGTCATATTGTAAATCTTGTATGAAAGAGCAGCGCAGCATATCACATGCTTTCATTCTATACACTGATGTAATGTCTTTGTATGAACTTCGGATTCAACTCGGGAGGAAATAAAGACATTCATTCATTCATCCACCCACCCATCCATCCATCAACCCATCCATTCATTCATTCAACTGGTGAAATGTGAACATTGTCTAGTTAGAAATCATGGTCCAAGTAGAATGATGTCATTCAGATGTTAATTCATTGAATTGGCAACAAGTTTACCCCAACAAGAGTAATATATCGAAGATATGCAAGCCATCCAAAGAATCAGTTTTTGTCTCTTGAGGCCAGTTATCTCTCTCCTTTCAGCACAGTATCACACTCTATCACACTCATTATATTGTCCATGTCCTTATACATTTAAGCGAAAGAAGTTCATATTATGTGTATGGCTACCAATTCAAACTGTATTTTTCTCAGGAACATTACTGTAAAATCATTATCATCATTATCGTCGTCGTCGTCATCATGATCATAAACAGCATCAGCACTAACATTATTATTATCATCTGTATCTTGATCCACACAGTCATCAGTACTATCGGTTTCATCATGGTTATGCCCACATCACCATTTACATCACGTCGGAATCCTTTACATTTCTCTGTGTGTTGATAACATAATTATTATGATACTTATTACAGATCACAATATACACCACAAAGCCTAGTGTTTCCAGTTTCAACAGAACTACTTGACTGTTGCACATCAGCTGTGAGGGGGAAGGCATGGTGAGTGTGCTCGGTTCATATTGCATCCTTCCTCACACTCATTAGCCTTTAACTCTCAAGAATGACTTCAGCACATTCCTCTTCAGTCGGGGTGTTATCATGTACATTTCTCTCATGTATGTGACTGTCGTGTAACTGTGCTCCCATCTCCAATGTAGTTATCATCCCAGTCAATCACAGTTTTTCAATATTCATAGTTTCTTTTTTACACACACACCATCTGTTTGAATATAACATTTGGAAATCCTCATGACTTTTACTATTGATCACAATTACTGTATCATCCTTTTCATGCGCAAATATCACAAACATAACAAATAAATGCCAACAAATATACAGGTAGGATTACGTACATCACTTTTCAGACTGGACACAAATTTTCACAGACGGATCACACAACTCGACAAACCACGCACCACACACACAAAACACAAAACAACATAACTCCCACATCAGCACGAGCCATAACATCCTACCCATATATGCCGCAGAAAAACGACAATATTAGCCATCAAAGTGATAGAAACAACCAAACACAACAAACTTCTTACCATCACAGACTCGCTCAATGCAATATAAATCCCAAACATAGAAATTACACAAACACGCCACATCTAGTACATCGAATATTCCACTCAACTATAACAAATCAGTGTGAACAAATCAATATCGAATGCATACCGTTATATGGATCACGGGAAAAGAAAAAAACAGACCAAGCAGCCTAACAAGCAACAAACAACTCACGCATTAATTACCCACTAACATTCAGCAAACATACATCTATCATATATAAACTAATAAAACGGAGAAACTTACCACATGTAACAATAAATACCTCTTCATTTTATCTCTTTAGCAACTCACGTAAAATATAATGTGCATAAAATAGGCTATATGTGGGCTTCACAGAATTAAACTATCGCCGTTTCAACGGGCTCTGACACATATGGCAAGTTCCCCCAAACAATGCAACACTTATGTAACACAAGCACCCTCTACTTACCACTACTTACCACATTCAGTACACTAAAACACTAGACATAGAATACACAAATTATAACATTCACAGCCCCTCCCCTAAATACAAATAGCAATGACAAATTCTATATAAAAGAAGGACCTTGTAAAACTATCTAAATCCACCCTAAATAGCGCCCCATGAATTCCTCAAAACGACTGCCACATAATCAAAAAGCACACGTCCCTCCTCCTCCATCTACTATTCAAATTTCATAGCCACTAAAACTTCCAAATTATCTTTGGCTCAATATCCTAAATCACTCTGATTATAGCCAACACTGAATATCCACAGCAATAAACCCCCAACGCCCAAACTGTTTTCCTAGTTGTTAATGAGCTACACCAGAGAGACAGATGATAATCAATAAACAGTCATTACTCCCACTTGATAGACAGATAATGTCTGTTCTCTATTTCCCTTTGCTTACTTACCAAGGCCATAATCCTTACGAGTCCTAGGTACCCGGGTTGACGCCACGGTTCAGTGTTGTCTGTGCACCTTGCATTTTTATAGAGCGATAACAGCGTTTTTACCGTTGCTTATCTGATCAGGCTAATTTTCTGCTCATGGTTCGTAACTCAGCGATCATTGTCAGTGTCAATTAGGGCTTTGATCCCTTAGATTACTATTTAATGACAACCTGAATAGCTCCTTGACACTAGATTACGAAATCGTTACCCTGCTTTTCCACCCTGTCAATTTACCTTAATACGTACATGTTTAATTAACTGAGAAATGGATATTCGCTTTATGGGCGAGTCGAAACAGCTATATGTGTTTGTGATTACACGGGAGCATTACAAATACATGTACAGCTTTATCTCGAAAGGGTATATCAACACCTTATCTACTTGACATTTGTATATGATCATCCTGATTGTCATATGTAATTGGTTTCGGGTTTTAAATATTATTGGATAACACCCACCCAAAAATGAACATTTCTTTTAAACAACTGTTCTAGTGCTACATCAATGACTGAATCATGATCTTGTTTCTTGCTATGATTTTAGAGGCAATACGCGTAAGCGTTCTTTCAGTTTACGTTTGATATTAATCATGGACGCACGTTTCCAATATCATTGATATCCTGCACGTAGTGTGGGAACTTGCGTGATGACAAAGTTGACACATAAATTGTATTACAATAATTTTTTAACATCCTTAAGGGACATCAGTTTGTGATAATAACTGATCATATTAGCCAAACTGTGTTCATTACAATTCATAACAACATACCTCCCGTGAACATTTAAATTCAAATACTATGTTGAAGTGGAAATTAATGATTGTCAGTCTTTCCTCCTGACATTATTTCATCATTATCATGACTTTATCTAATTGACTCATACAGGCATAAACAGCCAGACAGCACAGATAAACACATTAACATTGACAAAACACTTTCAGACCTTGCGTATTCGTTGCCGTTAAATACAAAACAAAGAAATGATAAACTCTTGTACTGTAGTATCAACACAAGTGATCACAGAAGTGGTGGTATTTTACAGTTACAGTCTCATTCCAATGCGGTTGTTTTGACATTACAGACACTATCATTTGACAACCTTAAATGATTTTTTTTTAAACCTGTAATAAGTACATATCTTTCCAACGCATGGATACATTCAATAAAGAAGCAGTGAACAAGTATATGTATATATAGTTGCTGATTTATATCGTTATGGATATTACATAACTCAAATCTCGAAACTATTCGAAATATGAGTGCTTGTGCTGAGTTGAATAGCATGATGGACTTTTGACATAAATAACGAGGATTATATTTACTTTAGTTAAGTTTCATCTCTCATAACATTCAGGCCTTCTATCCAATCACGTATATCACGTGGTCATCAAATTTCATTAACACGAATGACGCTAGTTTAATAAGTAAATGTATTCTTTCAAATGTATTCTATCATGTGGTTCTGCTATACGCTAAATGGTTATGACATGCGTCTCCATTATTCTTTACTTCTGCTTTAACTGTAAATACATTAATTGTGTTATTGGCAAAAAAAGTAGGCGGTATAGGGTAGGTGCTCTGATACCGAATGGCCGGCAGATTACTTTGTCTAATATGTTAAGAAACAAAAGCTACGAAAGGTGCAGGTTCTCTCTTTTGTATACGTCTAATTAAATTCGTGGATAATGTGTATCTTGCAAGAACAGTATGTATGGTTTAATTAAACCACACCAAAATTTGCATGCCATGAAAATGTAGCCCGTTGTCATTTGCTTGCTGCATTTTACGAATTAAAGGTCGATCAATATCACTCACGCTTCATCAAGATATTGATATTTCTTTCCACAACACATTCATTTGAACACAGCTGTTTTTGTTCATTACATCCTGTGACTGTGACATTACCGTGTATTGATGTGAATATTTGTGCTCCTGGTGTGTTTTGCCCTATAAGTGGTGTTTAAACTAAATAGATAAATAAACTAATTAGTACTAAATAGATACTACTAAAATGCAATGGTTATAATACTGTGTTGGTCCGTGAATGAAAGCAAATAAACCGTAAATATCAGATATGTCTTTTAAAAGTGAATCCGTTTCATTCGTTTATGAATTGACAATGAAATAGTGACGATACCAGTCGTTTGCCAAAGACATATGATTCACATGAGACAATAAATGTGCACAATTCTTTTGCCAAGCATGAGTGTATTATTTGTGTTATTCCTTACTAGTCTTTACGGTCTTACTCTAAATCTGATAATACTTTTTTCGTGACATATCAATTTACAATGTATCTCTGCAAAGGGTCGTATATTTGAAAGCCGCAGGCGAAAGATGACAGTTAAACACTCGTGCCCATTGCTTAAAAGAGGCCAAGCGCACTTGCATCAATAG
This sequence comes from Haliotis rubra, assembly GCF_003918875.1. Taxonomy (NCBI): domain Eukaryota; kingdom Metazoa; phylum Mollusca; class Gastropoda; order Lepetellida; family Haliotidae; genus Haliotis; species Haliotis rubra. Next base: position 257,617 of record NW_025765225.1, on the reverse strand, counting down.
TGTTACATTGTTAATTTATACTACCTCGAGGGAGATCGTATCTTCTACTCGATCGACAAAACAGTCGTCATGGGGTGTTGAAGTCATAGCTTATTAGGTTTTATGTATATTTAACTCTATCTGTATAGATAAAGTATTTTGTCAGATTTGGCAAGTACGAGTACATGTAGAGGCAATACAGAATCAGTTAAATGTTTAATTATGGCATGTTGCAGCATTGCTGCCATGCCGACGCTTTGAATGCTGACACAAACTATCACAAACTAACATGTGTTATATTTGGGATTACACTTTCTCAGTGACAATAATTTGTACTTGCTGATATGGTCACTTTCCAAAATCCATTGTATATTTAAATACACTTTGTTATATGACAGTGTAAAACGCCCTACATCCTAAATAATATTGTAAAAATTGCATTACGTTGTTTCTGTTAACAATCAGTGGAAGTTGATGGCGTGCAAGTTTGGGTCGAGGATGATCTGGAGGGTGATTTGGAATCTTACAGAACAGCCAGCGTGTGTAATGTATAATCTAATTTATGAAAGACATTCTCTAGAACCCATTATATATAAAGGGGCAAATGTGTGCCAGTGTATTCTCACATTTCTTCAAAATCAGCCCCTGTGTGATAAAGTGCAACCTGAATATCACGGTTCGGATTCTTCTAGAATTGTGACTTTTGTTACTGGTTGGTAAATATCAAAGCAGACTTTATTGCCATTACAACTGCTATAATTGTATTTGATTCTGCCATTGTAATTGAACTGTCATTGGATATTGTAATGTCATTGTCGTAATTTGTATTTATTGTAAATTTAGTTAATTCCTATGTACTGTGAATTGCTAATTGTAACATGTCTTTGGTATTTTCACACTAAATTCTTTTGCACGCAGGCTTTAGGGTTAACATATTGTTTCAACTTGGACATCGACACGTAACAACGCATATAAACCTATCTACTGAAAGAGGTTAGTATCACTTACGTATTTTTTTTTTCTGAGGCGTTATAACAACATAGCACAGGTTGGGAATTATGAACCCATGACGGAGCTATTGCAATTACGAGTTAGCTTTTGCGTTAGAACGAGTATCTCATAATGATACGTTGAATATCATGTTATTTAAAAATGTTCCAAAGTGTATCTCAGGAAAAGGGTGGGTGGTTTCAATATCTGACAGCTTCACTTGATATAGCGATACCACCCAGACTAGTTGAAATCAAAACTGGTCGGATATACTCGTTCATCTACTAAGGGCAGTGGCAATCGTCGATAAAAGCCCAACCACCACTCAACAAAAAATGATAAAACTGTCATGCTTTTTCGAATCGATTCAGATTAGATCTGAGGAGTGTTATTGGCTTTGGAGAACTGAACTAAACGAATCTATAGTAGAGCTAACATGTGTCGCCCTTACCTGTTTCAACAGGTTGCCTTAATATTCTGTAACAGTGAACCAGGTATCTTTTATTCTTGTTTAACGCCGCACTCAGCAATATTCCAGCTATATGGCGGCTGTGTGTAAATAATTGAGTCTATACCAAAGAATCCAGTTATCAACATCATGACCATTGATCTAAGCATCTGGGATACGATGACATGTGTCAACCAGGTCATCGATTCCAGTCAACCGATCCCAGAAACAGAATGATATTAAATATAAGGCATCAATAAACTAATAACTTAAAATATGGTACAATTAGCTTACCTAAGAATCCACGCATCAGTCCATCCTCCCTTCTTGCCATGACAACTTGAAGGTCATCATCCACCATGGTGACGTGTTCTTGTGTCATTTCTCCTGCAAACGATTATCGGCAAATAAAATATCACGTCAATTTCACTTGACTGTTAGCTGTTGCATTAAAGTCTCCTCGTATATTGAATTTAAAGGAATCACCAAAATCATGGCGATATGAACAAAATGTCTTACAACGCTAAAGGCGGTGAAAAACTATGGAAGTGTATTACACAAGATAAAACAAGGCACTCGTGAAAGAGCAAGCATGTCCCGTCCCGCTGGCAACACATTAAACTCTTTCCAGAAACACATGGAAGTTGTACTTAATGCAAACTGAAATATCGCCTTTAAACCGACCAGGGTATGCATAGCACTAATCAGTACAGTCAAAACTGTAACATCCATCTCACAATCATCTTCCATTGTAGCTTGAGCTTTACTGTCACAGTTAATGATGACATCTTACCCACAGCCAGCCTCCACTGCCCGTGTGATACTGATATTTTTAAAAAACCCGTCTTCCGGTTCACGATCACCTTCCATAGCTTGAATCGTCACAATCAGTTGCCTCTGAATATTTGATCCACAACCTGCCTTCAGCTGCTTGCAACACTACACGACAAACAGTACGCGGCAGCCGAGCACGTCATTTCAATACAGGTTGTAAACCGAGTGAATAAGACGTTAAGCATTTCCCCGGTGTTCATTACGCGTGACTTCCGAGAAGGCTTTGTTACCCTTCGTCACTAACACTGAAGCAGGTGGCTTAACATATGGTGTTCAAATTGGTAATAGATATGCATATGCGGTTGGTATTTACTTGTAAGTAATTTGAGAAATGCAAAGTAAATTAGTGTCTGTGTACCTTCAAACAAGGCGAATTTCACCATGGTGTAATGGCGGAAGGTACACACCTGAATCATCAGATTTAAGACAAGCATTATTCTATTTCGTATATATCAAATATGAAATGAACTTCGATTACACATCAAACTGCACTTAACGCAAACCTGTTTGACTCACTCCGGGTTTCGTATATGAACATTACTACTGTAACGTTCTCTCTGTTATGTAACTGTACACGACCAAGCGTTTTATATGTTTTGCAATATAATCCATCTATGATTTTTCTGTAAACATTCGTGTGAACTAAAGTGAGTGGCTCTTGCATTTCAATTACGTCTTTACCTTGGAATACATAATACTGTTTTTGATGTATCATCATTTATATCAATCATTCATAGGCACAATCACATTTGATCTAACAACGCTTTGAACAATATTTACCATTTGATGGAACCCACTTAAGAAGATTTACACTGGGAAACCTACAATCAGACAGATGAACAACAACGTTCCTACAGTGTAAACATAAATATATGTACTTACCAAATATTCATCATGTTAGACTCTATCAAGTGCCAATACTGATTATGCAAACATGTTGTTGCGATGGCTGCTTGGTACTGCGTTATTACAATGTATACGTATAGCACATTTATCGTTGTAACTTTATAACTATGATGAGACATAAGACCTGTAAACAAAGCCGGGGGACTTTTGTGCATTTTAGGCTATTAAACATGCGACATCCACGTTCAGATTCCGTTGCTACCTTAATCAAACAATGAGGTTGACAACTCATGTGTGATACGGAATGCGCCATTGTTTGCCCAGGCGTTTGTTGAGTGAAGGGTAAGATATGAACTAACTTTTTGACATTTGAATAAATAGAACATAAAGCCGTTTCGGTCGGATTCACCCTTACAATATGTTTTCGACCGCTGCGCTACAACCGTAAAGGCTCTATGTCATTATGGGTTATCTTGACGTTAGGGGGAGTGAACGATTGCTGATTACTTTGTACACAGGTAACATAAATACCCTCATGCACGTTTCTTTACAAACAGGTGTCAGAAGGTATTCAGCAGATCTTTCTCTTACGATCTTTCCACAGTAAAGCAGCTGACAAGAATGCTTTAGACACTAATTCGTAATAGGATATCGAAAAAAGTAAATAGTGATATAGTTATAAATTATCGTAACGTTATACACTGAACAAGATAGTTCCTGAATTGACACTCTCCCTTTTCTTCCTACAAGTTTACAATGTCCTAAAATGAATTTGAAGCCTTTGGACAGATATATTTAGGGGGTAGAAGTATCAACATAGACTGAACAACTCGTTAACATTGCCGTGGGATGCAAAGGAACACTGTCGGTAAACGAGGCAACTGTTAGGACATTGATTTTGATGATAACAGTGTCTGTATATCAACTAACACTGGTTCGAAGTTGAAATTGAACAAAAGATTCTTCGTTTATGTAAGGAACTGGTTTTGTCTGTTTATTTGGTCTCCGCGAAGGCAATACGACCTACAATAACTCTTGGCGCGGTATTTAGTTTCACACGAAAAGGATTAAACATGCTTATTTGTCCAGTGGTATATGGCATTACATGACAGTGTAATGCCTTGTGTCACTTGGTAAAGTTAATGTTTTCTGAAGTATTATAAGCAGAGTAAAATACGGCTATAACGAACTCAAGTGACCACTGACTTTAGTTCGCTATAACCGTAGTTCGTTATAAATAATTCGACGAAAATATACAATAAGTGTCCAGGACCGAAAAACATTTCTTTACATCCGTCAGTTCGTTGTAAGCTTGTTCGTTATAGATTACCCTTGATGCAGAAGACTAACTAAATATAAAATATGTTAGAACAGATATATATATCAAGTAAGTAAGAAGTAAAGTCAACATCAGTTCCCCAAAGACAGTTTTATAAAACTCAAAATATAAAGGTCTGAGATTGTTTGCGTGGAAAACGTTTTTCAAAGTTATGTACCATTACATTTCAGTTTACAAATCATTGTTTTATTTCATGGATGAAGTTGGTCTTTTTATCTGATATATAAAGATGTGATTATGGAAACTCAAATGAAAAGCCTTCGAGCTAATTACTCATTATTTCTCATACGCACAGTCAAATGAACACATCTCACATCAACAGATATCAGAATCAATAAGCATTTAATGTATACTCTTATTATTTAATGATATGAACAGTTGTTGTATGTTGACAAATACGGTCCCTTTGAGATACAGTACAATAAAGATGGGCAGGGCTGATTAATTCTGAAAAAGGCCATTTTTCCAATACAAAAACAGAGCGCAACATATTGCAATAGGCTCACTTGTAATAATGGTATCATGGTTTAACGTAACATGTGTGCATAGATCAATTTCAAAGTACAAATTGAAATAATGCTTGGTTTCTCACCTCTAGTTTAGTAATGAGCACATTTTCAAGTTCAAACACGGATATCCCATCTATAATATGTGTACTTTGGTATTTGATATGAGGACTTGGATCAGCTCTTGACACCTGTTGTAATGCCATGGTAGAAATATATAACCCACAGTCTCAAATACCAGAAAATGTATTGACAAGAGTAAATCAATGTCAATATAGAAAGAATCAAATGTTTTCATAAAACGCACACACGTAAGAGAGTAAATGGGAGGAAGAAACATATTATTACGAGGCTTACTTATACGCCATGAGCTGAAGTTTTAAAAAGGTTATATTTCTATTCCACAATTGTGAGAGTCATCATTGGATTAAACGTCATCCAAATCCACATGTCTGATGTACTTAATCATTCACACATTCATTCATTTGAGATCAGAACAGAACAGAACGTTATTGCTTTTCAGGCCGTAAGACAACGGCATATGAAGATCTCAGTGATTATACAAATGTATACATTTTGGTGACTGGGCTGGTAGTCTGAGTATAAGGCATATAAGCTACAAATAATAAATACTAGCACATATTACTTTCTTTTACACAGAGGACTTACATCAATGAGGCCTTGGCAAAAGCTTCAATGTTCGCTGACAATCAAGTGAGATTTCGAATCAGGTTGCTGATTGTTCCGATGCAGCTAATATATTACATGTGTTAAGTTCTTATTGTTCCCCGCCTTCACGGCGCGTGTTTGTTAAAGTTTTCTTTTGTTACCTGTTAACATGGAGATTTCCGATTCAACATAGATTACAAGTAGATGAATAACGTCTTACATACTACTAGCAATATAATATTTCAAACTAAGAATCAAAAGCAACCACGGCGTCATTAATGTCAGTGCTTTGAGTAAGTTAATATGTCTCCGTATAGAGTTTAAAATGATTCTTTGAACTCAGCATTTTAAGATAAAAACACAGATCTTTATGCTTTACCTGTTATGTGTAGAACATGTTTTGATTATTCGACAGTTTATAATTAGCATTTTCATCAAGTTTTGTTTTTCAGTTTTTCGGTTGCACTGTAAATTTCAACTATACACAAGTGAAGAGGAGGACGTCACAATGTCATAATTATGACCAAATGTAATATTGCTATTGATATTGACATTTGTATTCACTCGAGTAGTGATTTACTTCCAGACATGTACCTTACAGACTCAACATGTGAAGAAAAGTGAAGCCAGAAAAGTTGTTTTGACCATCTTTACTAGCGATGCATTGACAATGTATACCTGAGATGACAATCTTCTATCACTATTTGACAATTAGGAAAAAGAAAAGCTAGATTCGGTGTCAGTTATCTTCAACAATGTAAAGGACAAAAATGTCTTCTGACGTGCTGTGTGACATATATAAAACTCAGAACATGAACAGTTCCCCTGTAGAACTCCGAGTGATTATCAAAATGGAAATGAACAAGCCATGCCCTTAATTATTAAAAGTACCGAGTATACATTTATAGTGAGACCGGAAATACACGTTTTGAAACCACGTAAAATTCAGGTAATGACATTCCTTAATATGAATTAAAGAAGAAAAAATAAAACAATTGACACAAGGGATACAAAGACGGAAAGAAGTTATCAATAGTTGCTAAAGTGTGAGTGAAGGAACTGAACAAATGCCCTTAGTCAGAAGAAACCTTACACGTCTAGGAATAAAACAATGAAAAAACAAGAGAAAATATGACCTAACAATTTATTAACCATTAGATGATCGGGGGAAGCAAGCTGAACTGAAGCGTGAAGGAAGAATTTGTGGTCTCCGCTGTGTCTACACTCACTCTACTGTTCGGTAAAGAAACATTTGTAGAGAAAGCACAGTTCACATAGCCCCGCTTCCCACTTTGGGACATAAAAATGACTGATATTGATATTGATACATGTGATGTGACGTACAAGGCTCAGCAGCTCACAAGACTTTCTCCTTGACTCCACCAAACTTTATATACACGTTCGATAATAGTTTTACCATTTACTGATTACATTAATGATTTATGGAAATAGTATTTCTTGTGTTCTCCGTGGAAACCTGACATACAATACAACCAGAAATTATTGAGAATTTAAGATTGTAATATTTTTTTAAAATTTCACTCATTACTCATGTATTAAATGTGAATATTAGCAGAACATAACTCCAGATTCAAAGACTAAGATTAAGTCAGTTAGTATTTTGTCAAGTCACCATGGGCAGCAATGCAGGCTTCAATGCGGCGGGGCATACTACTGATCAAAGAAGTTAGAAAGTCGTGGTCTATGCTGTCCCAATATCGGACCACCTCTTCTTTCATTTCAGCAATATTTGTCAGATTTTTCTTATTGACACTTTCCTTCATAAGGCCCCAAACATTTTCTATTGGATTTAGGTCAGGTCATAGCTTGGCCAATCTCATAATGTCATATTTTGGGTCCGAAACCAGGCCTGTGAATGCTTTGAATGATGTTTTGGGTCGTTGTCCTGCTTGAAAATTTCTATAAAACACGTGAGCAGATGGAAGTAAATGTCCCTCGAGAATATCTGTGTACAGCTCACTGTTCATATTCCCTTCAAAAACACAGAGGGGCATTGCCCCTAACACAGATATGCCACCCTACACGTTAAATTTCGGACTGTACTTTGGGCGCTGATACAAAGTTTTTCAGTTTGTTTGGTCCAGAATTTCAGTGTATTAGGAAACAGCCACACAGATTTTCATCTGAAAAAATCACATTGTCCCAGTTAAAATTTCTATGCTGTAAGCACCAGTTCAACCTTTGCTCCTTTTATTCAGGTTTCATGATCGGTGATGGAATTCCTCGACTTTTCTGCCAACCCATTGCATGCAGCTCAGTTCTAATTGTCTCCTTACAGACAGCCACAGTTCCTCTACCAAATATATCCAGCCTTAAGTTTTCTAAACTCCTTAGTTTGTTTTAGAAACAAGAATACCAAGCCGCCTCCTGTCACCGACAGTCAATTTTTGGGCCCACCTGCGCCTCCCTGGTGTTCAGTGCCATATCCATTTGCAATATTTTTCAAACCGGCTAGAAACAAAACTAACAACTGTGTGATGCAAGATGATTGTCAAAGTTAATGGTCTACAGTGATTTATCCAAGTTTGTTGACGCTTATACTTCCTATCCAAATGAAAGTTCTTGTTTCCCTACTTTGTTTTAAGAGTATATAATCATTGGCTACAAAAGTGAAATGTATGCTCATTTCGGTATGGTTTTACTATGTGTTAGTCGAGAACTTGATAATGTAACCATATCTAGCAACCTGTTTTCACATGCTTAGCAGATTTAAGGATTTCCCTAAGTTTCCCTCGATTTGTTTTAAGGCACGCCCATTGTACCGGTGCTTGTGTTTCATCATATTGGTTAACATCTTGAACCCTCGGTCACCTCGGGCTCTCCTCCTTCAGTTAGCAGACACTCAAGATATAACTGGAATTCTGACACTTTGACGTATCTGAACTACTGTTCAAAGCTGCGTTAAGTCACTCACTCAACACAAGTGGTCCTACACATGGAGTAAGATTCATCTGTTACATATTGATTCAAATTTCATGTGACTAATGTCAGTCCTCAGTACAATGCGGCGTATGCCTAGGCTACTCTCTCTCCCTCTCTCGTATGTAATAAAATTTGTTTTATACCGCGACTACTGTATCATTTCTCTATTGCGTATCCTAATGTTATTTCATTTTTTCTGGTATTTCTTGCATTATTAATGCGCAATTTGGGATGAAAGTGTTAAAACCCCAAACCTGAGCCCTTTGCCATGGCCGTCGCTCGTGGTTTTACCTTTAGAACCCGAACAAAAGAGTCGAGTTACAGCAATGACAAAATCCCTGCATTTACTTTGAACAACCTATTTCTAAATCCACCTTATCACTAAGCATATCCCATAACTCAAATGTAATGATATTTGATTCTTAAAAGAAGCTTTTACACATTTTCATAGAAGCAATGTAGTTGGGTACCTACTGTTCTCGATGACGCTGGGACGTGGTTTTTGGAAGATGATATCACGCTGCAGTAGAAACAGATTAAACAAGATTGCCTGCGCTGTGGTGGGCCCGGCTGCTCACACGCGGAGACGTAGTTCGCCCGACTATGAAAGCGAGCGTTGAAAGTAGCACACATTGTGATAGTAAATGAGACATGCTCTTGCTCTCAAATTTCTAGTTCAGTACTATATCATGCAATAACACTGTGTTGTTATACCACCTTTGTTGGCGCCTTTCTCTTTTGGGCCCAGCTGAGGATTGGGTTAAATTGGATGCAATTCTTTGTTGACAGAAATGAACGCGAGTGTCATTGAAACATCAATCTCTTGTACCCAACCTCCATCTTTTGAACACCAGAGTGTGAGGTTCAGACCATACGCATAAACAAAATAAGGAATCGATTTTCATACTTTTTCATACGTGGAATATGTACGTAAATAAATTGCTCATATGTCTGTTACAGTTACATGCCGTTAATACATACAATTTATGAACCTCCCGGCTTTGCGAGATAAGCGTTGGCATATTCTGCTCTTGAACACCGTACACTTGACACAGACACTGACAGTGATATTCGTCAATTTTTCAATAGCACCATAATTGTTTTGATTTATATGTTCAAAGCATTATCAGACATCTGCTATGGTAGTGACGAGCAATCGTAGAATATCCGATCATATATTGATCATGTGCATCGAGATCAGGTCACTCCATGCCTGTCAGTGCTTTACACGAATGCCTCGCCTAAATGAATTAGTGGAAAGAGTATATGGCTAATTGATATATGTTAACAGTACATGTCAATCGTGTACTCACCATTCGTAGAAATACGCCTCCAGCAGATAATTCAAAATATCCACAAAGCGCAATAAGCACAGTAACATTGTCCAACGTGTGGAGGCTCTATCGTACATGACCAGATAGCCATTAACAAATCCATATCCATACGTGTACAGCATAACCTATGGGTATAACATCCTCCCATTATACGTCATGTTTTATCACAGTCTAAACTGTAATGTCAGGCAGCGTTTGCCGATCGTGGTGGACACCCGACAGATTTCACACCGGCTTATGTCGTGTGAATAAGTTTGACTGATGCTGGCACTTGGCCAAAGTGTACTGTTTATTGCGCATGTGCAGGTGCAAAACCTAACATCCCTGTGTATCAATATCAAAAGGACAAAATGTAACTGCCATTAACGCATGATGTGTTATTCTCATGAAGCCGTTCATTGAACACAATACTAATTTTACAGCGAGGATAAAACGCAGGCAACGTGTTGCTCTTTGAAGTTGTGAACCAGATCAACAGCTGCCCCCTAGTTCTGGGTGTCTTAGCGCTCCATGTGAGTTGATCATAACCTCCAGAACTTATAATATGTTTTTGAAGAATTACAGCACTTTAAGAATTTGAACTTAGAAAGGTTTCCAAGATATTTTTATGGATAAAACTTCTTTTTTTAATTTCTCTCACAACGTTTCGAGACCATTCCAGGTCCCTTCATCAGGTGAACTGGCAGTTAGGATTATGACGTCGTCACTATGACGTCATAACTGAGTTATGACGTCACAATGCAAGTGACATCACAGTACACTAGGGAGAGTACTGTATAAGTGAGTTTGAAGAGTTAATTACATAATGATGAAATTCATGCTAATACACAACAACTGCTAATAACACAAAGGTTCCTTGATAGCAGGCTTTCCAAAAAAGAATAGTAGACTCGTTTTTTCTTGTATCTAAAGTTCATCAAAAGTTCATCAAAAGTTAATCAAGAGGTCCCATGCACTTGGCAGGTATACACCTTGATCACGATTAATTGCTGGTTTATGTCTCCTTATCTCGACAGCTTCCTGTAGTTTTCTCCGACGCCAGTCATTGTTATTTCTCGAAATCACCCTAATATCGTTCCACATGATTACATGACTTGGGTTATTTGCCTTGTGCTCCGATATAGCTGACTTATCATTTTGTTTGCATACTGATGACTTGTGTACAGCAACCCGGGTGTTAATGGGCCTGAGAGTCTCGCCAATATATTGATCACCACAGCTGCATGGTATTTGGTATACACATCCTCTAGGGTTGGGGCTTCCATTACTAGTTTGTTCAACCAATAACTTGAAAAGTATTGGCCAGAATGTTTTCAAGTTTGGAAAGCAGTTTCTTTGTCCATGAGAGGTGCAGTGCAGTTTGGATCCGGGTTTTTTATTATTGAAACAGTTTCGTCAATTTTCATATTTTGAACTTAAACAACGCAAGAAAACTATTGTTCATACTATAACGTGAACACATTTGAATGGGTTGTTTTCAACTTTGTCGATCACCTTTATATCTGTAGAAGAGGAACTGTTCAAGTGGTGATCGCAAAAAAAAGTCATAGAAAAAAACTGATGGGAAAAAAAGTCATCAGAAAAATATCTATTATAAAACATCCTCTTCTCCAGTTATTAACTTTGTTTATACTGTATTTTATTAATCCTATTTCAGTTCATCGTTAGTGAAAACTAATTCAACAACAAAAAGTTATAAAAACGTCCCGTTCTCCATTTATTTTGTTTATACTATTTCACTTTCAAGTTAATTATTCCTTTCAGTGTGATGCTGTAAGCAACTGGAAATTATCAAAACAGGAGAAACGAACATTTTATTAGTTATTTAGTTCTTAAAGGCTTATGGGATTGATGTAGTGCTATTGCAGATGATAGTGTTGTGATCTGTTCATTCTATGATGTCACATATTATACGTGAATAATTACATTAATTTTATAAGATAGGTTCAAATGTGGTTCAGAAAGTTTTATGCAGTGCTATTGATGATAATACTGTTTTGACTTGTTGAGTAAATATATTATCAATACTGACTTTTTGAGTTTATGATAATTTCCAAAGACTTTTTTTCCTACCTAAATCTATGACCTTTTTCCCTTAAACCTTGCAAGTTATATTTTGATATATTTAAATTATTACATCTCTTGAGAAAGTGTAACATCAAATTAGTTCAACCCAAAACTTTACAATAATTTAATAGATGTATTTGAGATTGAGGTAATGGCTTTTTGTTTATAGGAAAGGTGCAGTGCACAGTTTGATACAAATCTTGTATTTCTGTCTCAAATAATCGTTTTTAATTGCTGTTCAGCTGAAGTTGGGAGACACGATCGGGGATATTAGGGAGGGTTGAGTCCCATTTCGCCTACATCCCATTTCGCCTACAGTAAACATGTAGGCGAATAGGGAATAGAAAATGCACCCCTATTGGGAGAATGGATTTGACTTAGTGGAATTAAGGAATGTCAGTTTCACAATGTATGAGTAAAAAGATAAGTATATCATGTTGTTTTTAAATGGAGTCAACTTATAACCAGTGTTTATATAAATTGACTTACGGCTATTGGATTACGGCTATGAAGATCAAAAGTAGCAGTGACATACTTACAACTGTTTGTGATAATAAACAAATATCAAACCTTTTGTTGCACGTGAGTAAAAGGGATTGTGTACATAGTTTTAATTAGCTATTCAATATAAAATTAAAAGATCAAAGTTAAAACTAATTACTTAGTTTAAAAATGAGATAGGATGATGTCATACTGATGTATAAAATGGGAAAGTCAAAAGGCCAGAAAGTCATCGAAAATGGCTACTCTTCAGCAAGCAGAGTTTTTCAGGTCACGGAGGGGAGGAAGACAAGTTTTACAAGCAGGTCACATATACCGCCTGGATGTGGAGCGTCAGCTAGCTACACACTGGAAGTGTGTGATCCAGGGATGTAAAGGAAGATGCAGCACCATAATGGTCTGAAAAAAACTTTTGGGACAGCACCATCCGAACATTTATGAATTCATAACAGCTATCAAGAACATTGAATCCACCAACAAGATGCAACAACATGTCCACGCTCACGAGCTTACAGAGATCTTGACCAGTGTCTCTACCGACTGAGACAACAACTTGAAAGTGGAAGAAGATCGCCTATTCAGCTCCTGGATGCAGCAGGTCACTTATTGAAGCTTCAATAAACTCAGACATCCATGAACTCAAGTACAGTGTACTAGTTAACAGCCAGTGTTATTTTGATTATTGTATTATATTGTACTATGATTTGCTGTGAATAAAAAATATGAAAGAAGAATTTTTTTTATTTTAATGCAAAAAGCGATGTTGTCTACATGTGCTACTAATATAATTAAAGGAAAACTAAGGAAGATTCCATTTATATCTGGAGGGGTAAACTTATTACTCGTGCATGAAATAACAGTCACCAGACCATGAATTGTTGTTTTAAGACTGTAGGCGAAATGGGATGTAGGCGAAATGGGAACATGCCTTAGGAAGCCGTGCTCACATTGATTTGCTTGTTAACATAGCGAAAAGGTTGTTTTGTACAAACAGTACCCTGAAATACGATATGTGTTACTATACGTAATATATGCATACTGTACTCACAATATACAGTACAGGCACTTGCGTGAGAGAGTATAATTAGATTACTTGCAAGACCACCTGTGGTGTCAACTGAATAAAGTATCTGCCTGGGGAACAGATGGTCGGTGGTGGTAGTGTCTTACAAGAAAACATTAAACTAAATTTACACTTCATGGGCTACTGATTTAATAACAATACAAGCACTGGTCAACTTGGAGTGAGTGTAATGTTTGAGTGGGACATCCCTGTGAAACTGCCACATGCCATAAAACGGGCATACGTCAGCACTAATGCAAACAACTACCCGCCCCTTCACCCTGTATGCCCCCTGCATAAGAAAAATAATCGATTATTACAGCGCGGAATCGTAAAGGTGCAGATTGTGCCCCATAACCCCCACTCAAAAAAGTAACGGTCACGCTATTATGAACCAAATTAATTCTATTTTAAATGCGCCTTAATGACAAAGTAGCAATATTATCTGCAAGATATAATTGCCCCCGTTACTCTGATTAAAAGCTTAGCAGCTAATAGATGTCATGAATATCACAACGAAATTAGCAGATGAAACTAACAATGGGAATAACCCATTCTCAGGAATTTGTTTTGATAAGCTGTATATGTCCAAATCTGATATCTCTTTCGTAATGTCGTAAGCAAACAGTTACCTTCCTACAAGAAATACAAGTATTTTTTTTACTGAAATACCTATACCTTACTCACTCATTTCATGCATTATACGCCACTATGACTGAGGTAATGCATTGTCACTCCTTAGGTTATCCTGTATACTTTAACAGTTTATCCTGTATAAATGGAAGTACCGCGATCTCGGCAAGGAAATATCTGCATGAGCAACTACCCTTGGGTGATTCAAATTTCCGTTTTTCATCAACATACATTCAGTAATCAAAACCTATCAAAGCCTGTTCCCTGGAATCTTAGGTGATGATGTGTTTATGACTCGCTCTAATTATACCAGGTGTTCTCGAAAACGTGAACGTATCCTGCCAATACTCGTCACAAACACTTGCAAAAGCTAGTCAATCATTGACAAAATAAGGATTCGTTTCCTTTGCTGTTGTTTCAACTCAGCAATATTCCAGATATAGGGCGGTGGCCTGGACCAGACAATCCGGTGATCAACACCATGAGCATCGATCTATGCATTGGGACACGATGGCATTTGTCAACCAAGTCAGCAAGTGTGACCATCCGATCCTGTTAAACCCCTCTTACAACAAGCATGGGTTGCCGAAGAACAATTCTAATCACCAGGGGCAAAACAAAGGCCTGCATATGAAACATCTGAAATGGTGAATTGCATCTGACATCGTTTTTCTCACGAATGGTAAACGAATTGGAGTTGTCTTCCTCATATCTACCATACCACAAAACCCTTTGAACATTTTCTTGACACTTTGAATGTTGTAACCTTGATCAAAGAACCATTTTAGCAAGATTCGTGTTTCTGAGCCAGAGTTTCCTTGGAATCAAAATACCAAAGGAAGGAGTCAAGGAAGGAGATGCTGGAATATTGCTTGAAATTCTCTCTAGTCTTCTTTATTTAAAGTTTAGGTGGGTAATCACTGACAGGGACTTTGTTATTTATCAGATTTTGTTTTTGTTTTGATTTGGCCAATCCTACCAGATGTGTCCAGAAACGGACCGTCAAGAAATACCGTACAATTGGTGCCCTTTTGGATGTTTAAAAATTATTAGCTTGTAAATTAAAATATTGCTTTGTCCGAAATCGTACAAAATCTATTCATTGGCCATTGGACTAAAGTAATACAACTAGTGAGATTTCTTTATCCCGAAACCTTACAAACAAATTTAAGTCCATCTATTGACTATTGGATCATATAATAACTAACGTATGCTATCTTATCGTAACTATCAAAACAACAAGGCAGTTGCACTTCGGAATCAATTTATACTGATAACATGTGTCCGTGCTCCATCGGTTATCTAACACCATCTTTGGAATTGGAATATCGTATGTCCAGTGGCACCTAACCTATGTATACATTACAACGCTTAACGAGCCTTCATGGCCAATATATTTTTATAGGGCGCGTGTGTGAGCTGAGCTGTTTGCACAAATCTGTTCTCTAATATGTGTGAGCTGGGCTGTTTGACATATGCGCCGGCTAAAGTGATCTTTAATATGTGTGAGCTGGGCTGTTTGACATATGTGTCAGCTAAACGATTGGGCGTTTAAAGATCCTTAATATGTGTTGTAATAGTATCTAACCACTATTGACTGTGCGTGATTCATGGAGTCACTTATCTGTGACTAACATATTTACAACAATAAACAAGCAGCAATAAGCTTGCATACATGTGTGGTACCTATTGATTATTCAGTTGAAGTTATGTTTATGTCAAGATTGGCACACTTGATAGTAATACGGTGAAAGTTGATACCTACTTGAGGTGCTGAGCACACTGATTAATCGCCATGCTTTCACTGTAACGCAAAATATTTATTCAACTTCTGTTCAATGACTGTTGTTGGCTACTAAATAACGTAGGTATACATTTTGATCCGATGTGTCCCTTGTACAAAGCCCTGTATAGAAATCAGAAGCGCGGTCTCCGCCTTTCAAACTCAACTTGTTCAAAGCCCTGTATAGAAATCAGAAACGCCTTTAAAACTCAATGGAGTGACTGAGGACAGACTGCTTGATACATTAACACTATCATTACAGCACATGCCTACAGTGTACATTACGTAAAATATTAACCCTGAGTGGGGAAATACATACTACATACATGGCCGCCAATCCCGCTCTCTAGTACGACAAAAACGTTCTGAAAAGTTGTTTTGATTTTTACCTGGCCAGGCAAACAACATAACGGTGATAATTAGGCGTATCCATGCTAAAGTGTGGTATCGACCCTCTGTAGGCTGGCTTTGTCATCCACTGAATTTGCTGCATAGCTAAAACGCACTACAGCCACTGACGAAAAACGACACTCTTAGACATAGACATATGGATAAAAAACCCTCTCACCTCATCACTTGTATTTAAATGTATTATGGGTCGACAGAATCAAGTGTTCTTCTCGAGCATAATCTTCTTAAGTCAACAACTTGTACTTGATGTTCTTGTCACCAATGTCCATTAAACAAGATGGCGTGTGTATATCGTCAGTATAAATTGAGAACTTGTAAGCTGCTTCTTTGTTGTTGAGCGGAGAAGAAAACAATTATGTCACGAGCGAGGGTTGTCGGAAGCGTAACACATTAACAAACGTATCGGTCCTGCTTGATCCGGTTTCGCTCGTGAATGACAGACGATCCTGCTATGACAGTTTTATTTGACTCTGTAAGCACATGTAAGATGTTGTCTGGTCTGCGCCTGTGACCGCACGGTCACGCACATTTCCGGACAATGCTGAATTCACAAGTTTGCATAGTTTTCAGTTAAGTCACTGGGTCATTGTCATTCACGGGTGATTCGAGTTTGTCAATTTTTCTTTCAGTAATTATGCTAGAAAGACTTTCCCATACAAATTCGATACACTTAGTTTAAATGTCATTTGCCTCTGCATGCATGAATTGTGGCATACCAGACATCATATAATGGCGAATGTATATTGAGGAATGAAATGTTTTCAAAGGGAGGAGTGTGTGTGTGTGTGTGTGTGTGTGTGTTGTG
This sequence comes from Haliotis rubra, assembly GCF_003918875.1. Lineage (NCBI taxonomy): Eukaryota > Metazoa > Mollusca > Gastropoda > Lepetellida > Haliotidae > Haliotis > Haliotis rubra. Next base: position 240,466 of record NW_025765225.1, on the reverse strand, counting down.
CGTGCGCGCTTGCGCGAGTGCGTGCGCGGTACGCGGGGGTGGGGGTTGGGGGTGGAAGAAGGTGTAAACGTTGAGAGTTAGCAATACACATGTCAGCACTTCTTTTGATTGTATCTTCACTAAACCAGTTTACTCAGCCACAGAATATCTTTGTAGAAACTGTTGTAGGAATAATTATGAATGATGATGAAACACTCATGATCAAATGCAACAATGCTTCTTTCAGGCTTTAGTTACATAAATAGAAACTGGGTATAATTTCTTCTATCCCTCGGTTTATGTTGTATTAATCTAAAGAATGAAAACTAGCTTTTGTCTTAACTAAAGAATTAGCTATCTCGGTCTGTTACAAATAAAGGAAAACTAAGTTCTATGGATAGTCAACTTCTTTATTGCAATGAGTGCGACGTTTTGGTGTAGGTACTAACACTCATTGCAATAAAGAAGTTGACTATCCATAGAACTTAGTTTTCCTCAATCCTCAACCTTATAAAATGCCCCTCAAAGAACTATTACAAATACATACAAATATCTCAAACACATTGAATGTCCGCGACATAGTTTAATATGTACAGGGAACATTCTTCTGAACGTGTTAGTTATTACTTACTGTAATACATATACTAGTTTTGGAAAGCCAAATCGAGCTGAATTAAAAGTGTATCAGAGTCAAGTGAGTTATTTCCTTGATATACACAAACCCGTTGAATCTACATGGTTCTAAAAGTAACAACATCAATTTATAAAAACAAAATTGGTATCCGGAATTTTGAATTAAAGTAGACCAAATATGTCATGTCGTAAACAATTGTTTAAATAATCCCAGAAATGAATGTGCTTTGTGGTCTACTACTCCATACACGTTTCAGAACACTGTTAGAAATAAGCCAGAAAATTACATTGCCAATTTAAATATAAAGTTTGATGATTTACAGTGATCAAAACAGTTGTGTTCCGACACTTGCCAGGTGCATGAGACGTTGCTGTATAGCGTGCACGGGTCTACTCCCTTTTGTGAGAACTCCCAATTGTGAGACTCCCAGTTATGAGACAGTGGAGTAGGTAACAAAGAAAATACACCATACTCCCCTGTCTGATAGAATGGATTAACCCTAGCTAATTACTGATTTGCTATGTAAATGAATCTTGTGGAAGTCTTAATGAAACTTTATAAGATAAATTGATTAACATACACTTTGTGTAGGTAACTCCGTGATCATTTGAAAGAGAAATTAATTTACCTACTCAGATTTACATCCGTCTCCGAAACTACAAGATATAGTTTAAGAAATAACTCTGAAATACAAGTTTACAGTCGAACTGCCTCTTATGCCAACCCTTTTACCCGGCATTATCCGTTATAACCTGGACACCATTTTGAACGGAAACAAAGAATTTACTCCTTGTGTAAACCAGAAAATAGTTGAATCTGTCCACGATTATATCATCAAGACACAATGCTTCAAATTTTCTCAGGAAAATACTTAAATTAACTCAACAACCTTCTCATGATTGATTTATATTCCTACAATAGCTTGTTAGACACACATAACTGTAACTCTCTAATTATGACTACTTAGAGAATAGTTGTATTTGATGTATATTTGAAAATATATTTATGCACTAGTCAATATCGATGACGTCACATCCTCAATTTCATTTTGTATTTTATGTTGCATGGGAGCGGTGTTAACACAAGCAGTAATGCTTGCTCACCAATCCCAATTCATTTTCATAATTAATAATAAAATATGTCTAAACCAAAATGACTTTCTAAACCAAAATGACTTTCAAACTTCATAATAGTCAATTTCTTCTGTGTAAATAGAATCTTTGATAATCTATTTCATTAATCTACTCATCAATGACTCCTGTGGGTACTCTTCAACCACTGGGCTGATCCCACTTTCATTGTAGGGATGTGGAAACACCACCTATGCGCACTGAACCATTAATTAATGTGTCTCACAACTGGGAGTTCTCACAAATTGGAGGACACCGCGTGCACGTGGTCCTTCACGCATTACCAGCATCTTGGTGTCTCCTCCACTCCCAAGCCAGTAGCAGAGCCTCGTCACTGTATATGGGATGTGTTTTCTTTGTCCAGTTCTGTTGGATTCCGATGAGATACGTATGCACATAACTACTCAGGCCACCAGTACATTTTACAATGCAAAAACATGAAACATAATGGGGTTTTTTTTACATATTTTGTGTCAATTTTTGATGAATGCTAAAGTTAAGCCATTTGGTAATAGACTTTAACTTAATTTACACTGCAGATCTCATTACTTTAATTCGAAAACAGTTTTTAATAAATGTAGATGAAGGCACAGTTTTGTTTCACAGCACAACTTCAGACGGCATGTATGTCATTATATAATTATCAAAAGAAATTTGGATCCATCTAATATCCAGATATGTTCAAAATCTTTGTTGCAACTACATATATCATACCTATACACTGTGATGGGTCTGAGATTTGTTGTACAACCCGTTGTAAATAAACTGAAAATGTTCAAACATATTTTTGTAAAAGTTTCTGCAGTTAAGTAAATATTATATTAATGTCATGGCACTAGGTGAGCATGGAAGGGTCCCATTGCAATGAAAGCACAAGTCAAAGTGTGTCAAGTACTGGTATAGACGGTTCCACTTAGAAAGGTATAGCTTGCCTAGTCAATGTTATATAATGTTAAAATCTCTTGATAATGCTGGGAGGGTTACTTATTTACATGTATTAGATACATCAGTATGGGTTTGGTTTTGCATGGCAAGATATTGGAGATGTCAACGTCTTCATATCTTTGTTTAAGCAAAGACTGTATGATTTTCATACTCAAGATTGGCATTTTGCAGTGCACATGTTTTCAAAGCGTAAGTTGTATGGTGAATTTAACACAATGTTAAATGTGAAAAGATATCTTTCAGCAGATCTTACAGTACATTATAAACATGTCTTATCTCAGTTTAGATGTAAAAACTAATGGATGTAGAAATAGGAAGGCTGATAGGATATGTAATAATTGTACGATAATATGTTCTTCGTTCAAAACGAATTCCATGTAGTGGTGGTATGTAAGCGATATGACGCAGCGCGACATGAATATTTCCTTCCACATATACATATACTAGATAATTTCATTCAGATAATGTGTACTACATATTGATATGTTGAAGTCCCTTGGACCCCTCTTGTGGCAGGTAAAAAGTATAAGAAACAACCCTTTATCCTCATAAGCTGTGTGTCTATTTCAAGTAATAACATCAAAGCTATTATATAGAGTGAGTCTTCTTGTAAAGGTTACCTCTGTACAAAGCATGCAGGCGTCAATATTTACATTGTATGTATTATGGGCCTGTGACCACAATATACTGAATAAACGACTGTCTGTCTGATAAAGACTGATCAAGCTGACCTGTGTTTTCATGAATGCGGAAGTATAAGAGTTTTTCTTTATCACACTAGGATATAAACTTCCAAAGCGTCGGGCATAATTAAGGTAACTTGATACTATTTCACATCAAAATGGAAATTAACGGTGGACGGGAGATGGGAAACACGGATGTAATACAGACAGCCTTATTTGCGTGTTGATTTGTGACAATTTGCTACACATTTACGGTTCTGTAGTTTACAATAACACTTAGCCATCATATAAAGAGAAACATTAAATACAGGAACAAATAAAAGGCATTTAAATGACCTTCATATATATTCTGGGTTGTAACATTTACTATTCCCGTATAGTTTATTCAGTTACATAACAGCCATACAAAATCAGTGAGGTGGTGAATTAGATAGTTTGTAAGGGCAACAAATCCATATTTTCCCCTTCCGCCCACTCCCTACTGCAACGTTTCACTTCACCTGGAATGGCACTCGGGAATTTAAATGCGTGGTTTTTTTCAGGATCTTCATAAAGGAACTGGTAATGTATAACTGATGCCAAATAGAATTGTAACATCCTTGATTCGAAAAAGTATATTTATGGCCTGTTCACATCAGGGATTTCTGTATTGTAGATGAATATATATTTTTCTTTTCTATTTCGCCTGATCCCTAAAATTATATGGAAATATTTTTAAATGTACAAACGATGTATCTGGAATTAAAGACATTTTTGAAAACATGAAGGATATGTTTTCGGCGTTTTTATACTTTTGAAAAAGTGGGGTTTTACATATTTCGATACGTATGTGCATTAATTAACTTAAATGAATAAAATGATGAATTGTGTGTTTGCCCATCGGTTTCTTCGAAGTCGGTTAAATCAATATAAAGTCAGTCAAAACTGGATGTTGTGTAAAGTGGTTGCTTGCTCAGCCTCTAACGTAAATATATGGTAAAGTATGTGTTGGATGTTTAACATATAAGAACCATTTTGGTAAAATGAAAACCCAAGATTAACTTGGGAATTAACATCAAGATTCTTATGAAAATATTTCCGGGGTAAACTAATGTTTTTTGTATGTTTACTTCAGGATTAATGATTTGCCGTTCAAAAATATTGACGCTTAACATGCATTTAATGCAATGAACATCCGTATTTTCCGCGATAGTTCAATACATCTTTTAGCTATCCCGAAATATATATAAACGTGATATTCTGGATGTAAAATCAATGTTCCACCATGAAAATACTATCTGACCCTTCATATACGACTTTGTATATTCGATATTTTCGGCATTTTGGGGGACTCCTTGATTAACTTCGGGAGCACTGGCTAAACATCTATTTTTATATCTTCCTTCTGTTTGGAAAAATATGTATTTTGTCAGCTGACAGCTGCGATTTCTCAAAGAAAATTACGTTTCTGTTTTAAGTCTTAGAAAGGTATTTAAAAGATTAATTTCCTCAGAGTGACAGCCATAGTTAATGTATTCTTACAATGTACCGATAGCCCACTGTTGAATGTATCTCAGAGACAAATTCCCATGAGAGTGGACACTAAGAAATTTCGTGGAAAATTGTTTGAACGACCTATTTCTAAAAGAATGCATGATTATTTTCTGTGCAAAAAACTACTTTCAAAATATCACCTGGGATTCAGATTATATATTTTGTGTGATTTTCTGTGATATTTCAAATGCATTAGATAGGTTATTGCCTGAAAGTATATTTCATGGCCTCGAACATGGCCGGTAGTACTAGCAAGTTATTAGACTAATGGCGAAGTTACCTGGCATCCGAATGCGTCCCCCACGGTTATGGATTGTACCGTTCTTAATGCTTGATTAAATAGATGATATGACTAAATAGGTCATTCCACATAGAAAATAAATGCTTTTTGAAATATGCTTGTATACACTTCATCTCAGGACACGAAATGGACAACCGCAACAGCAGAACATGGTTTCAACGAGGCTTCAACTTAAATTTAATTAGATAGATACCAACATAATTGTCAAAAATCAATCTGATATCTACATGACCTGTCTTTTAACATTTAAGGTAGGAGAAATCGTTTCTGTCTAAACTGAAAATGTTTTTTAACTGTAATAAATACATCTTGGTGCTGCTGGAATTGTTACAGTTTGTTACAGTGTACAATATCCGTTGCAAACATCATATATATGTTCCTTTTCCAAAACAATCACATTTCAAAAGTTATTGATTTTTAATTGATTGAAACAGTTGTTTTTACAAAATGAAACTGAGAAAACAGAGTGCTTTTGTTGCTGTATTTAAAACAAGAATTTGTCCAAATGTTAGAAATCCATATTATTTCGGCTATGGAAAGGGAGCTGATTAATATTATACACACAAGACTACGACATAGATCGACATAATTCAGTTTCAACACGTTCATCAACTTATCGTGAAAACAAACAAAATTGATTTTTTTAATAAGAATTATTCCCCATTATCTACTTTTCGACTATGTTGCTTCTTCCGTGTTGCTTGTATATTAAATGCCCATCACTTACTGTTAAAAGACTCTGTTATACTTACTTTGTGTCAATTTTTGTTCATTTCAGTGTTAAAATATCTATATACATATCACAGTTAAGTGCTTGTTTTCAATCCCTCGCATATTACTTAGATTTAATATCTGTTGTCATCGTTTTACTAATTACTGTCTGTCATTCTAACGCATCAAAAATCTTAAATAAATGTTCCTTTGTAAACTTGCTTGTGTATATTCTACACTGTAAAATATCCTGCAGATTTAAATTTTCCTACACGCACCGTATGTTTGATACATACTCATATGCACACCAACCTCGTGGTGAAGGCCTAGTAGTTTTGTCACTTTTGCCAAATCATTTATAGTTTTTGCACAAAAATATGTTGAAAACAAGTGTCTGCACCATTACCTGTAATAATATATTTTAGTGGAAAGGTAGCTGCGACTCCATGCATTTATAAATAACAAAGGAGGTATTCCAGATTTGAAACTATTACAATCAATTGTTATTCGAGCTCATACAAACATATTTAGGCAATTAATTCACAGTAATAAGACATCATCAACCGTTTAATTGTAATCACATTCAGATGTGTATGTGTATAAACTAAAACATAAAAACGATAAATTTAAATTTGCGAGTTCATATCAACAGATATCTTCAGATGTAGGAATGGAAAGCTTCTACTATAATGTAAAAATACCATGATTTATTTCTGATATAACTGAAATTTTATTGTGTATTATATGTGCTTGACAGCAAATATTGACAAGGCTTCAATTAAAGTATGTTCTACAAAAGAAAATTGTCTCAATATGACACCGCTGTTTACCAGCCAACATTACCTGATGTATACAGAATCCATGTAAGTTTAGCTGGTCACCAAGATTAACCTAGATCCGCAAATTCAAATTCAAAAATTGAGTACAGCGACGAAACTAAATCACTTCCTTGTTGTCGATAGAGTATGGTGCGCCCTCTGTGCGGTTATGACAACTCAACCTGCCCTCGGAAAAGTATCTGAAGACGCTGGTGTAGGAACCAAGAGTAGCCTCCCTTCGGAGCAAGATTGACACGTTCCAAATCTTTGAGGCATTTTAAGTGCAGATAGTAACTGCAGTCGTTCCTCGCCACTGTGGACAGACAGGACCTCTTTTTATGCCCTCAACAGTACGGCCAAGGCAGACAGAGTTAATTCCCTTTAATGCAACTGATTTCAGCAAATACAAAACAACAGATTTTGAGCACAGACGTATTCACCTTTAACGTATTGAAAGAGTAAAATGTAATCAGATGCAGTTGTCGTCAGTGAGTCTGACCACCCGATCGAAAACACAGCACATATGATTCATTCTAACCTGGAAATGCAAAGGGGTAAAAAAGTCGTTTTTAACCCTGTTCTATAGAAATATAAAGCTGTATTTTATGTTGTAGAAAATGATACGTTAGTCCAGTCTGGTAAAAATAGGCATTTACTCTACTAACATGCTTACCACATGAAATGTCATTATCAATAATGACATAATGGCAATAAAAAGAGGATCGGGTTTGGTTAGTCTGGCTGACAATTCAAAAGTGGACGAAATCGGCCGCAATCTCCTATTTTACTATGAAATAGAAGCATTCTTGTCCTGTGAATGGTTTTACCCTATGACCATTTAGATGCCGTTCACTTTCTTTAGTTTAGTTAGTTTTCAGATTGAGATTATCTGTCATTGATTTCTTGAAATACTGTCAATTTACCTCAAAATATTTTGAGGATAAAAATATTCAATCCCAATTTGGTGTTCCTCAGTTAATAATGTAAAAAGAATTATATCCAAAAGCGCCGTAGACTATGTACGTCCATAACTCGGCGGTTGCTGTAAGAAAATACCGTGATAGTCAGAGTTTAATAATCAGATACAATATGACCTCCTAAACAAAGTTAACAATATGTCACTTTGACTGTAGGATGCGTGTATATAGATACTGAAATCATGTTCCGAGATAAAGAGATAATCTTCACGTGTGTTTTACGCACATGTCAGGTAATTTTGGTTTTTTGTTTCAATTCTTGATTTTTAAAATATTTTGTACGACTACAGGAGTCGGCTCAAGCGTAGTGTTGGAAAACATGTTATTAGCCAAGTGTTCTATGATAAACTGTTGACTGTCATGAACCTAAAAACATTAAACGTATACAGTAACAATAAGGCCACTTATATTAGCAGGGGCATGTTCTAAGCGCATACAACATAATGAACATTATAAAAAACTTTCTCATGAATGTTTAAACACAGTTTCCATATTCCCATAAGTACGTTGAATAATATAATATTATTATCCATGAATATACTCTGATGGCTATGAGAACACATGGAAAAATGCTCAATTTATTTTATATACGACTAATATTTGGGGTAATATCAAGATTTATATATATATATAAATGTAGATATGGCATATTTTCGTCAAATATGGACATCATATGCACACACACGCGAACGCACACACACACACACACGCACGCACGCACGCACGCACGCACACACACACACACACACACACGCACAATTATGACATACGAACTGGTGCCTTGATAAACAACGAGAACGAATGCTGTACATTGCTCGTCAATCCTTATTTGTATCATGGTTCATTCTATGACATCTATCTTCAATGTCGCAGCCTAGCCACAACAGACATTTCGTCCATTTCGCATACAGCAGCACCTTCATTCCCGATCTTGTCCCGAAGAGTCTGTATATGTTTCCATATGGAGATTACATTTCCTGACGTTCACTAAAATCTCACAGATAGTAGATTATAAATTATCGCTTAGATGGCGAATCTAAGTGGTCAGATCAAAAGATGCTGGTGAAGTCAGTTACTGAATGTTACACAAACGTGGTGCTTGCATGTTCTTGAATATGACTATTTTAGTCAATTATATAATGCATGAAGTGTACCCCTTCAGTTGAAACTACTCTCTACAGAAACGGTTATGATTCTGTACTTCATGAATAGGGAAGGTGGTGATTTCAGAACCCATTTCTATAAGAACAGCAATACAGGGCGATTCTCTTCTTCCTTTGCTTTTCTGTTTGTCACTCAATCCATTACGCCTACTTAACAAAGAGGACCACCTCAGCACTATAGGTACTATCAGGCCTATAGGTACTTGGGATTGCAGGTTAGAGACAAAACCCAGAATGCCCATATAAATGTCGGCTCAGAGAGTTATATAATCCATTCGAAAACAATATTGTTATGCTGGTTCTCGACTAACAGAGTTATGATCCATTCGAAAAACAATATTGTTATGTCGATTATCGGTTCAGAGAGTTTTGATCCATTCGAAAAGAATAATGTGCTCAGAGGGTTATAATCCATTCAAAAACAATATTGTTTTGTTAATTGTCGACTAAAAGAGTTACGGTCCATTCGAAAAACAATATTGTTATTTTGGTTATCGCCTCAGAGAGTTATGATACATCCCAAAACAATACTGTTATGTCAGTCGTCACAGCTAGAGAGATATGATCCATTTGATCAGTTTTGTGGTGAATACCTTCAGTCTACTGTAATATAATCCATAAATATCATTACTCCACAATGACTTACCTGTAGAAAATTATCTATAGAAAACTATCTTTGAAAATTCAATTAAGGTAAATGAACGTTCAGTAGTACTGAAGTGGAATTGATAACCAATGTGTGTAGAAGAGTCTTATAAAAACACACACGCACGTACGCACACACACAAAAACAACCAACCAAACACACACACACATACACACACAAACACACACGTTTACATGGCTTTTATATGGCATAGTTTTGATTATGAACATATTAAAATAGATACATTGCATCTCTTGTTTATTTTGGTTTTAATGTATTTGATGAAGATAGTTTGTTTTACATTGTATATATCTATTACCTTTACCTTACTGTTTAATTGCTGGCAGGTTCTTCATAAATGTACAGTACAACGCAACCATTGGATATATATGGTTTGTAAATTGGTATAAAACATTTTCTTTTACAGGTGACATATCACGCAGCTGTTCTCGATGAGATCAAACGATCGATGCGCACGAAAAAAATCGTCTAGTACAGACACATAGTGAATTATTTGCTCCGCTTTCTGGAAGTTGGTGCATCAATGACGAAGCATACGACTTTATCGATAAAACATTTGATGCTTTCTTGCATAGGGCGACGTTTCGGTGTAGTTTCTTAGTTAGAAGAACGATGTAGGAATCTGCACTGAAACATCCCTCTATGCAATAAACAAGAAGTTGTTATCCATGTAAATACAGTCGTATGCTTCGTTACGAACCGGAAACATTATGAAGCATCTCAATATGTACAAAACCGTAGCTAAAAGAACGATGTAAGAATCAATACCGCTCTATGCAATAAACATGAATTTGTTATCCATACAGTCGTAGTTTTAAAAAAGATCAACCACAAAGGTTGGTGTTGACAAGGCCCTTTTTCGCTCATTTGAAGTTTTATATTACTTAGAACACTCACTTTATGTGAAAGCTGTTCCTTTTACGCTTGGAACTATGAGGTTCATGACATTATCAAATATTAACAATTTACAAATCCATACGTTTGGAATGTAATGGGTGTCGCGGGTAGGGCAAGATGTTCTCGCTTTTCGAGAACACCGGTATTTAATAATGGTTAATTCATAAATACCCGCGTATGGAGGGAGGCGAACATTAATTAAGCGATTTCCTGTGATTATGGAAAATGTTTGTTTCATATATTTACTGACAAAGAAAAATATGCTCGTGTGATTAGGCTTTCGGCCATGTTCACGTGCAAATCATGAAAAACGCTTGTACAACGTGAATTTAAAAAAAATCTTTTTCTAAATCAATTTACTGTCATGCAATTTGATTTCAAAATAATATCACCTCCAAAATGAAATATCCCCAACTATTTTTGATAGTGTATAAACAGTCTGGGCACATGATATTTCAAAGAGTGCCATACCACTCTTGCTCAGGCGTTGTTGATTTGATGGAATCATGTAAAGGAAATTTCTAAATGTGAAGCATCGATGACAAAAATGATGTCCGATGGAATTCACTATTTTGACTTGTACCACACGTTCACGATTTTTTCCAGATGAACAATTAACTAAACTTTGCATATGTTTATGATGGGTTCCACCAGTGGGGCAGGATACGCTCACTTTTTCGCGAAGACCTTTCATCATCCCTGTTTTCATAGTTATTCAATCAATCTTTATTTTCTTTGTAGTGGAGGCCATAGGCCCAGGCTACACTTCAGGATTTCAGAGCGGTACATATGTGCATATATAGTTCAGAAGATAATAAGTTAATTTACAAAGTATACAAAAGGAAATATGATATTATTGGCATAGAAGTGAATCTCTAAGTTTCATTGCATTGTGTATATAAATAGCTAGGTTTTTTACAATATATGGATTGCCAGTTGACATGAGCATATTAAACTTATGAATAGTGGGATTAGAATAAAAGTTATGTGGTAAATACAAACATCTCAGATGTTGATAACATTTACATACCAAAATAAAATGAACTTCATTTTCAATAAAGTTATCTTTACATACAAAACATAATCTATTTGATTAATATATCGACCTTTTTCAATTTGGAGGCGGTGTGAAGAACATCTGATTTTAGCAAGGACCGATCGGAATTTTGAAATTGATAAATCTTTTATGTAAAATTCAACGTTAAATGAGATTTTAAAACAAGAATAAAGTTAAAATTTGGGACTATTTACAAGCGATTTGTGCCATTCTTGTTCATAACTTGCTCTTAGTCTAAAAACAAATTCTGATATGAATTTATCGATATTACATAAATTTTTCTGCTGTTCCCACATAAAGTAATTCATAAACACAAGCTCACGATATAGTCGGAATTGTATAAACGAATCTGCTTTTAGCAGAGATTTCTTATGGATGTGGAAAGGGTTTTGTCGCTTTGATTTAGTATACATGATATCGCCTCAAACTTGCTGATGCGTCGTAAAGCAATACTCACTAGTTCACTAGTCTATGAAATAACCTTAATCGCAAGCAGACACTTGCACACTCCCCTTGGGTTAAACATTGTTTATTGTTATAGCTTATCTTTATGTGCACCAACACAAACTGACTCCCTGCAAGTAAATACGTAAACTAACCGTCATGATCGCGATTAGAATTGATATTCGGTAGCCCATGCTTATCGTAAGGGGCGACTAACGGGATCTTCAGACTGACATCATATAGCTAGATTATGGCTGAATGCGGCATTAAACAGCACACAAAATAAAGATGAAAACTGATAGCTACTGAAATACATTTGGATGCCAGGTCCTAAAACACCAACGGCTAAGTAATTGGGGCGTTTATGAGTGCAGGTGGTACCTATAATTCCAGAGATGAGAGAAAGACACAGAGACATTTTCCTTCGATTTGATACCAGCACACTCGGCTCCCGATATATTTATTTCGTTCCTGGCAGTATAATAATTGTCAGTATTTTACTTGCAATGATTGACTTTACGAAGACCAATGCCCTTTACAACTAGGGAAGCACATCCAGGGGAGCAGCTGTATGTCATTCTTCCACGTCGGCGGATTCGAACAACATAGTAATTCTCTCACCCATTTATTCATTTTTTATCATATTTTGTTGTGACCTTTTCCTGAAGGCTAATCAGTTTTGGGAATGGGATTTGCTAAACATATTGCATGGATTTGTCCTGTGTAAGGTTTGAAACATCTACCGATTCAATCTGAAAATGCAAGCAATACTAATCCTTTGCTTGCCTCTAACTAAATCATCTACGCTTTTGGCTTAAGAGAGAAGAATACCTTTAGCACAGATCATCAGCACCTCACACTCCAATTCTTTTATATGAATGACCTTAAACTTCTTGCCACAGGAGAATCCAAGAGAAATACAACATTCTTCATTTGAAATGTGGCAACGTACAAAAGGAGGATCAGTCAAGTTACTACTGACAGGAATTATCGACCATCATTGAAGGAAACACCCGTATCACTCTGTCATTTTCATTAATTACTGTATATGACATTTATAACCTTAATTGTCAGCTCCCTTGGCCGTGTCTGCCATTGCATCAACTGGTCCAGGAAAGTGCTATTGTTTCTTTACCTGTCCATTGTTAACTCTTTGTCTGTCAATTGTTGTCAAAAACTGTATATATGTCCACATCTATATTGTCAATCAGTCCGGTATTCCGACTGTTTGTGTAGGACGACCGCGAGCAGGACAATGCCACTGGTAGGAAATGCCCTGAGGTCGAGCTGGAACTCTGCTCACCTCACTTTTGTCAGAACCGGCAACCCAGCTCATTGCTGTCTGTGTATTTGTTTATCATGTACTGTATAGTCAACTAAAGAAGTTTAAATTCAACTATTCCTTCGTCTTCGTCAATATATTGTTCGTATAATTCTGAAATAATTCCCCTGCCAACAAACATACGCGTTGACACAAATATAAGAATCACAACAGGGACACAGTTGAGGTTTTTCAGAGCTTTTGTAGATAATCATATTCGAGAGATTTTTTGGAGATTTTTTGTGTTTTGCAGTTACTTTCTTAGAACTGTGACATACAAAGTGACGATAGAATAATGAGCAGTTTGTTCTTGGTATGAGAGTTGCTAATCAGGGGAGGTGACATGGGGCTTAATGTTGCTTTCAGTGTTATTACTCTACTGTTACGACGTATACAGGTTACATATGGTAGTGAAAAACAAATACACCCATCGTTCGTTTATGCCCTGTTAACAACAGATATGTCGTATGTTCTGATTTTTTTAACATGAGCATTCGAGTCATAACAGATTTTACCATAGCGATATTATGTAAGTTTTGCCTTACAATTCCTACATATTACTTATCAGCCCTATTGAGTAAATTACCTACAACATAAAAGGATTGCTGAAATTTGATTCTTTTTCTAACAAAAGCTATGGCTGGATCTATTTCGGCCTTGTTGACACGCCATGATTGGAAACCTTGTGGTGAGGGTTTTACGACGCTTTTAGCAAATTCCAGCAATATCATGGAGGGGGACACCAGAAAAGGGCTTCATACGTTGCACCCACGTGGGGAATCAAACCCAGGCTTTCGGTGTGACGAGCGAACGTTTTAACCACTGGGCTTCCCCGCCGTCCTGTCCAGACGTGAAGTATGGTGTATGGGTAGTATCAAACGGCTAACATGGTTTCGACCTATTTTCTTCTTTCCAAGTATTTTAAAATTAGACTTAATTTATCCACTGTACTTAAATTGATTCTCAGATGTCCGATCATAAGATCGATCATAAGATTATTTAATCTTCTCATGTTGCTGGTTATGACGATGATATTCAGCACATACGGTCTAAATTTGGTGAAGTATCTTCGACCGAGTAGTCAACATGATATGAGGCTCTACCTACATACCTACCTACCTACACGCCCACCCACCCATCTACCTACTAACCTACACGCCCATACACCCACCCACCAACCTACCTACCCATCCATCCATAGATATGTGTGTTCATGTACATTGGTGTATATGATACACCCAATCTGTGCAAGTGCGTGCGTTGCGTGCATTGCATTGTGTATTGCGTGCATTGCAAATTTGTGTTAGAAATGTTTCGACAACAAACCACCAGCTAAACTCCAAAAGTTTGATTATAAGATTAACCACTCGTCCTATCTCAACACGCATGACACATACAGGTGACACACTTAGAAATACCATCATCAGTAGCAAGGACTCCTGTCAGAATCAATAGCACTAAACATGATTTATATATGTAAATGTGTAACACACTGATCATTATGTATCACGTAACATTTAATGTAAACACTATCGGACAATGCAGATCAATACAGCACGGTGACGTACATCGAAACTTACGTTCCCGGGGAATAGTCGTATCAGTGTACCATATGCTGACATAACTTTCACTGGTACAAGGTCATCCATACATAGTAGATACAGGTTGAGTGTGGAATCTCTCACTGAAGCCTGTTTGTACGCTCCACGGGAGAATGACACATCAGTACTTATGTGATATCAGACAACACTGTACTCAACATAAATGAGTATGAACTACAATATAACATTGCTCGTAGTAGATACTTGGAGTGTCTATGGAAGGGGAATCAACTACATGTATTGCGATAACGATAGTCTATTGCGACCAACTATAGTTTTTCTCTCCTTGAAATGTCTCATTTGAAGTCATTTCCCAAATGAAAATGTAGTTTATATGAAATAAAAACAAGTTGAAGTAGTTTCAGTTTCTTTTGATAACTGACAAGAAACTTGAAACCCAGAAACTTGAAACTTCATAATAACATTTAGGGCATGTTTTAAGATAATCGGAAAGCTAAACAAAATTAAATTGTCGACATTTTTCAGCTATATATGTTCAGTTCAAGCTTGACAGATTTTGTAACAATTCTTAGTGCAGTCTCATAATCTATATGGTGTTTCTCAATATCAACCTAACCTTTGCAGGAAAGAATATAGGAATTGTGAAACATGGTTTATTTACCAATTGTTGTGACGTTCAACAGTTATACATTTTCGTATTACTGTTACCATTTCAGATTCGAAATACCTCAGTTTAACGTTGTATTTTACTGTATTCTTTCTCAAATTATGGCAAACATGTGTATTATTGGTAATGACTCAGAACGAGAACGTGGGCGACATGTTTGCGGGTTGCTAACGTCACACTCATCAATATTCCATGTAAATGAGACCAGTCTGTAGCCGTGGACGTCTGAGTCTCGACCAGACAATCCAGTGACTGGTGTCATGTGCATCACTCAATGCCGTCGGGATACGATGGCACGACATCAATCAATTCAACGCCCTTGAACACCGGTACATTCAGACGTCTCATACAACCTGGGTTCCTGGGACGCAGTTCCGACGGGGAATTCCTACAGGACTGTGAGTGTAATGCACACGCCACTCTGAATATTCCAGTTATATCACGACGCCTCATCTTTATATGACAGGAAAACGCGAAGGAGTGATGAAGTTTACCACTTACCATAAGAGTCTAGCATGCCAAAGGACGCAACTCTGCACAGGGAATTGCGGCGCCTTAACCAAATGGGTCACCCCTGCCCGTCAAGAGTGAGTGAGTTTAGGTTTACGCTTCACCCAGCAATATTCCACCTGTATGGCGTTGTGGTGATTAATTGAAATAATCGAAGATTGGTCGCAGTGACAAAACGCCCGAGCAATCGATTATGCTTTCTCATAATCGAACACAAACAATTCTGGAACACTTGTTTTCATAAACAATATTTTTCACAAGGTTGGTTTTGTCTGTTACATATCATAAGCACATGATTGAATTTATCTTAAAGACACCAAGAAATTTATGTTCCTAACATTCTAGTCATCCTTTAAAGATTTGAAATTTTGCCAAGCCCCCAACCCCCCAAAAAAATAAAAAAATAAAATAAAATAAAAAATTTAAATTTTTTTAAAAATAACTACATGTTTTTTTCCTTATTTTTGTGTGCATTAACAAATTTCAGAAATGACGCTAACCAATTATTTTCGATGTTTGATCGGTGGTATTGAACCAATCATCAATTATGAGATTTTAACAAATTCCCAACACTACTATGGCGGCGGTCTGTAAATAATCGAATCTGGTCAAGACAATCCGGTGACCAACAGCATGAGCATCGATCTACACATTTGGGATACGATAACATGAGTCAATCAAGTAAGCGAGCCTGACCTCCCGATCCCGTAAGTCGTCTTACGACAAGAATGGGTTGCTGAAGACCAATTCCAACCCGGACCTTCACGGGTATGCGCCAGCCAAGAGGATGACTTGATCGAGTACTACAATTGCGCGTAATGGCTCTGGATTACCTGTCATGTGAAAACAATACTGATGCAAGCTTCTAATATCACGGATGACCAAGTACACGGATATAAAGTCCTGATGTGTCAGGGAACATTGCAATCAGACCTGACTACTGATCCTGTGAGGTGCTGTGGTTGCACGTTATCCTTCTATACAGCATCCTTTCAGCACTGACGGCACCAAGCGTATAAAAAGGCCGAATTTGACTCGTTCCTCTCCAGAAGGATTTCATTTTGCCATTGAAACATCAGAAGTACTTTGGACAAGAAAGGTAACGCTATTTCTGTTTTAGTCTATTAGTATCAATCGTTGAATTAGAACTAACTTCTTTGAGAGGCATTTAGAAGTTGGAGCAGTAAGAAAGGATAACTTTATATGAATGAAGAACTAGCTTAATAGAACTAACTTCATTACAATCTCTTCGACATAGAAACTATTTAAATTTTCGGCTTGAAAAATATAATAATTTAAGTATAATCAACTGATAAATCTTTCTTTTCACTTGAAATATCATTATAAAGTTAGGAAATACTTGACAGAGAAAATGTATTAGGTTTAAATGCATCATCTCAGTTTCTCAGAGTCGCAACTGTAATTTGTTTGTTCGAATTGGAAATGAAAATAATTATAAAAATATAGCTTCAGCTGTGATAAACTCCAAACATTTGTCAAGACAATATCAAGTATATGGTAACCAGTATTATTTTATTACACATACATTTTTTCATAAACAATAGCTAATAGTAATATAATGGGATCTTGTTGCTTGTGCTTCATTTGTCTTTGTGTATATGATTGTAGGTGTAGATAGAAATAACCTTGAAACGTTACAGAGCAATATGTATATATGAAAATCTCCCAATATTTCTAAGACGTGTTCTGTGGGGAAAGGTTAGGTCGCATTGTTTTCTGATGATGCCACCAATCAGACCTCGACAAGGAGATAAACCAAACTCAAGGCCATCTCCACCTCCCTGAATGGTTACCCCCTCATCCTAGCTATCAAAACCACCATGCAGTGCTACCATCCAAAACAACAGACCCAGAATCAGACCAGCCCCGTCACCAATAAGCGCCACCATCCTACACGTATAGGTAGGACCAACACCATACAGCCATGAACCGCGTCCAGGGCATTCATTTGCTGTGTGTCAGGGACTCATTTTTGAAATTGCTTGTGTTGTTAGTAAACTGCTGCCTTAGTAAACTATATCCCTTGAGTGTTCCCTATCCGTACCATCTATGAATCAGGCTTCTATCAACATATCAGGCTTCTATCAACTTCTCTGGCTTCTATCAACTACCTGTCCATATCAACTCTGTATCATTACGGAGTATGAACAAACTTCATTTAACAAATGAAGATGTTGATATAAAAACAACTTTGACTCGTGTTCATTACTTCCAAATGCCCTTAAAAAATCCAAATAGATACTCAGACATTGTATTCAATGAAAAACAAATCAGTTTCGTTGAGCAGTGGTGCGAGCGGTGACGAATGTGACGACCACACAACCCATTTTTTCCGGTCTTTGTTTCGATCTCCTTACGATCTCAACACGAATATGTCTATCACCTCTACAACTGGCTGATGGCTAGACATACGGGTGGTGTGGTCTAAATGACAACTATAATTCACTTCATATTGATAGTATTCTTAACGCCTGTTCAAGCCTCTCCTGATCCACGTCATCTTTACAACACAGATCCTTGATGCGGCAAATGTTTCTGACCAGGGGATAGGAGACTGCCTCTATTCTTACCTTCACTGGATGGTAAGTCAACTCATTTTAGGTTAGATATTTCACATAGTTAAATTTTGGTATGGTTAAATTTCCCAAATGTGTTTATTCGTACATTTCACCAAAACCGATCTGTAAATAATTGATCAACAGTCATCGATACTATTGTGCTGTAAGGATAGACTATGACATTAATATATAATCAACAAATAAAGATAAAACAGTAATCACAAGGAATCTCTATAATTCCATTCAGACTGTGGTCAATTCGTATATGCAGGTGGTCAGGCTCGCTGGCTTGGTTGACACATGTCATCGGTTCCCAAATGCGTAGATCGATGCTCATGCTGTTGATTACAGGATTGTCTGGTCCAGACTCGATTATTTACAAACCGCCGCCATATAGCTGGAATATTGTTGAGTGCGGTGTAAAACTAAACTCACTCATTCACTAAAGTTACATTCAACTTTACCTGTCACATTAGATCTGGTGTTAATGTAGGAAGAATGTCTTATCTTAAATGCATGTCACACATATACTTTTCGCGAACATCTCTGCCACCACTTATCCATTCGAGTCTATTCAGTGATCCATTCAAATATGTTTCACCTCTATTCTTCTATTTACGCCACAAAATAACCAGTCTCGATTGTCCAAAAGTGATTATCCATTTAGTGTGAAAGGCAAATTATCTATGATCAATGAAAATCAGTTTCGTACTTTGCTGAATAGAACAGTCCACATTTAAACAGCCTCTACAAACACCGTAAATGATTCATGCATCATCCAATGAGTAACGTCTACCTCATACGCGTAGCTGCTACTTGACATGCGTGACCTCTACCTCACATGCTTGACTGCTACCTCACATACGTGACCTCTACCTCACATGCGTGACTTCTACCTCACATGCGTGACCTCTACCTCACATGCTTGACTGCTACCTCACATGCATGTCGCGTGACGTCTACCTCACATGCTTGACTTCTACCTCACATGCGTGACCTCTACCTCACATGCTTGACTTCTACTTTATCGACGTGCTCAGCAAAAACCGTAATTGGCTCCCTAAATATAAATGATCCTGCAGACCAACATCAAATATATAATGAGTTCAAAGCTGCGTTACTTTCCGTCAAATGTAAAATCACACAACAGCTGTCGCTTCGTCAAGAGTAATCCTGCAACAACTATAAGGTCATTTGCATATTTTCCGTGCTTAAAATATAACAGGAGGTGACGTATTATGAAACTTCACTTTACACAATGACAGGAACCTTTTGGTACGTTTTAAGGCGGAAAAACAATATTTTGTAACGTTATTGTTACCTTGTATCCAAATGAATAGAAGTTTCAGATGTTTGGGTTAAAACATGATGATATTACTAATGTGAATGAAATTCCTAAATATGTTTTAATGATCAAACTATTTAGATTCGGTACTTTGTCTTAGTAAACGTTTCACAGTGTCATCAGCTTGTACCGCGTGCCATAGTAAGAACATAGCAATACCGCGATAATAGAGAGTTGCTTCATTTTCCGGGTGAAACGAGACAATCGCAATTGCCGCAATGGTAGTAAACGAATTGCGACTATGTGCCACATTATTTGCGACAGAAATAAAGATTAAACATCTGTCAACTGAAAATAGATATAAAATGCTAAATGTCAGTAGCCGTTCATAATCCCGATGGCGACAACCTTAACTACCGCGATAATAGAGGGTCCCATGATATATAACAGATATACCCATCGTTGTTTACGCCCTGTCAACAACAGGTATGTCGTATAGTCGCTTTAGAACATGAGCGTTCGAGTCAAACCAGATTTAATGCAGCGACATGATGTAAGCAATGCCTTGAAACGCCTACGTATTGCTTATCAGCCCTTTCTTATCCAAACCTACTTATCCAAACCTACATACCTACTTACCTCACATGCGTGACCTCTACAACACATGCGTGACCTCTACCTCACATGCGTGACTGCTACCTCACATGCGTGACCTCTACCTCACATACGTGAGTTCTACCTCACATACGTGGCCTCTACCTCACATGCATGACTGCTACCTCACATACGTGACCTCTACCTCACATACGTGACCTTTACCTCACATGCGTGACCTCTACCTCACATACGTGACCTTACCTCACATGCGTGACCCTCTACCTCACATACGTGACCTCTACCTCACATGCGTGACTTCTACCTCACATGCTTGAATTCTACCTCGCCTCACATGCTTGACTTCTACCTCACATACGTGACTTCTACATCACATATGTGACCTCTACCTCACATGCGTGACTTCTTCCTCACATGCTTGACTTTTACCTCACATACGTGACCTCTACCTCACATACGTGACTTCTACCTCACATGCATGTCGCGTGACCTCTACCTCACATGCTTGACTTCTACCTCACATGCTTGACTTCTACCTTACATGCTTGACTTCTACCTCACATGCTTGACTTCTACCTCACATGCGTGACTTCTACCTCACATACTTGACTTCTACCTCACCTGACATGCTTGACTTCTACCTCACATGCTTGACTTCTACCTCACATGCATGTCGCGTGACTTCTACCTTACACGCGTGACTTCTACCTCACATGCGTGACCTCTACCTCACATGCTTGACTTCTACCTCACATGCTTGACTTCTACCTCACATGCGTGACTTCTACCTCACATGCTTGACTTCTACCTCACATGAATGTCGCGTGATTTCTACCTTACATGCGTGACTTCTACCTCACCTCACATGCTTGACTACTACGTCACCTCATATGCTTGACTTCTACCTCACATGCTTGACTTCTACCTTACATGCATGTCGCGTGACTTCTACCTTACATGCGTGACTTCTACCTCACATGCGTGACTTCTACCTCACATGCTTGATTTCTACCTCACATGCATGTCGCGTGACGTCTACCTCACATGCTTGACTTCTACCTCACATGCGTGACCTCTACCTCACATGCTTGACTTCTACCTCACATGAATGTCGCGTGACTTCTACCTTACATGCGTGACTTCTACCTCACCTCACATGCTTGACTACTACGTCACCTCATATGCTTGACTTCTACCTCACATGCTTGACTTCTACCTTACATGCATGTCGCGTGACTTCTACCTTACATGCGTGACTTCTACCTCACATGCGTGACTTCTACCTCACATGCTTGATTTCTACCTCACATGCATGTCGCGTGACGTCTACCTCACATGCTTGACTTCTACCTCACATGCGTGACCTCTACCTCACATGCTTGACTTCTACCTTATCGACGTGCTCAGCAAACACCGTAATTGGCTCCCTAAATATAAATGATCCTGCAGACCAACATCAAATATATAATGAGTTCAAAGCTGCGTTACTTTCCGTCAAATGTAAAATCACACAACAGCTGTCGCTTCGTCAAGAGTAATCCTGCAACAACTATAAGGTCATTTGCATATTTTCCGTGCTTAAAATATAACAGGAGGTGACGTATTATGAAACTTCACTTTACACACGGCAGGAACCTTTTTGGTACGTTTTAAGGCGGAAAAACAATATTTTGTAACGTTATTGTTACCTTGTATCCAAATGAATAGAAGTTTCAGATGTTTGGGTTAAAAACATGATGATATTACTAATGTGAATGAAATTCCTAAATATGTTTTAATGATCAAACTATTTAGATTCGGTACTTGTCTTAGTAAACGTTTCACAGTGTCATCAGCTTGTACCGCGTGCCATAGTAAGAACATAGCAATACCGCGATAATAGAGAGTTGCTTCATTTTCCGGGTGAAACGAGACAATCGCAATTGCCGCAATGGTAGTAAACGAGTTGCGACTATGTGCCACATTATTTGCGACAGAAATAAAGATTAAACATCTGTCAACTGAAAATAGATATAAAATGCTAAATGTCAGTAGCCGTTCATAATCCCGATGGCGACAACCTTAACTACCGCGATAATAGAGGGTCCCATGATATATAACAGATATACCCATCGTTGTTTACGCCCTGTCAACAACAGGTATGTCGTATAGTCGCTTTAGAACATGAGCGTTCGAGTCAAACCAGATTTAATGCAGCGACATGATGTAAGCAATGCCTTGAAACGCCTACGTATTGCTTATCAGCCCTTTCTTATCCAAACCTACTTATCCAAACCTACATACCTACTTATCCAAACCTACATACCTACTTATCCAAACCTACATACCTACCTACCTATCATCCATTCATCCATAAATAAATATGTGTGGCAAATATCTGTTACGCCCAATCTGTGCAACAAACCATGAGAGTTTACTTCTTCATAATATACAACTGGACACAAGTAGGTTAACACTGCAGTTTGTGAGATTATCCTGTCCTCCTGTTTGCAACACATGGATAAAACATATGTGAAACACGTGTCAAGCAGCATATTGTAGTGACGATTCAGTGCACATCGATATGTAGCTATTCATTATGCAAATCTGCTTAACTCCAAACTCTTTAAGACATCGGCTAGTACAGTATCTAAACATACACGAGGCCAGCCAACAACTTAAACGCATGTAACTGTAAAAGCGTGCTATTTGTGATTAGCCACTCGCATTTCAACGGATGTGTTGCATGACGCTGAAAATGATAGCAATCCTGTCTTTCAAACATATACCTTACTACCTGACGCACACTGTGTCTTTGATCAATATAAAGTCTTCATCAGATATGCAGTTAGTGTTTGCTGTTTCAAAGATCACGTATCAAAAGTAGCAAGTTAGATAACACATCCCGCCACAACCGCACCAAGAAGGGTACTTTAACATGGCTCCAGCTAGGCCAGGCCAGGACGGTGTATATGTAAAGAAAAGAGCCTGCATTTTGACAGGGAATCCTGAACATATGTTCACTATCTCTGTAATGGGTACGTGCATATCCGCACATGTTATGATGGGGGGTTGTTCCCTATAATCTAGCCTTGCTCCAAGGCTGTACCGACGACTAAGTCCACGGGCGTATAGTAATTCTATCACTTAAATAGGCCAGTCAAGGATGCCACTCTAACAGACTGGCGTCCTTGACTTGCCTATGTACTTGTATAGTAATTCTATCACTTAAATAGGCAAGTCAAGGACGCCAGAGGGATATATAAATATATATATATATATCCCTCTAACAGACTGGCGTCCTTCACTTGCCTATTTAAGTGATAGAATTACTATATATATATATGTTTAAACTATTAATTATTACCTTAGAGACTTGTGCAAGTCTACCTATAATCATGCTCAGCATAAACCTTCGGACAAAGGAATGCATGTGCTCATCTTTGATCGAGGCTAAAAATCCAAAAGAAACGTCGCACGATAGAGGTTTGTGAAAGCACGCACTTTCATTCACTTTAATTAACAATCAAAACGGAGGATTGAGTTCAAAAACTTGACAATTATGGTTAACATATTTTCGGGAATCACATTTCGAGTTCACACAAACAAAATCACCATAATATTTATCTTAATGGTACCATTAAGATAATGCCACTCCCTCCCTTAATGGTACCATTAAGATACCCCAAAGTCAGTATCGAGTGTTCCCTCCATGGGCATCCATGAAAACGTTACATCGTCTGTACAAGGAATGAATTAGCTGGTTGATTAAGGCCGTTGGCGCTTGGGTCCATACTCTGCGAAATGCCTGATCGAGTCCAGCCACAGTTGTCGGCCTTAGTTGGAGGTCATTCAGTCTTCTTTGAATCTCGCCCAAAAGGTGTTCTATTGGACTTAATTCAGGACTGAGTGCACGCCATTGTAGGTTTAGATGCCATGTTGTCTTAGGAAGTCCAATGTTGTTCTGGCAGTGTGGGTACAAGCGTTGTCTCGCTGGAAGGTGTGATTTATGTGACGTCCAAAATGTGGTACAACGTGAGGTCTTATGACTTGGTCAATATAGCCAGCAGCTGTCACGTCACTCCCTCATCCTGGATCGAGATTCTGGAACACCACAGTGCCAACTTTCTGGTTCAGACCGATTGCACCCTACACCATGATGCTTGGACCATCCCACGATTCTCTTTCAACAATACATTCATCGGAAAACATACTCTCACTCTGCCATCGGCTGTCGAAACACAATGTCGGCTTTCATCAGAAAAAGGCGCAGTTCTCCATTGTATATTACACCAATTTCGACGCTGAGTTGCCCATTGCAATCGGTTTGGGCGGTGACGAGCGGTGAGGACAGGGCCACGATATGGTCTGTGACAGCAGAAGTTTCTTCCGCGCAAACGTCGATGCACTAGTACTGTATCGGCACTAATGGGTCTGTTGTGAGACCCAATGGTCTGGCGTGCTGTTTCCGTTGCTCTGGGGAAGCGATCCTGCGGATGGTCTTGACGTTGTGATGTTTCTGAAGGTCGCCTACTGCGTGGACGGTCTTGGATGCTGTTAGTGACCTGATTCCGCTCCTGCAGAGTCGGTAGATTGTCTTAACATGGACATTATTAAAATGATAGGCTACTCTCCGTGCAGTCTGGCCAACTTGCAATCGCCCAAGGCGTAGTTCCTCTGATCTCTCGTAACTCGTCGCATGGCGATTCTGCCAAAACAAAAATGATTTCAGGCGAGTTTGGGACTCGCTTTCATTGGTAGGGTTGTCACGATATGCACGTGCATTTTCATTTTCACGAATGTCATACGGAACCTTTTACCACCTTTGCTGATATGCTTTTTCATCTGATAATACACTGATGTTGGTAATAACTGTCAATTTGGATTGAAAAACATGTACAATCATAATAAAAACACCACCTGGTTTGAAAGGCGACGTTTCCTTTGTGGTTCAGTACAAGAAATGATTATTCCTTGATATATATGATACATGTGTTGTGCGGTGGACCTTATGTTTGAAATTATTTGGCGACTGTTTTCAGCCTACTAACGTTTGTAACGTTTTCACAAATCCAATTTTCAAGTGTTTACTTCTTTTGCCCGGCAGTTTATATCATTTGTTATTGTAAACAACAGACACTTCCTTGTGCAATCCCAAATATAACATATGATACTTCCATATTTGGTCGTCTGTGTCGAGTGTATTGTCCGACGTGTTCGTATGTTCAGTTCAAAATAATATGGGTCTTTGTGTTTAAGGACAAATGTGTACTTTGTATGCAGTAAATGTTTTATCTTAAACGAACACCTTGTTTACTCGTCCACTGTACAAATACTCGTATATCATATTAGTGGATTGCCACGTAGAGCGACAATAGACCTACAGTGTCGGATATATTATTGTACATGCAGTGTTTATAGTTGGCGGTGGTTATCAACCATCACATGTTAACCGGTTTGTGTATAGTGTTACAAGTGAGATATCTGTGATATAACTACGTAGGTATAATAACAATATTTCGATTCTGTTGATACGGAGGGTAGAATCACTAGATTTTCGTGATCTGTATCATGAAATTTGCTGTGCATATTCCCTCTGTTTACCGTGTTTGTGTATAGGGTTACATGTGAGAGATCTGTAACACAACTGCGTGTATAGAGGGAGGTGGCACGTGTTGCTTTATACATACTCACGTAATAGGTGTCTGTATTGTCAACACCGTCGTAATGGTTTGAACTACCTGACTGACTGACTGGCTTTTGCAAAGTTTGGAATCGTTCCAATATAATCTGCGTGTTCTGAATCGTGAGGTCATGATAACCTTTCGAGTATATATCATACATAAAGTGTGAGTGAATGCTCGAGATTTTTTTCAAGCTCCTCTTATCAGTAAAGAGGGCATGTATGTGAGTCTGCTTAAACATATGTGACTCTCGCTGTCTGCCACGCGTCCAGGTCTCGGGGAATGTGTGCTGATTGTTTCCATTTCCCCGAGAAATGAACCAGTTCAATAGATACAATGACCGAGATTATAACATGCTGTATGACACGTGAGTACTGGTGTGCGGTGTACAGTTGTAAATATTTACTTCTATTGGGAAATTGGGTGAATTGGGTGCTCCCGGTAGCGCAGGACTTGCTTACCCTTTTCGCGAACACCTGGTGTCATCAATGATCGTCAGTGGTCCATTCATACAATTGTCACAACTATTTTGCGTGCTACACCAAATAGAATGGGTTTCTGAGGATGGTAAATACTGGGTATTCTTTAGCTGTGACTACATATACTTACAGATATAAGATAAACACCTATGGCAAACGACAAAAAGGGGATAAGGAACGACGAGCTGCTCATTGTCAGTATCCAGGAAAGGTTCACTGTGTCCACGAATGGTGTCATTCTGATCAAACTTTGAGCATGTGTCGATTGGACCGATAAAAAAGATGTGAAACATAGATATCAATATAGCCCGATATAGAAGGAACTCTGACGGTCTTAGCCTTGGGGATATGTCTTGCCACTTCGAGTCTTCATGCATATATAATATGAGTCCAGCTATTTCTTCTTGCCAAACTCCTTTATACTACCAGCGCAAGGTCTTTCGCCGTTCAACGGCTCTTCAGGTGTACATGTCGCTATGTCGTCATCATGCATATGACGTTACAGTTAGTGACAATATATGTATTATATATATATAGTCACTAACTGTAAAGTCATATGCATGATGACGACATAGCTATTACCATAATGAGTCGCCTATGACGACACTCGGCTTTCATTGTACACCTGGTCTCCTGTGTATCTAGTTCATGTGGGAGAATCAGTGAATGATTGGTTATTTGACCATTACTGAACGATATCATCGCTATATTAAAGCTTCATCCTGGCCATTTGTCACGTCTTGGTGTTACTAATTTGAGTAGATAATCCAATTGATATGCATAGAGAAACATAAGTAAAAAGGAGGACGACAATTGGTGCCATTGTGGAAGCATTCTTCCTGCCCAAAGTAAGCACTGGGTATTTTTTTCCGAATGAACACATTCATCTCATTTCTCAGAATGTTCCCCTATTAAGTAAAATGCATCTTGCTTTGGATTTGTGTCATGATAGTTGAAGTTACGTGAAACCTTTCCTAGGTTAAATCAAGTGCTTTTCTTTTTGATTTGTGTACCGGTATTCAGGAAGTTAAGATAACTGCAATGGTGACCAAGATGGACACCGTACTTTGACACCCTTTAGATAAAGTACAAACACAACAAGAACCTGTTGTTGGGCTGTATTATTTACAGTTACCTGTATCTTGTATTGAGAGACACATTCCCAGGTAGGTTCTTAAACTACACACCTACTCCAGCAGAAAATATCAGATCCCCAACCAGTTGTTTAAATGAAAATATGTGAATCGCTGTAACCAAAACTCATACAAAAGAAAGTTACACTATTATCTTTTAACTGTCCTAATTGAACTGGTTGTGAATCTTACTCGTAGCTAGGCACAGGTAATGTTACCAGTATTCACATATTGATTGATCGATTCCTCGTTCATCACTGCCAGTGAATATTGATCTTTCCGCGAAAACTGCGTTCCTGCGTTTCTGCGCTCTATAATCAATCGTAGCTGGGTTTTCCTCATTGTGATGTGGACAGCAACGTTAACAATGTCCTCAAACACGCTAAACTAAAAGTTACTTCACCTGAAGAACATGACCGATATTTCTTAATCTTCTGTCTATTTTACCGCAATCGAGCATACAAGAAAGTTTTGGGAAATACACTCTCTAGCATCGGTTTCGAGTCTAGACATTCATTTGTATCTAGTGTCTGTATGAAGGTGAATTCGACGCGAAATTCACCTGAGAGCTATTCCTAATCATCTCTCTATTTTCCTGCAATCGAGCAAAACGTAAGATTTGTCTTTCTGATTTTAAAGGGGGACTACACTGCCTGGCATTTCGTCCAAGTCCAAGTCTTGACATTGTATCTAGTGTCTGCATGAAGGCGACTTTGACGTGACATTCACAGCAATGGCCTGAATGATATTTAGATAGCACACACATCATTGCAATATATTCCACAGGAGATGTTTACTCTGCAATACTCTAGAATATATAATTGAGGGGACCATGCCTCAAAACACTAAGTGGATACTCGCAAGCATTTCTTTCAAATACTGTGCACACAACATATTTGTTTCACAGTTAACTAGGTCAGTTATCGAACATGTTACATCATGCTGATTGTCAACAAACTGGAAATCAGCTAATGCTTCTTGGAATTGACGTTACTTCCTGGTCAACATAGGCTTATGTCATACAGTACATTAGTTAGACTTTGACACGTATACATGATACTATCTGTCAGTGACATGTGCAAGCTATTTATTGTGAAGCGAAGACCAACTTAACAACACTGTTTTTCGATTGGATAACTAGGATCTGTACACAGTATTAACGTAAGTGTTTATTTATTTGTTATCATCAGCTGAGAACAGTTTTGCTAAACTGTCAACACACTGATGAGACTTGAAACTGTAGGGTATTTAAGATTGTACTTGGGGTTTCAATTAAAACTTTATGGGGTTTTTCTGGAAACAAATGAAAATCTTTTCCCAGAAACCAAAGGTCCAGGAATCATCCTGACATAATGGATTTGTTCTCACCGAAGGGGAAAATCACCGAGGATAAAGAGAATGTTGATTTTGTTTATTCCTTAAACATTCGTTCCCAATGTAATATTTTTATAGAACGATGATAATCACATGTTCATGCACAAGTGTACTGCACAAACGCAACCGTTTTAACTTGTGAAGCTTTGTATATAATGTCTTTAAGGCAGCAGGGGCGCCTAGTAGTTAAAGCGTTCGCTCGTCACGCCGAAGGCCCGGGTTCGATTCCCCACATAGGTACAATGCACGAAGCCCATTTCTGGTGTCCCCCGCCGTGATATTGCTGGAATATTGCTAAAAGCGGCGTAAAACCATACGCACTCACTCACACAATGGACCGCACGAACTGTCATAGAAAGGGAAATTCAGCAGAATGCTCCCCGACAGTCAAGTTGTTACTATGTACAGTGACAATGGCTATGAAATATCAAAAGTAAGTCAGCATTTTGTCAAACGTTTGTTCGACTTATTCGAAGTAGGAAAATGGCGACACTGAATGCTGTCAATCGCAACAGGACATCCTGAATCCGGAAACGTCTCACAATCTGCAATTGCACGTCATTTCCACGTATCCTAGAGCACCATCTCCATGGGATCTGTATGCCTGCCTCAATTTAAGCCAAGATCGTCGGAGAAGTGGTTGACCAAGAGTCACCACTCTTGCACAAGATCGCTACATCCGAGTCTTCCATCTACGTCGCTGACGTTCCTCTGCCACTGCAGGACATGAACCTGGTTTGAGGAAAGTATCCTTCCAAATAATCAGGAATCGTCTACTAGAGGTGGGAATTAGACCCAGTATCGCTATTTTGCCTTGATTTGTGACGTTGGGCCATATCCTTTAGAGGGAGCTCGGACGTTATGGTCTAGGGGACCAACAGCAAATCGGAACATCTGATTCCTCACCGAATATCAGCTGACAGAGGGAGTTATTTCCATGACAACGCTACACCACTGTCACTGTTGAGTCCCATCATCATTCAAACGTCAATGTCTTACCGTGGCCTTCCAGATCACTGGGCCTGAACCCGATCTGTGGGTGAACTCGATGGACGTGTGTGCCAACGTCAACATATGCCAAAGACACTTGAACAAATGTCAATCGTGGTGCAGTAAGAGAATTGGAAGGGACAAAATCCATAGACGAAGGGCCAAGGTAGTGATAACAACAAACGGTGATCAAACAAGGTACGAACGGAAGAGACACACCCTTCCCCACCACACACACACACATCTCCACCCTCTTCGTGGCCGTACGTGTTTTGTGACAAATTAATCAGTTTTGCCATTTTGTCTACAGAACATGTGACTATCATCAAGCTTAATTTGAACTTTCTGTCAATCAAAATTAATGAAACAAGAAGACTTACCTGATCATTATGAAAACATTCAAAGTGAGTCAATGCGTTTCGTTTTTTAAGAGTACAGTAACGAAAGGTAAAACATATTGTCATACTGGAAATAAATTAAATTTATAAGAAATTTTGAAACGTTTATTACTGAACATGGTTTTGTCAACATTCAACACATGAAAATATGTTTGTACATTATTTTCTAAGGAATCATAAGCCAACACACTATACCTGTAGATTATGTATCACTCTAGTCATATCTAGTGTTTTCATGGGAAATTAACTTTGAATTTACTCGGTAGTACTTAGGGGCGGTGGGGTCACCTTGTGGTTAAAGCGTTCGCTCATCACGCTGAAGACCCGGGTTTGATTCCCCACATGGGTAAGATGTGTGAAGCCCATTTTTGGTGTTACCCGCCGTGGTATTGCTGTAATATTGCTAAAAGCGGCGTAAAGCTAAACGCACTCACTCACTCACTACTCGACAGTAGAAGGTGAGCTACATTGCTCTGGTCCTAATTTCCTCTTTTTTTTATATGTATCGTTGTTTTCAATATCTGATGTTTGTTTTACATAAGTTATATAATAACATTAACCCAGAATTTACTTACTTTTCAAATTTAGCTGTCCAATGTTGACGTAAACAACTGAATTTAAATTTTGATTTCATATTTTTGAATATGTGTCTTTCTTTACATGTTTTTATGATATTTTGTTATTTTGTTTTGATTTCAACAGTTGAAGTTCATTTTCTATTTCATGTTTTTATTGCCGACCTCCCCGTTAGTATCCATGTTTGAATATTCGCCCCTCTTTTAAGTATTTTTTATGAATTGTTGCTTTCAATATTTGATGTTTTATACATGTGAAATTTACTTACAATTTACATTTGAAATTTAGCTTACACGTGTTATTTACACAATTGAAGTTCAGTTTCTCTTTCATATTGCTAACCTCACCGTTAATATCCATGCTTCAATTGCGTCTTTCTTGATAGGTATGTGTTGTATGAAATGTTGTCTCTAATACATGATGCAGAGATGCCAACCCCAAAGTGATGCAAAGAGTAGTTTCGAGGATCAAAATTAGTAGTCTGACCATAAAATTAGTTGTCAACTAAATACTTAAAATCATGATGGATTCTGAGAAAGATAATACGACATTAATCAAGAGTGAAGCTTTAATTTCACATACCTCCAACAGCAGATTTCAAAATTATCAGCATTACATTTCTTCTTGTCGTCTCTTTCAGGAGAAAATGTATTTAATCGACGAAAATATATTCTTTTGTCCATATTTCCAAATTTTAATGAATTTTCTTCCAAATTTGCGGAATTGCTAGTGCAATCGTATTGGCGTAGTTTGAGGCTTACATTCGTAGCGACTACGATAAAATCGTAGAGGTTGGCATCTCTTCATATGTGATATTAACTCATAAATTTACTTTTGAAATTTAGTTTTTTACACGTTGCTTTAAACAACCGAGGTTCAGTTTCTATATCATGCTTATATTAATACAACCGTTCATATGTAAATTTTGTATTGTCAACAAACAAATCTATCTTGACAATCCTTTTATTTTCTAGTTCAGTTATAGGTGTTTAGAATGTCAGATATACATTTAAAACAGGAATGTAGCCATAAATATGGTTAACTGGGAGAGGGGGTCATAGATCATCTGGAACAAAAGTTAGGCCAACACACTATGGACCCCTGGGGCATTTGTTGCCATCATGGTACCCCAGCAGAAGCTACACCATTCCTCAAGTCACTGACAGTTGAAACTAACAAATATTTTACTAGTAAAACCATGGAGGGTGAAAAAATAGTTTGAATGCAATGAGACATACGTATCCTCCCTGGGAGGGACGTGTATTTTAAAATATTTCACCCCTTTTGAAAGTACAGACAATCCCAGTTATCAATTAATTCGACCAAATTAAAATACCATTTACCTTTTACAAATTCAAATACAAATCTAATTTTATCAACCAGCTCAAATTCGTTTCACAAAAAAATTAAAGGAAAATGGTAACTGAAATATCCTTTAAAGATGAAACCTTGCAATAGTTATCCCTTGTGATGGCAAAATCAATACAATCAAGCAGGACATGTTTGACAGTGACTCTTTAGTTACAAGGGATACAGAACGGAGGAGTCGTGCAAACAGTATTCGGACACTTGACGTCATTTCCATAGACTTACATGCTTCAGCGTAGCATAAATAATTTACATGAAGTGAGTTTAAGGTGGATCTTTGTCAAATTTGACAGGCAAATTGGAAATAATCTCTGCTCTGTGCACATAATTTTAGTTCAATTCTCCGACCACTATTTAACTAATGGTATCACATTTATCAACTGACGTATGGTTCCAAAATGCACAGTCCCATAGGCCGCCATGTTAAAGGAGTTCACGGTACTGTACACGTGTTGATTAAATTGTTGCCATTCGATAAATAAGCAGCGGAAAATTAAACAGAAATTATGTGATTGTAGGTAAGATGATTCCTCACAAATGTGCAAAGTTTGACTTGGATCTTACGAAAATTAAATGCACGAAAATTATCTATGCTACACTAAATTAACATGTAAGTCTATGGAAAATACGTGAAGTGTCCGAATACTTTTTACACTACTCTGTATATATTCGTGAGTATAGCGCGAATGACCAATATGACATCGTCTAAAAAAACTCTTAAAATCTGAACTGACAACCCAAGTAGGTATAGCCGATTAGTTAAATTAATCATATTGTTTAAATTATTGATACTTACGTGGGTGCCCCGCTCCTTTTGCATTAGATCTGGGAAACAGGTGTGACACCAGTGTAGGGAAAGTAGCATTAATAAATAGTAATGGCTTGAGACCCGATCCAATCAGAGGAATCGTACGGCCTATTTGAACCAATCTTGGCAGAGGAAAGGATTCATATAGCTGACAAATGATGTTCAGATTATTGTTACAAGCCATAACTGCTTACAGAACACACAGGTGTAGCTATATACCTTCCATATATTAGTAATGTTGCTTTTCCCGTTCTTCCGAATGAAGAGAAAATAACATTCCAATATACCCTAATATGCGGTTGATAAATTTTGACCATATTTAGTTCTGTTGAACCGAGCAGAGTTCACCATTATCATTAACAGGATAATTCGAAGGCTTTCGACAACCACATTTGATTAATGAATGAATACTTACATGTAATACATCCGCCTCTTACGTCCAAATACTGGGGAATAATGACGCCGGCGTTTACAGGCTCCACGCGCGTATATCCAATCGATAACATGTGATTTCTCTCAACACATCAACTGTAGACTATCTCGTGGCTTGGTCATACTTCTCTCTGCTGTCCTTTTCAAGTTGCAAGTGAAGTTCCAACACTCATTTGTATGATGACTAAATAAATGATTGGAGTCGACTTTTTGTCAACAATGAGAAATCTGAGGTAAAATTAAGACCAGCGTTACTGTAACGTTCATTAAAGTGTATTTGGCACGTTCCACGCCTTTGCTCAATGGTTGGTTGGTTGGTTTTATAGTTTTAGGGCGACGTGGGCCAATAAGAGGCCTATTTGCTCAATGGCAAGGGAAGAAGAGTTACCTCCCGTGCATAGCCCAGCGATTACACTGGTTGACATGTTGCGTCTATGTGTTTCGTGTCATAGTCATCACTAGGATCGGAGGAGTTATCTCCCATCAATAGACTGTTCTTATGCCCATGATACATTGATCGTAACGTACATAATTAATGATTTGTTGATTAACGCCACACTCAGCAATATTCCAGCTATATGGCGGCGGTCTGTAAATAACCGAGTCTTGACCAGACATTCCAGTGATCAACAGCATGAGCATCGATCTACGCAATTGTGATATTAATGACAAGTGTCAACCAAGGCAGCGAGCCTGACCAACCAATTTAGCAATATTCCAGCAATATCACGACGGGGGACACCATTGTACTTATGTTATGTTAACGCTTTAACCACTAGGCTACCCCACCGCCCCTAACAGGACAAAAGAGAAAACAGTTGTCTAATAATGAAATAAGGAATTTTAGTTAACCACACGGATAGACTGAATAGACAGTGTTTGAGCTATTGTGCTTCTGTATGGCATAAATGTACGGAATTACCCTGTTTGTTTACTTACTGTCAACGTAATTGTTGGGATTTGTATATTTTTTAGACCGATATCTAGTCTCTGAAATGAAGTTATTTTACAGAAAAGACACCGTTCCTAAATCATCGTCCTTAAATACATTAAAAAGAAGCACAGAGACTTTCTACGGAATCTGCGGTGGCTCAAACTTGACACATTTTCTAGACTTGCAAGAGCTGACCCACAAACGTTTCGTTTTCTGGTATTTTTCACGCAATCACTCACTTGGTTGTTTGATCGGCATTCCAGAAGTTGTTGAGTCATTCGACTTTATGGACAACAACTTTTTTGTTTATTGCACAGAGCGACGTTTCGGTGTAGATTTTCAAGCTTTAAGTGTGCAATAAACAAGAAGTTGTTGTCCGTAAGGTTGTATGCTTTGTCATTCACCCACTTAATTGTTTAACAACGTAAGTATGCTCTGAAATGTGGGTTTCTTCATCCTAATAACACTGAATAAATAATGAATGTGCATATACAATATTATGTCTCTTTCGCATATTATTCATAGGTGTTTCGTCTGGAGAGATGTAAACAAAAACGAATCTAGAATCATGTTTTCTACAGGGAAAATTACTGACTACAGGAAATCAATTACGCTTTTGAAAATCACACATAAATAATAATCACTAACCTACAATATTCTATTTTTTAGAACAAATATGACAGTAAACTATCTTTATGATGAGAATAACGAACCGACGGATATAGCGGGTTGTGTTTGTTTTTGTTACTTCTTGCTGTATATTTCAGTCGAATTTCATATAAAGAACTATATATTGCGATCTAAAATAATGGTTTATTTCAGTTCATCATAAACGTAATTTAATGTAATTATAATGTTTGACGAAATAACAGCATAAAGGGGCCTAGGATGCCTACACAAATAGTCGAAGAAGAGCAAAGTAATTTACCAGTGCCGATGAGGCCGTGGTACCCACTGAATCACATATACACAATAATGTATGACGATTAAAACCTACTCTGAGCTGACCAACATAGCATCGCACGTCCATGTTGTATCAAGTTGAATAGTCTTGGTCATACGTCGTCGCCTTGGATAATTCAGAACACAGGTATCCATCTTGTGAAGTTTAAACCAGGGCACAAGCATCCTATATAACTATACACTGGAACATTTTCTGGAATATGTTTCCAATACTGGCATGTCCTTCAGCTTATTGTTGTGATGTGTCGAATGACACGAGCCTCCCTCTCGCGGCCATTACACAATAACTTCAGTCTGACTAACTCCGCGTGATAATAGTTCCTTTTACGTAAAATGTATCATTTTATCTGTGATATAGATGAATACAAAAGCGAAAAGGATCCTGTGCGCGATGATGACAATAATTTGAATTCCCAAAGTATTCAGGCGCCTCTTCGTCAGTTCGCAGGAATGTTAGTGCATAGTGGAAGTGATGCGTCGCTGTGGCTAAACTCTGCACATGAATGAACATGAATAAAACTCGATGAGGGAACGCCTAGTGGTTAAACACGCCGAAAACACAGGACCGATTCCCTATTGATATGATATGATATATATCTATTCAGTATTTCGGCCTCATAGCCTAGAATACAATTACATTTGATAGAACACATGTCACGTGGTGAACAATACAGCAATATTTCTATTTCCATTTACATCTCAAAAGAAATACATTTTTAAGGAAAATGGCGAGTGCTCGTAAATTATCCTCATTATTTCTATTTAATATATTACACAAGAGTTTCACTGAATAGTGCTTAACATTAGATAGGCTTGGGAGATATTTTAATCTCAGGTCATGATACTTTTTACAAATAGACAGGACGTGGAACTCGTCCTCCATAACGTTAAGATCACATTGCAAACAGAGTGATTTATATACATGTTAATTTTTGTTCTACGTAGGTGATTAATATTAAAATCATGAAGAGATATTCTAAATTTACATATGGCTCTTAGCAAAGACCTATCCGAGTGACACAATAAATATTTTTCAGGCTGCAACAAAGTCTTAATGCTACTATAATATCTTAAATAGTGCGAAGATGATATAAAACTATGCCTATTTTGGCAATCAATATCTTTCAATGTTGTTTGAATATAGTTGTAAACATATAGAATCGCCCACACTTTGTGATAACCAAACGTTGGTAAAACCTGTGTAAAATAGCAAATTTCTGAGATTTGACATTCAGTTTTGCTTTCGAGCATCATCTAATTTTTTTAACATTATATAGCATTGGTATGGATATCTAGAACAACTCATATGAAGTATTTTTATCCAGTATTTTATAACCCTTATCTGTGTTAAAATAAACATCGTGTGGCGCCCTGTTTCGCCAAGTATAGCCTTATTGGATGCGAATTTGCCAACCTGTAAGAAACGTTTTAGATACTGTGTGTGAACTTTTTCTATAACTTCAAAGTATCTTGTCCCCCATATTTCAGACCCATACAGTAATATTGGTGAAACTTTGTTATCAAATATTTTACAAGCCGCTAGAAAGGATATGCAATTATTTTTTCGAAATAATGTGAATAGAGGCATCATTGCACGTGAAGCTTGAGCTGCTAGCGTTTGGCATGCTTTTGCCCAATTTATCGTTGATGAAAATAGAATACCTAGATACTTATAATATGGTATAATTTTTAGATTTATTTTGTTTAGAACCCAGCTTTCACGTTTAGCAACAATGCCTCCATCTCTGAATACAATGACATTGGTTTTATCTAAATTGACTTGAAATCCCCATCTTTCACAGAAAGATTGGAGCACATTTAATGGCTTTTGCAACCCCGAAACAGTATAAGAGAACATTGTAACATCATCGGCAAACAAAAGTAGCATTATATCATAAATATTTTTGTAACAAATATACCGTGATCACATTTATCATACATTTCAGTCACAAGCTCATTTATGAAATAGGTGAAAAGTATAGGACTAAGAACACATCCTTGTCGAACACCTGCTGATGTGGTAAAGTTACTTGTTCTTTTTGAGTTTAGTCTCACACATGATTTAACTGATGAATACATATTCTTAAGTATACTAAACATTTTCCCACTCCTAGAGGTTAAACACGCCGAAAACACAGGGCCGATTCCCTATTGTGGTAGATTATGTGAAGCCCATTTCTGGTGTTCCCCGTGCTTATATTGCTGGACAATTGTTAAAAGTGACAAAGTTATATACAGTCTCACAAACGTAAATTTCCTTGCATAATCAATTTGTGTTGTTAAAGACATTATCTGCCTTGTTTGACAGGAGTACAAGATAATTCTTGAAATCAATGTCTATTCGAGATCTAATACATGTACTTGCATAATACGCAAAGATAATAGGTATACAAAATAAACTAAGTTCTATAGATCTGGAGGTGATATTATAACTCCATACAAACAAGTAATTATGAAATTATATCTAGATGTTTGGGGTCTATTTATAGTAACATCAAGCAATTATCCACAAACATTTGATGACGCTATAATGAGTGTACAAATTAACCCAGAATTAACTGGGTAGTACAACAACTATCATGTATGTGCCTTTGAAACTGTCTATTAAAATGCTTTCGTGAATTAAACAATCTTAGTTTGATGCTGACACCATGTCTCTGCCAAGTGATTGCAAATTCATGATTGCAAATTCATGACTATATCTTTATTATGATAACAGTATGCAAGGGAAGTGTGAAATTTCAAGTGTATTT
Organism: Haliotis rubra; assembly: GCF_003918875.1. Classification (NCBI taxonomy): domain Eukaryota; kingdom Metazoa; phylum Mollusca; class Gastropoda; order Lepetellida; family Haliotidae; genus Haliotis; species Haliotis rubra. The sequence goes on along the minus strand of NW_025765225.1, from coordinate 202,117 downwards.
GACATCTCTGTGTAATACATGTGGACATGTTTATGTCTTTGGAATGCACAGTCACTAAAGGTGCAGGCGTTTTTCTTCTTTTAAGACATACATTAGCCTCCACTCTCCATGTGTTTTGATATGTAACTTTATGGACTAAGACAATCCTATTGCATCAAGAATTCTACAATTCTACAATACAAGCAAAGGCTATGATTAAAGTGTCTTTGAAACTGTACGTTAAAGCTTTTTGAGAATAGAAGTAATGTGAGTTTGATGCAGTCATCATGCCTCTGCCAAGTGAATTGATTTTCTTTCTTTTGTCCGGAATTAAGTATACAGTATTTGACATCAGTGTGTGATACATGTGAAAGTGTTTACTCATGTGGAATGCACAGTCACTAAAGATGGTTTTTTATGTTAAAACATACATTAGCCTTCACTCTTAACACGTTTTCATGTGTAATCTTATGCACTGAGACAATCCCACTTCATCAAGAATTCTGATAACACAGAAACAGATACCTTTGTTGCACAAGGTTTTAATTATATCATACGAGAACAAAACCAGTTCATCCTTGCCCAACCCCCAATGACCTTTATTGACTAAACAGAATCATTAAACAAATTCTGGACAAAAACAAAACCTTTGTTGGCACCTTTGTTGATACCTTTGTTGCACAAGGTTTTAACTATGTCATACAATAACAAAACGTGGTATCATCTTCTCATCCTTGCCCAACCACCAACGACCTTTAGTGATTAAACAGAATCATTAAAAAAAATATTTCAGTGGAATGATAAACCAGATAAAATGAAAAGAATGGACTTTATAAGGTTCTACGAGAATGGGAACTTGAATATGATTCTTGAATATCTGAAGATCATCCTTTAAATAAGTTATTCTTTTTAAGAAAGATCTTTCAAATCATATATGTCTACCTCGTGGGAGCAAACGTTGATCATTACTAGTTGATAACTCTTTTTGGAAAGAATCACTTTGATTATATTCATTGCATAATCTATATTTATCTATGACGTTACCAACAATGTACGATTTGAACATTTAACTTTCTTAGTTCAGATTTTTGTTGATTTTATTGTTCTCGTAACAATAACATTATAGTAAAATAGAAACATATGCTAAATATTATCACTAAAAAGTGAAAAATACTGCAGTGAATAAAATGATATTTTACACTTGCTAAATTGGTGTCTTACTATAAAAAAATAGACACCCCTTCCCACACTACAACTAATAATGCGACCATAAGAACATAATTAACTGAAGACACTATTTACTTTGAAATCAGATAACAGATTCGTTGACATGATTATATTCAGCTTGAAATTCAATATCAGATTAAGAATTTGACTATGACTGAGTTATCGTATGAGGGGGATTTTGGAAGTCCTGGTGTATGTACAAATGTTGTGATACATATTATTGATACGTTTTGTACTCATTTGGTTCGAGATAGGAAATCGAGCATGAACAAGATTATTGTATATTTCACTTATCTCATTCCATATTCTTATTCTCTGCTCGCTTAAAAATAACAGTACACTGAAGAAAATGCATATACAAAAAAGTCCGACTTGATTATTTGAAAAACTTTGGAGAAAGGTGTCCATACTAATATTTACACAAAAAAAACAAGTCTTAATATATATGTTGAATTAATTCAGCATGTGCCCTTCACTAGTTTTTTTAAATGCTTGGTTTTCTAAAATTGAATGATAGTGCAGTGAATAAAATGATTCATTACATTTGCTGAAGTGTTGGCTAACATTTAAAAAAATAGACCCCTGCCCATGTTGCAACTAATTAGCATATAGAGACATGGCAAACTAAAATCCACTTTTCTTAGAAATACAAACATAGCAAATATCCTTATTGGTGACATTATTTTAATAATCTTTTATACCATATTAAAGATTAATTGACATAATCATATTCAGCCTAAAATTCAATATCGGACTAATAATAGTAGATTGACTATCATGTGTATCTTCTCTGTTTTTCGCTTTTGGTATTTCTCATGTTTTATGTCATACTATCTACATCAATAAACCCGGTTTATGGACATTACTCAATAGGTGTGCAAATATCATAAGAATTCTAACAATAATTTGTTGCACAAGGCTTTAACTATGTCGTACGAGAACAAAACCTGATGACATCTTATCATCCTTGCCTCACCACCAAGAACCGTCACCGATTAAAAGTATCATAAAACAGAGTAGTCTTTAAATTCAGTGGAATGATAAACCGGATAAAATGAAAAGAATGGACTTAATAAAGGCCTACGAGGATGAGAATTTCAATTTATAAACTTGAATATGTTTCTTGAATCTCTGAATACGTTAGAGAAACAAACAACATTCCAAGTCCTAGTTTCTTTCAAAACATACATATCTACCTCGGAGGAAGTTAAGATGTTGTTAATTACTACTTTAGAAGGGTAGATAATTCGTTTTGGTGAGAACCACTTTCGTCTAAATTCATTGCATAATCTATAATTATCTATGACGTTACCAACAATGCATGTTTTGAAGATTAAACTTTCTTAGTTCAGATTTTTGTATATTCTATTGTCCTGGTAACAATAACATCATACAGAAGTAGAAACATTTGCTAAATATTGTCACTAAAATGTGAAAGATACTGGAGTGAATAAAATCATTTATTATATTTGCTAAAATGTTGGCTTACGTTTAAAACATTTTCCATAATGTTACCAACAATGTGTGATTTAAAGATTAAACTTTCTTAGTTCAGATTTGATTCTATCACTCTCTTAACTATAACATTATACAGAAGCAAAAACATTATAATGTCACTTTATTTTCTGATTAATTGTGAAGTGAAGTGTCCACACTTTTACCAAACATTTATAATTTTAATGTGGAGTTAAATTAACATGTTTCTTTTAATAGGTTTGCAAATGTTTGGTTTTCTAAAAGGTAAGAGTTACTGCACTGCACTGGAATGATAAACCGGATAAATGTAAAAAAGAGACTTAATAAAGGCCATCGATCATGGGAACTTAGATTCATAAACTTGAATATGTTTCTTGAATCGCTTGTAAATCTACATATTCTTTATAAATTCGCGGGAATTCGCCTACCGGCTCGGGTAACACTGCTACAAAGATGCGTACATCAGACCGTATTACCCTCGAGAGAAGCATACAACTTATAATGTAAACAAATGATTGTGAAATTAAATTTATAGATTGTTGCTGTCTATTTGTAGTAACAACATGAACAAGATCTAGATTTCTTTGGCAATGCTATATTGGGTACCAAAACCTAACCCAGGTTTAATTCAACAATAAAAATGTTTCATTATTGTGACAACAAATTATGAGATTGTCTTTTAAAATACGCATTTTAGAATACAAACACAGAGTTTCAAGCTGGTACCATTTGCATGTGTGTTTTGAATTTCTGCAGCTCTCACCTTTTAATAAGTAATTCCTTTTTGAAAAGAGAACTCTTTAAGTGCTAGCATCTTTCAAATAATAAAATAATACCGGTGTAAATGTTGATCATTACTATTTTAGTAAGGTTGATAACTCCTTTTGGATAGAATCACTTTTGATTACGTTCATTGCATGATGTTACCAGCACTGCATCTTATACCAAGTGGGGAATACATTTCACCGTTCTCATTCCTTTCGGCTTACTCTTTGATGTCTTATCAATACCATTTTAAAGAAGTAAAACATATACAAAATAATCTCACTTGATTATTGACAAAGTTTGAAGAAAATCATCCATTCTGATACAAAAATATTAGGCCTTTATTTGACTTTGGAATTTCACTAAGATATAGCCTTTGGTATTTGTTCAAATGTTTATACTGCAGTGAATATAATAATTATTGCCTTTTCTAAAGTTTTGGGTAACTTTGTTTACAAAAACCTCTCCTCATACTGCAATTAATAACCATATATTGACAGCATACTCCAATCCAATTTTCTGAGGAATGCCAATAAAACGCTATACATTGAGTGAAGACAAAATTCTATTATTCTGTTTAGTTAGGTTACAGGTAAATTGAAATATGTTTATTCGTTCTAAATTTAATAACAGATTGAAAATCAAAGATTGTGTATGCTTGTTGTGTTTTGTGTGTCTGTATGTATCAACTTATTTCTCGTTTTATCTACATCAATGTACCTGGATAATGGACAATACAATTTTTTCGCTTCAAATTTATTTATTAACTTCAAATAAGTGAAATATCACTTAAAATGCAAGCATTTGTTTGCTCAATATAGCCTGTTTTGTTTGAGAGCTAATTTTAAACAAACATGCAAACACAATATGTGTGCAAATATAGCATAAGAATTCTAATTAGACAGAAACATATACTTTTGTTGCACAAGGTTGTACGAGAACAAAACCTGGTGACATCTTATCATTTTTGCCCAACCACCAAGGACCGTTACCGTTTAAACAGAATCATTAAACACAGTAGTCTTTAAATTCACTGGAATGATAAACCGGATAAAATGAAAAAAAATGCACTTAATAAAGGCCTATGAGAATGATATATTACATTTGCTGAAATGTTGGCTTACGTTTTAAAATTGGTCCATAATGTTACCAATAATGCATGATTTAAAGATTAAACTTTTTAGTTCATATTTTTGTTGATTCTATCACTCTCTTATCAATAACATTATACAGAAGCAAAAATATACAAAATACACTTTATTAACTGATTAATTGTGAAGAATTGTGACCAAACATTAATAATTTTAATGTGGAATTAAATTAACATGTTCTTTTACTAATTTTGCAAATGTTTGGTTTTCTAAAAAGTGACAGTTACGGCACTGAATATAGTAATATATTACATTTATTGAAGTGTTGACAAACAGACACAACAAAAATAAACCCCTGCCCATACTGTAACTAATAAGTATATGTAGACCTGGGAAAGGTTTTCCTAGAAATGCGAACATATGAAAAATATAATTAACTGAAGGCCTTATTTTAATATTATTTTTGAAATTAAATTACAGAATAATTTATATAATTATATTCAATTTGAAATTCAACATCAAAATATTGACTGACTACGATTGAGATAATAGTACGAATGGAAATATGGAAATTCTAGGTGTACGTACAAAAGTAATGATCCCTGTTATTGTCCTGTTTTGGACCCTGTTAGTTCAAGATAGGAAATCGAGCATAAAATAAGCCTATTATGTATATAGCACCAGATTAAATATTTTTCCACTAATCTCGGTAAACTTCACAAATTCACAAATGTATTATGGTATAAACTTACGATTGATTTTATTAGGTTTGAAATATGTATGATATGTGACATTTTATCTATAGACCATTTTCACGTCCTTCAGCTACATGACCCTTTCCGAGCCAAGCTCACGGTATGGATGGTTGCCTTTCCCCCATACGATTCAGTCCAGGATTGTCTACTACACATATCTAAATATGTCTGATGTTTGCCTGGTCCATTTATTATCTCTTCAACTACAAGTATACTTTTGTACAATAATCAAGTATGCAAAATGAAAAAGGAGAAACAAAACGTACCTGCTAGTTGCTGACGGCCATGTTTGTTATGAATGACCTTGATACGCATACAGAGTGGGCATGCCCATAACAGGAAGTTTGGTTTCTCCCAGTGTGAAATTTCTGCAGATCAATGTGTTTATTTTTGTTGCTATAACATTTAAACGCCTAGTCTCTTCTGATAATAGAAATCTTCCAACTAATACTGATCATTACTTATTAAGGTTGTCAACTCTTTTTGTAAAGGGTCACTTTTGATTAAATCTATTGCATAATCTGTTTCTGTCAATAATGTTACCCAAATACATTTCCTTTTCTCATTCCATATTTTTTTATTCTTTGCTCGATTAACAATAAAGTTCTACAGACAGAAGTAAAAACATGCAAATTAACTCCACTTGATTATTTGAACAATTTGAAGAAAGGTATCCTTAATGACACACAAAGAACAAGTCTTAATATGTATCTGGAATTATGTTAACATGCCCATATTAGTATTTTTTTTAAATGCGTGGTTTTCTAAAATGTGAATTATACTGCAGTGAATAAAATTATTTGTTACATTTTCTTAAGTGTTGGCTAATTTTTTTCTAATTATTTTTTCCAACTAATAAGCATATATAGAAATGACATATCCATTTTTTTAGGAAATGCAAACATGAAAATGTAATTTTGGACGACATTATTTCAATAATCTATTAACCTTATTACAGAATTTATTGACATAATCCTATTCTTATTGAAATTGCTTGAAATTCAATATTGGGTTTAGAAATGTAGATCGTGCATCTTCTCTGTATGTGTCCTTTTGTATTATCATGTTATATCTCATAGTATCTACATTGATACACTGGTTTACCGACATTATTCTTCTTACACTTCAAAACTCGTTATTACACTTTGACTTCATGAAATATCAACTAAAAGTTAGGAAGTTTTGTTATCAATAATTATTTAAACAGCCATTTTGCAAATGTGTAGTAAGATCATGAAAATAGCAACTTTAAAATAGTGAAATATTACTTACAATCATATCATCAGTTTGTTGGTAACTTCCATTATCAAGGATTATTTGCATAGTCACTTTGCATATTTTTACACGAAACAATATATTTTCAACAGAAGGTCCTAGACATAAACATTTTTATGCCATAATATTAAGAAAGAAATTATATGCCTTGTTTGACAGAAATGCTCTGTGTATTTGAGAGCTAAACTAAATAGTGGCATAACAGGTATAAACGTGAGGGTATAATTCTGTATAAACACATTGAAGACCCTGAAAAACTGATTTCTCTAAATTTGATTTTCCCTGAATTTTGTACACAAAATCAGAACACATTGTAAATTGATGTTGAGCAGAAATCTTGTTGTTATCACTAATGTCCTGGTTACTTTATTATTTTACTTTATTACTTCTTTACTTTTGACTTACCCCACATTATATTAGTGACGGATGCCACCGTTTGAGAGGGACACTAACTTTTTCAAGAACAAACAGTATCATCACTGCATTTATAAACCCCTGCTTATGGTAGTCAAAAACATACAATGGGCTCGTTGTCATTTCTATTATACCTTTTCTTTGTCAAGCAATAGTAAAATGCTAATACATTATGTTTTATATACACGTTTCTAAAAACTTTCTTACAAGTTCATGGTCATCTTTCATCCCGAAATCAAAGAGATGCACTTAGAAGTGATCCACCATGTTACAGCTGTACCAGATTGAAAGGAGATGCAGGACTACCAACATGTGCTTATTAATACAATCAACCACATTGAGGATAATCCATGTTTACTTGGTCCCGAGACATTCATTATCTTTACAACAATGAGCATACTAGTGTACAATAATCAAGTATATATGGTGTAAATCACAGGAACGATGCTCACCTGCGAGGTGCGGACAGCCATGTCTGTCAAAGTGACCTAGATACAAATACATATTGGGCATGCCCACAGAGGAAGCTTGGTTTCCCCCAGTGTGAAATTTCTATGGCAGATTAGTGTATTTATAACTGCAGGTACTGCTTAGAAATTGATGTATACATATTTTAGTGAAAAAGAATTTTAGTTTTGAGTGTGCACAGCTGAACATAACCAACTCAGATCATATGCAGTTATTTACATTTTAATTAAGAAAAGTAATAGATTTATTTTCGATATGGTTTATTTATGATTTAATATTGGTTTCCACAGATGGATAGGATACAATCCTACAACCAAACAGTGATTTTGACTGTTTTTAAAGCATACTTTTGAAATTTCACACTTTTATCCTGGTCACGGCAATGTACTGTTCCCTTGTTCCTTTAAACAAAATGTTTAGGTCACCTTTAGTGAGATAATCACTGACATGATGCATGTAATGTCCCCTATAATACATGTATGGACACATATTATGAACAAAGTAGATAAGAAATGTTTATCGCGACACTTATGGTATTCAGTTATGATTGGATTTGATAACAGACAATTTATGGTTGGATACATTTTATGTTTTCTTTATGCTGCTATGAATTATACACTTTAGTAGGACTTTAGATGTATGCTGTCTTATGGGTGGCTGGGTTGGTGGGTGGGTGGGGGTGATTCTGACCCTAGATTGTCTCATTCTAAAAGTGTGTGTCATACTTAGTTAATTAAGTCATAAACAGTCCCATGGTGCAGTATGGCATTAACTATGTCATGCGGGAACATCTACTGCAAACGTTATACATGTGAATATCACATAATCTACATAAAGAGTGACATTTTGAAGTAAAAAATATATATGTCGTTGTTACTGACAAGCAACGCTTGTTTAGCAGTTCTATCAAACTCAAAGTTCCTCATATCTTATCGTTTTGCTGCACGCATTACTGTAGTTGACTGGATCGTAAATGTTTGATAAATATATCATGTTGCTTTCTCCCTGTACATATATTTGTTCTGGGCATGGTATTTACCATTGGCTTTGCTATTTAGAATCACATTATTGTTGCTAGTGTGAGGGCATCCTGCACAAACAAGAATGAATGAAATGTATGTGAATTATGTAAAACAGTATCTACCCAACAAATGTTTGAAAACAAAAGATATTTTTTCCAGCTTGCAGAAAAATGATATTATTGATTAAATATTAGCATTAGTACTAAATAAACAATGCTATTCAAAATAAAAACAAATTAAATTTCCTTTTGAAATCTTTTATTTTTGTGTCATTGCAGTTATTACTTATTTGGTATATAGTACAAATATAGTATTTTTGGTATATAGTACAAATATAGTATTTTTAAAGTTGTCTATAACATAAATGATTGAATACTTGGGAGTCTCTTGGTTCTTAGTCACTATTGATGATGCCTCTGCCAAGTGAATTGGTGTTCTTTCTTTTGTCCGGAATTAAGTATATTTGGCATCAGTGTGTGATACATGTGAAAGTGTTTACTCATGTGGAATGCACAGTCACTAAAGATGGTTTTTTATTTTAAAACATACATTAGCCTTCACTCTTAACACGTTTTCATGTGTAATCTTATGCACTGAGACAATCCCACTTCATCAAGAATTCTAATGACACAGAAACAGATACCTTTGTTGCACAAGGTTTTAATTATATCATACGAGAACAAAACCTGTTCATCCTTGCCCAACCCCCAATGACCTTTATTGATTAAACAGAATCATTAAACAAATTCTGGACAAAAACAAAACCTTTGTTGATACCTTTGTTGCACAAGGTTTTAACTATGTCATACAATAACAAAACGTGGTATCATCTTCTCATCCTTGCCCAACCACCAAGGACCTTTAGTGATTAAACAGAATCATTAAAAAATTATTTCAGTGGAATGATAAACCAGATAAAATGAAAAGAATGGACTTAATCAGGTTCTACGAGAATGGGAACTTGAATATGATTCTTGAATATCTGAAGATCATCCTTTAAATAAGTTATTCTTTTTAAGAAAGATCTTTCAAATCATAAATGTCTACCTCGTGGGAGCAAACGTTGATCATTGCTACTTTAGTAGAGTTGATAACTCTTTTTGGAAAGAATCACTTTGATTATATTCATTGCATAATCTATATTTATCTATGACGTTACCAACAATGTACGATTTGAACATTTAACTTTCTTAGTTCAGATTTTTGTTGATTTTATTGTTCTCGTAACAATAACATTAAAGAAAAATAGAAACATATGCTAAATATTATCACTAAAAAGTGAAAAATACTACAGTGAATAAAATGATATTTTACACTTGCTAAATTGGTGTCTTACTATAAAAAAATAGACACCCCTTCCCACACTACAACTAATAATGCGACCATAAGAACATAATTAACTGAAGACACTATTTTCTTTGAAATCAGATTACAGATTCATTGACTTGATTATATTCAGCTTGAAATTCAATATCAGATTAAGAATTTGACTATGACTGAGTTATCGTATGATGGGGATTTTGGAAGTCCTGGTGTATGTACAAATGTTGTGATACATATTATTGATACGTTTTGTACTCTTTTGGTTCGAGATAGGAAATCGAGCATGAACAAGATTATTGTATATTTCACTTATCTCATTCCATATTCTTATTCTCTGCTCGCTTAAAAATAACAGTACACTGAAGAAAATGCATATACAAAAAAGTCCGACTTGATTATTTGAAAAACTTTGGAGAAAGGTGTCCATACTAATATTTACAACAAAAAAATAAGTCTTAATATATATGTTGAATTAATTCAGCATGTGCCCTTCACTAGTTTTTTTAAATGCTTGGTTTTCTAAAATTGAATGATAGTGCAGTGAGTAAAATGATTCATTACATTTGCTGAAGTGTTGGCTAACATTTAAAAAAATAGACCCCTGCCCATGTTGCAACTAATTAGCATATAGAGACATGGCAAACTAAAATCCACTTTTCTTAGAAATACAAACATAGCAAATATCCTTATTGGTGACATTATTTTAATAATCTTTCATACCATATTAAAGATTAATTGACATAATCATATTCAGCCTTAAATTCAATATCGGACTACTAATAGTAGTCATACTATCTACATCAATAAACCCGGTTTATGGACATTACTCAATAGGTGTGCAAATATCATAAGAATTCTAACAATAATTTGTTGCACAAGGCTTTAACTATGTCGTACGAGAACAAAACCTGATGACATCTTATCATCCTTGCCTCACCACCAAGAACCGTCACCGATTAAAAGTATCATAAAACAGAGTAGCCTAGAATGATAAACCGGATAAAATGAAAAGAATGGACTTAATAAAGGCCTACGAGGATGAGAATTTCAATTTATAAACTTGAATATGTTTCTTGAATCTCTGAATACGTTAGAGAAACAAACAACATTCCAAGTCCTAGTTTCTTTCAAAACATACATATCTACCTCGGAGGAAGTTAAGATGTTGATCATTACTACTTTAGAAGGGTAGATAATTCATTTGGGTGAGAACCACTTTCGTCTAAATTCATTGCATAATCTATAATTATCTATGACGTTACCAACAATGCATGTTTTGAAGATTAAACTTTCTTAGTTCAGATTTTGTATATTCTATTGTCCTGGTAACAATAACATCATACAGAAATAGAAACATTTGCTAAATATTGTCACTAAAATGTGAAAGATACTGGAGTGAATAAAATCATTTATTATATTTGCTAAAATGTTGGCTTACGTTTAAAACATTTTCCATAATGTTACCAACAATGTGTGATTTAAAGATTAAACTTTCTTAGTTCAGATTTGATTCTATCACTCTCTTAACTATAACATTATACAGAAGCAAAAACATAATAATGTCACTTTATTATCTGATTAATTGTGAAGTGAAGTGTCCACACTTTTACCAAACATTTATAATTTTAATGTGGAGTTAAATTAACATGTTTCTTTTACTAGGTTTGCAAATGTTTGGTTTCCTAAAAGGTAAGAGTTACTGCACTGCACTGGAATGATAAACCGGATAAATGTTAAAAAAGAGACTTAATAAAGGCCATCGATCATGGGAACTTAGATTCATAAACTTGAATATGTTTCTTGAATCGCTTGTAAATCTACATATTCTTTATAAATTCGCGGGAATTCGCCTATCGGCCCGGGTAACACTGCTACAAAGATGCGTACATCAGACCGTATTACCCTCGAGAGAAGCATACAACTTATAATGTAAACAAATGATTGTGAAATTAAATATAGATTGTTGCTGTCTATTTGTAGTAACAACATGAACAAGATCTAGATTTCTTTGGCAATGCTATATTGGGTACCAAAACCTAACCCAGGTTTAATTCAACAATAAAACTGTTTCATTATTGTGACAACAAATTATGAGATTGTCTTTTAAAATACGCATTTTAGAATACAAACACAGAGTTTCAAGCTGGTACCATTTGCATGTGTGTTTTGAATTTCTGCAGCTCTCACCTTTAATAAGTAATTCCTTTTGAAAAGAGAACTCTTTAAGTGCTAGCATCTTTCAAATAATAAGATAATACCGGTGTAAATGTTGATCATTACTATTTTAGTAAGGTTGATAACTCCTTTTGGATAGAATCACTTTTGATTACGTTCATTGCATGATGTTACCAGCACTGCATCTTATACCAAGTGGGGAATACATTTCACCGTTCTCATTCCTTTCGGCTTACTCTTTGATGTCTTATCAATACCATTTTAAAGAAGTAAAACATATACAAAATAATCTCACTTGATTATTGACAAAGTTTGAAGAAAATCATCCATTCTGATACAAAAATATTAGACCTTTATTTGACTTTGGAATTTCACTAAGATATAGCCTTTGGTATTTGTTCAAATGTTTAGTTTTCGGAAAACAGAATAATACTGCAGTGAATATAATAATTACTGACTTTTCTAAAGTTTTGGGTAACTTTGTTTACAAAAAACCTCTCCTCATACTGCAATTAATAACCATATATTGACAGCATACTCCAATCCAATATTCTGAGGAATGCCAATAAAACGCTATACATTGAGTGAAGACAAAATTCTATTATTCTGTTTAGTTAGGTTACAGGTAAATTGAAATATGTTTATTCGTTCTAAATTTATTAACAGATTGAAAATCAAAGATTGTGTATGCTTGTTGTGTTTTGTGTGTCTGTATGTATCAACTTATTTCTCGTTTTATCTACATCAATGTACCTGGATAATGGACAATACAATTTTTTCGCTTTAAATTTATTTATTAACTTCAAATAAGTGAAATATCACTTAAAATGCAAGCATTTGTTTGCTCAATATAGCCTGTTTTGTTTGAGAGCTAATTTAAAATAAACATGCAAACACAATATGTGTGCATAAGAATTCTAATTAGACAGAAACATATACTTTTGTTGCACAAGGTTGTACGAGAACAAAACCTGGTGACATCTTATCATTTTTGCCCAACCACCAAGGACCGTTACCGTTTAAACAGAATCATTAAACACAGTAGTCTTCAAATTCACTGGAATGATAAACCGGATAAAATGAAAAAAATGCACTTAATAAAGGCCTATGAGAATGATTTATTACATTTGCTGAAATGTTGGCTTACGTTTTAAAATTGGTCCATAATGTTACCAATAATGCATGATTTAAGGGTATAATTCAGTACAAACACATTGAAGACCCTGAAAAACTGATTTCTCCAAATTTGATTTTCCCTGAATTTTGTACACAAAATCAGAACACATTGTAAATTGATGTTGAGCAGTAATCTTGTTGTTATCACTAATGTCCTGGTTACTTTATTATTTTACTTTATTACTTCATTACTTTTGACTTTCCCCACGTTATATTAGTGACGGATGCCACCGTTTGAGAGGGACACTAACCTTTTCAAGAACAAACAGTATCATCACTGCATTTATAAACCCCTGCTTATGGTAGTCAAAAACATACAATGGGCTCGTTGTCATTTCTATTATACCTTTTCTTTGTCAAGCAATAGTAAAATGCTAATAGATTATTTTATATATACACGTTTCTATTCTAAAAACTTTCTTACAAGTTCATAGTCATCTTTCATCCTGAAATCAAAGAGATGCACTTAGAAGTGATCCACCATGTTACAGCTGTACCAGATTGAAAGGAGATGCAGGACTACCAACATGTGCTTATTAATACAATCAACCACGTTGAGGATAATCCATGTTTACTTGGTCCCGAGACATTCATTATCTATACAACAATGAGCATACTTATGTACAATAATCAAGTATATATATGGTGTAAATCACAGGAACGATACTCACCTGCGAGGTGCAGACAGCCATGTCTTGCATCAGCGACCTAGATACACATACATAGTCGGCATGCCCACAGAGGAAGCTTGGTTTCCCCCAGTGTGAAATTTCTATGGCAGATTAGTGTATTTATAACTGCAGGTACTGCTTAGAAATTGATGTATACATATTTTAGTGAAAACAGCTGAACATAACCAACTCAGATCATATGCAGTTATTTACATTTTAATTAAGAAAAGTAATAGATTTATTTTCGATATGGTTTATTTATGATTTAATATTGGTTTCCACAGACGAATAGGATACAATCCTACAACCAAACAGTGATTTTGACTGATTTTAAAGTATACTTTTGAAATTTCACACTTCATCCTGGTCACGGCAATGTACTGTTCCCTTGTTCCTTTAAACAACATGTTTAGGTCACCTATAGTGAGATAATCACTGACATGATGCATGTAATGTCCCCTATAATACATGCATGTATGGACACATATAATGAACAAAGTAGATAAGAAATGCTTATCGCGACACTTATATATTCAGTATGCGTAGAGTTGATGTTTTCTTTATGCTGCTATGAATTATACACTTTGAGTAGGACTTTAGAAGTATGCTGTCTTATGGGTGTGTGTGTGTGTGTGTGTTTTGGTTGATTCTGACCCTAGATTGTCTCATTCTAAAAGTGTCTGTCATACGTAGTTCATTCAGTCATAAACAGTCCCATGGTGCAGTATGGTATTAACTATGTCATGCGTGAACATCTACTGCAAACGTTATACATGTGAATATCACATAATCTACAAAAGGAGTGACATTTTGAAGTAAGAAATATATGTGTCGTTGTTACTGACAAGCAACGCTTGTTTAGCAGTTCTATCAAACTCATAGTTTCTCATATCTTATCGTTTTGCTGCACGCTTTACTGTAGTTGACTGGATCGTACATGTTTGATAAATATATCATGTTGCTTTCTCCCTGTACATATATTTGTGCTGGGCATGGTATATACCATTGGCTGTGCTATTTAGAATCACATTATTGATGCTAGTGTGAGGGCATTTTGCACAAACAAGAATGAATGAAATGTATGTGAATTATGTAAAACAGTATCTACCCAACAAATATTTGAAAACAAAAGATATTTTTCCAGCTTGCAGAAAATGATATTATTGATTAAATGTTAGCATTAGTACTAAATAAACAATGCTATTCAAAATAACAACAAATTAAATTTCTTTTGGAAATTTTTCATTTTTGTGTCATTGCAGTTATTGCTTATTTGGTATATAGTACAAATATAGTATTTTTAAAGTTGTCTATAACATAAATGATTAAATAATAATTGGGAGTCTCTTGGTTCTTAGTCACTATTGATGATGTGATACACATATTTAGAAGATATCACTTAAACTATAGAAGCTATCACATTAAAACTATAGAGTAGACGGCAATACATATTTAGTATACCACCTAATAAAATTAATGTTCTAGTAAATGTCCAATATACTACTGTATAAAGAAGCGAAACATACATTTCTGTTTTTATAGGAATGTTCATTGTACGTTGTGTTTATGAGTTACTATTAAATATTGATTATATCAGTATACAGCATGTTCACATCAAGGGATGATTGTTTGTTTCTAAGATTGTTTGTACACTCTTATGCAGCTGTTGTGTATACACTGTTGAGTTCCTCATAATAAAGAAGTTGACATCCATAAAATCTCTATTCCTTATGTGTATCACTTCTAAATGCCATTCAAAGGCCTGTTATGTAGCTGTTATACTGTTTGTGTGATCAATACATATCAGTTTCTAACTTATGTGAAAAGCAAAAATTTTAGTTTTGGACAATTCTATACTGAATTTGTTTTTAGACAGCTCGATATAGGAGACACTGTAACACCAAACTACATATGACGCTGTCTCATTATTTGAACGATCCACTATAGCAACATTGTCAATTCACATAAATATCATATAACTCTTGTCATTATCATGAAAAGTCTCTGTCTCTGTATGACTATATCAATGCAACTGGTAACCCCATGCATGTCAAAGCGGCTGCTTCAGCTGATACCAGACAATACCCTTGCGTAATGCATATAATGACCCAGATCAGCAATTCCAAGTGGGCGTGCCCACAAAGTGTTATCACAATCAAATATAAGTTATAAATCATGCCTGTAAGCTGAGTGTTTAACGTTGGACGTTGTTAAACTAACAATGAACAAAGAAGATAATTCATACGTCATGCTGAGATTTGTAGTGCGACTATGTTAAGTCTGGGTTTGATCACTGATGTTGTATGTGTGGATACATTTTGTGTTAAAACATTAGATTACATGTATAACATTCATGCATTTTTGTTAATGTTTTGACGTAAGCTGTCTCCTCATGGAAATGGTTATAAATCCTAGATTCTTGTAGTTAGAATAAGGAGCCTGTTAGGAGCCTAACTAGAATATCACAGATAGAGTTCAAAACTAGTTGACAGCAGTTAAAAGAAAACATTATTAACCATCAAGACAATATACATATGGGCTATAGATCGCCAGTAACTAAAGGTAGAGCACCATACTAGGAACCATGGGTACTAACAGTACATTTGCTACCTGCATGGGCCACAGCTGGATTTACACCATCACTTCAGTCACAGGTGACAATTGATGACTTTAGCCAAAATTTTAAATAAGAATATACTTCATTTAATAGCCAGGCATGCATACAAACACTTCAAATGATGGGGACAATTAGTTTACATTACTGCAACTCCCCTCGAGGGCACAGCCACTAACAATCTAAGTTTATTAGCTCTACCAATTTAAT
Organism: Haliotis rubra; assembly: GCF_003918875.1. Taxonomy (NCBI): domain Eukaryota; kingdom Metazoa; phylum Mollusca; class Gastropoda; order Lepetellida; family Haliotidae; genus Haliotis; species Haliotis rubra. The sequence continues at coordinate 185,476 of NW_025765225.1, read as the reverse complement.
ATATCACTATACACATCAAAACCTATGAAGCAATTCAGTCTCCTTTAAAAATCTAAGCATTAAATGAGGGCTTGAATTGATAAACAATTTTCATTGTCGACACTCTTGACCGTGATTCTTTCTTCACAAGGGATACTAAACACCCTCTCCTCACCTTTCAATAAATATTCATAAGTATATATGGTGTGGCGAATACGACATCGTCGCAATATGACCTCTTCAAATCTTGACTGACAACAAAGAAATAAATAGAAGCGAGAAAACCCTTTCCACTTTCATAAAGTTATTTCATGTAACTTATTTATACCTACTTGGGTTGTCGCACTTCTTTTGCATTAGATCCGTATATAACATCTAATGACAAGTTTATAATCACTGTATGGCATAAGAAGGCTTGTCGAGGGCTGTGTATGCGGCAGCATCGACCCTTGTAGAGCTATAAACTGTTCCAAAAAGACTCTTTGACACATTCATCGAGTGGGATGGATAAGTATGATACTAGAGTTAATAAAACAAGTGGTTCAATAACGTTGATCTTGCCAGTAAGTGCCATATATCCTGGTTTGCTGTTGACTGCAATTTATCAGTTATTCAGTCAATATATACTAAGCAGCAAAAGAAACGTCAGTTTGGAATTTTCCTTCGCAGAAACGGATAACTGTAAACTCATTTAATGTTTTGATTGTATATTTTTGACAACATCTCCAACTTTACCTGAGCAAAGATAATCCTTCCCAAACTCAGAATGGAACCCAGGAAATGGTCTCAAAAACGCAACCTGATCTCGGAGATGGTACGGTGTTCTCCATGTTTTCATGCAACCCATGCTGCACGTGCTGTTCACAAGGACCAGCCCTCTAAAATGCACCCCCAAACCTGGTTGAAACATTCACATTACAACGTCAGCAGGATGCCGCGACTCACGACAGCTCAGAGGAACCAGGCGCTAGGAAGACTTGAAGCTGACTGCACTGCACAAGCCGTTGCCAATCACTTCCAGGTCAACGTTCGGACCATCTACAGGCTGCAGCAACGATCGCCCCCACAAATGATCGCCCCCGTCCTGTCAGACCAAGGGTGACCACAGGACGACAAGACCGCCATGTTGTGCGACAGCATGTACAGAATCCTTCATGCGGGCATCGGAAACAGAACGCCAGACAGTGGGAACACACGGAAGACCAATCAGCACTGATACAGTACGCCGACGTCTTAACAGCGGGAACCGCCATTGCCGTAGACCTTACCGTGGACCTATCCTCACCCCTCGTCATCGGCGTGAACGTCTACAGCTTGCCCTACAACACCAAAACTGGCGATACAGGCAATGGAGAACTGTTCTGTTCACAGAGGAGAGTCGGTACTGCGTATCAACTGCAGATGGCAGAACCAGAATATGGCGACGACGTGGCCAGCGTTACTCAGACCAATGTGTTATGGAAAGAGACTCATGGGAAGGTGCAAGCATCATGGTATGGGGTGGAATAGGCCTGAACCAGAGATTGAGTCCTGTGGTGTTCCAGAACCTTGGTCCAGGGAGAGGAGGCGGCATCACAGCGGTGCGCTACATCGACCAAGCTCTCAGACCCCACGTCATACCACATTTCGCTCGTCACCGGAACAATCCTTTTTCCAGCATGATAACGCCCGGGCCCATACTGCCAGAGCTACACGGGACTTCCTACAGCAGAACGGTGTCAACATTATGCAGTGGCCAGCCCTTAGTCCTGATCTAAACCAAGTTGAACATCTTTGGGATGAAATTCAGAGGAGACTGAATAATGTCATACCAAGGCCGAACACAGCCGATTAATTGCGCCAGGCCTTTCTCAGAGTGTGTTTCAAGGTGCCAATGGCCTTCATCAATCGATTGGTGCACTCCATGCATAGACGCTGTGCTGCAGTTATTGCCGCTCGTGTTGGTCACACTAGATACTGAAGTCAAAGGCCTGAATGGACTGCAAACGTTCACGTAATGTCTTGAAATTGTGCTGAGTACTTCATTGATGTGTCAAGATATTGTACACGAAAAATGTTTTTGATCCGCTTATTATGTCCATTTCTGTAATGATTTGATTACAGTGCCTATCTAATTTTGTATTCGTACTGACGGGTTTTTTTTCTGCTGAGTATATTTCTATTATCTTAATTTAAGTTTCAAAATTTCTAACTTGAAATGGTGTTATTCCAAATAAAATTCTGGACAGAATTTTACCTTACTGTCTTTTAAATATTTTTTTTACAATAACGTTTGTTACATCATGGCTAACTTGACAGTAACGGCCTTTCATCAGAGACTACCTCACAACCATATTGACATGGATGAGTAAGTGCAAATTCGACAGGTCCACAAAGCTGATTCAGTATTCAAGTATTCTGTTTATAAATAATATTGCTAATATCACAAGTATCACAACAAATAACTTGTCAATATGATAACAAAGATCTCACCTGAATATACCATAGTCAGATAAAACATACAAAGCATAGTTATACCGACAATGAGAAAAGCTAAGATTTGTACTGCGACACTTCTATCTTGTATTTCAGTGTATTAATCAGTAAGTCTGGATTTGATCACTTATATATGATGCATGGATACATTTTTTTATAAATTAGGTGCTGTGAATACGTATATACATGATTCGGAAGAATGTTCGTAACATACACATTTAGAAATATGTTGATACTTATCATATTAGATGATGTCCAAGTTGTTATTGAATCAATAATAATCTTCCACTTTGATATGTATAATTTACAACACTAAATGTACAATATAAATGCATGACAGCTCTTACAATCGAGACTTATTATTCTCTGGCGTTGACGTTTCATATTTACAAATCTTCTGACAGATATCTGTATAGTATCGGTACATAAAACTAAAAATGTTTTATCCTGAAATATTATACATCCTCTAAGTTAAACAAAGGTTTCATTTCACAGTTGTAAATATTTTCATTTCTATTTATAGTATCCTTCCATTTTGTAGGTGGAGTGTGCAAATGCAGAGGGAAATGGAAGTATCTCCCCTCAATATTATGTTTTTTCTGCATTTCAGCAAATTAAGTAATGCTATTATATGCCCCTTTAGAACGTATTTGAGCATGCCAACTGCATGCATCTGGTAGTGACCTGATTGCCAACTGATTGAGAATATCTTGATTGTAGTGGTAATAAGGTTTATTAATTTTGTATAAATATATTTCTATGTTCATCCCAGATTCTACACGGACGGTCTTGTCCTGTTCAATTAGTTTCATATATTTGCATAATGTCCAGCCTTAAGATGCATTAGTCCAAGACAATAATGCTAGAAAGTTCTAGACGTATATCAGGATGAATGTTGTCATTGTTGCGGTTTATTTGGACCCCTGGTTTAGGTCCCTCGCAGCCTATCTCTCTTCTGCGAGGAAACGTGATGCATCTGGCGGTAACTTGATTGCCAACTGATTGAGAATATCTTGATTATAGTATATTATTATTGGTTTGTATAAATATATTTCTATGTTCATCAGAGATTTATCTCATCCAGCAAATGCATCTTGCCTATTAGTTTCAGTTCAGCAACATGATGGAGTCAAACTGTCCTGGAAAGAATTCATTTAATGTTAGTGGCATTACTATTATCTTAGTCGAGTGTCCAAAACATCTTGCTAATAGGTATTGCTGAAAACTGTACTTCTTAGTGTCTTTTGATGGAACAACTACTTGAACTTCTGTAGTGTTTAGATTGATCATATCGAAAGGAGAGGAGCCACTTTCTTCATATTTCTTTTGTAACAAGTTGGGTTGTGTATGTCTCATTCTTGCAAGTCAATATAAACTAATTTATCTTTCTGTTTAGATCTGAAACATTTAACAAGTCGATTGGATAAAGCTTATAAAAAGTGTACTGGATAAAATTTGATAAAAGCAAGTGATTTAACAACGGTGATCGTGAAGTGTCCATGTCAAAGAATCAATACATATTTTCATATTTTAATAACCTACAGATTTGGTATGGTTTTGTAAATACAAAATTTTCGAAATTGCAACAGTGCCTGTCAAAGTTAAAATCTTCTTTTCTAGGGGTGTTTTCCTTCTGTCTTTTAATGACCCTAGTCAAATTTCGTTTGTTTTATGAAGTGAACTTTGACAGGAGCATAGATTATTCTCTAATCATATACGATACATCTGTAACATAAAAATATAAAAGAGAGTTCGTGTAAATGAGACATCAAAGGCTACAGTAAATTGTGTTACCTACCAAGGCCAATGCGACCGTTCTATGCTAGACCAGAATGTCGTGAGAAACTACAGGATTTTATAAGTATCTAGGTTTTTACTTCAGTAGTGATCTGTTATGGAAGAAACATTCACATCAGGCAGCAATCCAAGCAAAAAAGGCTTTTGTAAGTATTTTCAAACACTTGAGTTTGTTGGGAAATATTTCATACCAATCATTTTTTTTTTAAATATTTGATGTTAAAATACTCCCAATTTTATTATATGGTTCAATAGTGTGGGGTTTACAACAGTTTCATGTGATAGAAAAATCATGTATATGCCTGTAAAAAGTTCTTAGGTATGAAAATGAGTACATCTAGCCTGATGGTATACGGTGAGTGTGGTCGGTTTCCACTTTATCTACACTCAAATATTAGGGTCATCAAGTGCTGGTTAAGCCTTCATGATATGCCCTCTTTACAGACTCCCAAAACATATCATAACATGATGATACTTTGTGGTAGAAATGGAAAGAAAAACTGGGTTACTGGAGTTAGAGAGTTACTTTTCAGTAGTGGTTATGGACAAGTTTGGCTAAATTAGAATGTGTATTCACAATCACATTTCGTGTTGTCATTAACACAAAGGCTAATGTATATACACACATTGACAGAGTGAAACCGGTTAGAATTGAAGAATTATATCGGTTTTGTGTGTGCGTGTGCGTGTGTGTGTGTGTGCGTGTGCGTGTGTGTGTGTGTGTGTGTGTGTGTGTGTGTGTGTGCGCGCGTGCGCACATACATTCAGACATGGACTACTTCACTGGCTTTATCTATTTAATAAGGTAATCACTGATTCCACCTCTATGAGTCAAGGTGATTTTTTTACATAATTGCATATGATGTAATTGTTTGATCCTCGTACAATATGGCATTTTCGGTTACAAACTGGTACACACATTTGCTACCAGGAAAGACTTGTTAAATGAATTGTACAGTAAAATGTAGTTATAAAAGAAGTTTTGACCTCATCCTTTTCACCTGCTTAAAAAACGGTGTCCATGGAAATAGTCGATGTGGTGGAATAAGATCACATTTGTAGCTTTCAGGAGGAACCTATCGTTTGTCAATCTACATTAGGAATGTATGAAAATCCACTTTTTAAGATACACGATTTTTAACTTCTCCCTGCGTCATGCTAAATGCACATGTTGACGATCCAAGCATTTGCTTTAGTATGCCTTACTGAGAGGTTGATTGTTCACCACAGGTACGGGTAGGAACAGTGCCAAACATATATATGAATATCGACTATAAACGAGTGTAGGCTGTGTACGTCTTACTGTTACTATTTCATATTGCAAAATTATATTGCGAGTGCTGACATTCACAACAAGACGCTGTGATATTTTAATAGTTTTCTTCAATTTTGAAGATTTAGTGTGATTATATTAACAGTCAACTTTGAGTCAGTTATCGTAGTATCAAGTGTCTGGACAATTGACTGATTCTTTTGTAAAACTGCATGTACCTAAGGTGTGTAGAATCGTCACATTAATACTGATATACCTCTAGTGACAATACACAAGAAAATGTTCGTTTAACATCTGGAGAAAGTCCAAAGATTAAGGAAAAAGATTAATACTACTTTTATACTCCGCACATAGGTTAAGCATTCTGTAAGACTGTATTTTGGGCCTATGGCCTTTTACTGAAATAAATATGTCTGTCTGTCTGAAGAACAAAACACACTTCTTCATTTGTAGTTCAATCATCATTATGTACATAATGAACAGGCACTGGCTGAAATGCCACGTTAGAAAAAACTGCTCATTTTACACCTTTATCTTTATTCTAGTTACATAAACCTGACTTTCTGCAGTCCGATCCAGTATTATGTAAATTAGTAATGGTGTTCCCCTGGAATTAGATACAATATGCATCATACCAGTAATGCTGTATGTCTAATTACCAGGTTGTATTTACTGTATCTGGAGACCCGTGAAGGTTCGAATGAGCCTTCAGATACCCATGGTTGTCGTAAGAGGCGACTACCGGGATCTGGTGGTCAGGCTCGCTGGCTTGGTTGACACATGTCATCGGTTCCCAATTGCGCAGATCGATGCTCATGCTGTCGATTATTTACAGACCGCCGCCATATAGCTGGAATATTGCTGAGTGTGGCGTAAAACTAAACTCTTTCACTCACTGTATGTCGCGGTTATGAAAGGCCTACATAAGATGTCATGTTGTGAATACCTATGACTGCTTCTTTTTCTTACGATATATGAACACATAAACAAGTATAAGTAATTTTTAGTAAAATGAAGCGAGGTGTACGTTTTCATAAACTCCTAAAAAGAAACTAGACCAGGCCAAGTCATTCTAGACAATGAAATACAGCAACATACAAAATGAACATGGGGATATGTAAATTGTATCTTCCTCTTGTGTTGTCTCACATTAAAAAGTATCCATTGATTTGATAATCTGATGATTTGTCACTTCCTCTACTTTGTGTTTGTAACAGAATTTGCTATTCTGGGGTGTGCATGGTTTCAATTTAGATCTGTTGGATGTGCTCGCGAGATGACTTTCCTACTACTTCCTTTGAGGAAACAAGCAGATTAAGTTTGTGTATGCGAACTAGCCTTGCATCAAGGCTGTACTGAGTGCTAAGCGCATGGATGTATAGTGATTCTGTCTTTAAAAGGGACAGGTCTAGATAAGCGGACAGTAAGGACGCCAGTCTGTTATTTATTCTTAATAGAAATTATCATTTAAACTATTATATTCCTTGGAGATTTGTGCAAGTCTATATGCAAACCTTTCGTACGATTTAAATACGAGGGTTTATGAATACATATATGTATATATAGACACACACACAATTGGGGGATTCTTGTCACTCTGATTGGGTATCACCACAGCATGCACAGTACCTTTATTTGTGTTGTTTATCTGTAGTGATTCATGCATAGTATAGTTATCTCTTACACACATGTGGGTGAGAAACCCATATAAGTATTAAACATATGTGTGAGATCGATTTCCAGGTCGTGATTGGCTACTCCATGGTGAGGATCAAACCGTAGGGGTTGCAGGGGTTCATGAGTACAAATGGCGACACACGACCTATCGACTCAATACCCTCATCTACAGGCACGGTACAAAATTCACTGCTTAAAATATTCCTCCGCTGCATAATATGGAATATTCATGTCTTCGTAACATGCAGTGTGTAATCACAGTCTACAAGAGTACTACAGTCACATCTCCTCCTCGCATCGCCGTAACACCCGTGTTGAGATGAGGTGAATGTAAACCTTTCACAAGGGCAGATGTGCAAACATATCCAAACTATCTTCCGATGAGCTGTATTCAAATATCGGAAACGAATACACTGTCAATTATATTATACTTGCAAAATGGAAAATCATTTATATCTACGCTGCAACATGGTCTTATAAAGGTGTGTTTAATACATTTTCTTCGCTTCATCGTTACCGCCTAGATAAAGCACAGATGTCACAGAAAACGTTTGTGGAGGGTCACCTTAGGTATGCGTAGTGATCAGGGAGCCGAGTGACGTCACTCTGTCTTTTGTATTATTGTGTTACTACGATGAGAAAATCTGAAATCTGAATCTATCGACCCTGAATTGAATTACTCTACTCGTGTCTGTCATATATTTTTTATCTTAAAACGAAATCGTTCCGTTGTTCCTTCCGAGACAATATCCGTGCCTTGTTATGTACGTTTCACATATGTATTTCCTTGTGTACATCCGTCAACTCTCTTCAGAAACAAATTATACCCATCATCTACACTACATCAATTTGTCAATTACTGTATCTCGGTTTATATTTATATTGGCATTAATACTCGTGAATGTATCTGTATGAAGTCAGAGTTGAAGCTAGAATATGGACAACAGTATCTGTTTACATTGACCAGTACAGTACGGTACTACCTGTCATGAGCTAATTACGTGAAGGTTTCAAGAATAGAACCCTTATGGATCAAGAATAGAACCCTTATGGATCAAAAATAGAACCTTTATGGATCAAGAATAGAACCCTTATGGATCAAGAATAGAACCCTTATGGATTAAGAATAGAACCCTTATGGATCAAGAATAGAACCCTTATGAATTGCCTGTTAACGTAGATGTGTCAACAGACCTTTGTTTTCATTCTTGATATCAATGCATTCCATTATTGCTCCGTTTCTGTTTCTGTTTCATATAAACGTATCGATGCATAAAGGTATGTACAATGCAGGCAATACATTTACACGCGACACGTCTCTCGGCCCCACGTTCAGGAAGTGAACAGGCATTGTTTACAAGCTGCAAACATTTACCCAGGAATTGTCAGTTCTAAGAATTGACAAATACTTCCTAGTCAATACTCATCACATGAATATGTATCCATATGAATACCAGGCTGGATATAACAAATATGTTATCAGTATATGCTGCAGTACTTGGATGTGTATTTCAAATGGATAATATAAAGGGATACGTAAAACTGTAAGTTTACCTTGTTTCTAGCTGACATTATACTCTTGATCTAACATACATACATACATACATACATACATACATACATACATACATACATACATACATACATACATACATACATACATACATACATACATACATACATACATACATACATACATACATACATACATACATTCATACATACACACACACACATACATACATACAATGTACATACACACACATACATACATACACACACACATACATACATACATACATACATACATACATACATACATACATTCATACATACACACACATACATACATACATACATACATACATACATACATACATACATACATACATACATACATACAATGTACATACACACACATACATACATACACACACACAAATACATACATACATACATACATACATACATACATACATACATACATACATACATACATACATACATACATACATACACACACACACACACACACACACATACATACATACATACATACATACATACATACATACATACATACATACATACATACATACATACATACATACATACATACATACATACATGGATGTTCTTTATTCAAGTAAGAAAGCCCCAAGTATATATTTCCTTCTAATTTCATGCTTTGATTGATTGATGTTCTTAAGTGAATTTCACATTTAAACAATCGAGTGGCTCCGTAGATCCTGCAAGTGTTGGGAAATGACATGTGACTAAATCCATTTTGTCAGTTTATAGTTTTGGAAACCTGAAATGGCATTTAACATTTGTGTTATGTCGAATTACACTAAATATCAACAAATATAAAGCTGCTAAGTGTGACCTACCTATTGGACTGCAGAAATTAGTTGCCCAGCAAGCGCACCCATGCAAACTGCTGTGTACGTCTTAATTCATAAATACCATAAGTAAGCACAAAAGCTTCAAAGATAAAATATACTCTTAGTAACCGACACTGCGTCTCTCACGAGTTAGTTATTTTGCGTTATAATCTTCAATTATATACCCTTCTGAAAAATGTGTTTAATAAGATATTTTATTAAATGGAAACGAGAGGTGCACACTTGTAAATAAATGCGGCAAAACCTTTTTCCATTATTAATCTTAATATATGCTGTAATTATATAAGCAGCGTTAGTTGTACGACTGCAACCATATCATAAGTGTGTGTTAATGAATTAAACCAACCGTTATGTTACGGGTTGTTCGCAAAAGAAGGCACATTTCCGACTGACATAATAGGGTTTTTTAGGTTTGTTTCAACAACTTTAATATGGTTTACTCTCCCAATGTGAATCAGCGAACAGGAAGTCAACAAGCCCAAGGCACAAAGAACATTTGGTAGCCGCACAACATGTACTCGACATGCAAGCGTGATATTTCGTTAGCGAGGTCCGCATATATGCCATGTTTTTTCCTGAATCTTGTCAATCACATCACAACGGATTCATTGTTGGCCAGGGTTCTTCTCTGGGCATATTCCAAAGAAATTAATAGTTATCATTTTAAAATACTACCTCAACATATTCTGGGCCGTACTAAGGATGGACCTCAGGGTCAAAGCTCAGGCATGACAAAGACAATAATCGAGCCACTCCTTATTGCTGTTAATGATACTGTGTTTGTGCGAACATCCACAGGGTGTTGGGCGGTCACAATCAATTCATTGCATAATCTACATTTTATATTGAGATTTTGATACAGAATAACACACGGGTGGTGGGATGTGACTGGTCCTGGGCAGCAAACAGAAATCTTGGAAGGACTCGGCATGTTTGCTGCTCTGAACGCCTGCATATAAACTCGATACAGTCGTCGTTCAAAGAGCTTCTTCCTTGAAATACTTTCAATGCAGAAGGTAGTATATTCCGAAACCGGGATTAACTACTAAGACCAGACGTCTGAATTCAAAGTGAGCTGAAGCCATGAAGAATTTGAAATTAGTGCTAATTGATAGATCACCCAAACTCGATAACCAAATAAAAAGTGGGAGGTATCACCTCTATGGGAGCAACATTATTTTCATATTATGCACCCAGTAATATTTCCTTGGAGTAACATTGTATTGTTGATACATGTCCCCACAGCTTAACCTTTTCCAAAACTACAACATACAGTAAATATATCTATGATTCTGTGGTTCATTTCTATATTAAGATAGACTTTTATTAACGCCTACAAGACACATTCTGTGGCAATTATGAGTACACTCTTTCGCCATAAGAAAAAAGTTTTGAAAGTAATGTGTTTCTATATAGATTCCTATATGATAAATATTAACTTGACTATCAGTGTAAGCTAATGAAATTATAATTCTGAATTAGTGGATGTAACTTCAAATCGATCATTACAGTCGGACCAGGCAGGGCATTTGGATAAAGAAGTTCCCTTGTTTGCATCGGAGCTGAACATATTCTTGTTGTAGCTGTCTACGGTTAAGTACTTTCAGGGTGTTTCCTGTGACCATTATTGAAGTATGAATTTGATCAATTTCTATTTACTATGTAACGTTAACAGTTATTTCTATGGACCTAATATCTTATTATTTATTCTATTTAATACAAAGTGCTATCTTAGATTTTTACTGTGTCTTCTGAGTTCGTATTGGTTAAAAGGAATACATGTCTGTATGTACCATAAACAGTTAAACCATAACCAAATATAAGTAGATTATAATATGATAGACTAACAAGGAAGCCATTTTATGTTAATAATTTCCAATTTCCAATCTACTATCAGTATCCTGCCTCACTGTTGATAGAGGAACACATATGTCCATTGTTTGATTATTTATTCATATCCTTGTCTGTGTTTATATGAACTAGGGCAACATTCAGCCGTTTAAGTCCACAAATGTGCATACTAAGTATAATTCTATATTATATTTCTCACTTTAATTGGTAAGTTAGACAACCTCCTTCCATACATGTGTCAGTTGAATATTCCATACTATCTATGCTTACGTATAAAAACAGTGAAAAGCGAGGCAAATGGCAATTCCACCCGAAATGGTTTGGGGACACAGCTGTCCGCATATATTCAGTTTCAATTCGTGAACAAAGAAACAGAAACGCTCTCAAAATGTTACAATTCAATCGGCGAAACACTGCAACCACGAGGTTCAGAACGCTATGATGTTACCCGATGATATGCAAGTTTAACAGTGAAATCGGAGGAGTCCATAACTATCCTTCACAGCAACCTCTACCTATGCTGAGCACATATTAAGTCATCGACATGTAATCTACTAGAATAACATCCGATATTTGGCAATATATTTTGCATATCTGTAGCGACCTAATAAATCTAGATGGCGCCACCCTTCTGACATGTGGTTGCATTGCATATCATTCTAACATGATCACATGTCACCTAAAACAAGTAAATGTAAAAATCTACTTACTGTTATCATATTCAGGTACCATACATTAAATGCTGGGAAGAATCCTCCCTGATGGATTCGGATTACATTTGGATGGCCATTTCCAACAGTTTCCAACGTGTTCTCCCAGATTGCCTTCTGTGCAGCTTTCTGTGCACATGCTCTATTTCTATTATTAGTTACACGTCACTTTCCATATTTGTTTTATCCATAATCTGTGCCTACTGTTGTGCCTAATACTGACCATACCCTGGAACATTTGTATTTGAGACCGTCTACTTTGCCTGAAACCATCAATTGATTAGTGTGTAACAATTGTGTATGTTTGTATGCATGATGTATGTTTATCAGTGAGAGTGACTGTGAGTGGTTTGACAGGAATGACGCGCGTCCGATTACGAATGTTGATGTCGAGTCTGAAGGTATTATCTGTTTAAACTAGGCGTTTGCTGATACTAGATAATGAAAAACAATATGTTATGCGTATACTGCGTGAGATAATACCCCTTCAAACGACATTTCAAATATATCACTAGAGTAAGGTCAGGTTCAACCTATAAAGTGATATTTATTATATTGTTTAGAAGTTTTAAAAGATACAAAGATGTTAAATTATTTCAAAATATTTTATTTTAAATTCTGAACACCACAATCTAGCACAAGAAGTATATAAGAAAAAAACACTGCGTTTCTTGGCCTGAGGGGCATTTGTTACTGAACGAACAGAATAGAACAGAATTTATTTCAGTATTAGGCCTCCTGCCCAAAATACATATGCATAAATTGTTGGCTAATTAGAGCACATATAATGTATTTCATTTAGATTTGTATTTCTTGTCAACATAGTAATATAAATAGACATACATCCTTGATGATAATAACATTTTTGCTCTGTAATATAGATACAAAATTAATAATTGATGGACATTTACTAAATATTTTGATGTGTACTTATTTCTTATATGAGAATATGCATCACAGATATAAAACACATGCCATTCATCTTATCAACAACGAAGATACCATTTAATTTACAAAACAGACAATGCCTTCCATTATATGCAACATTAACATATCTACTAGTTTCAACTGCTAGTTGAAAATTACAACACCGAAATCGGGCATATATAATTTTTAATTATTGAGGGATATCATTATTTACCAAATAGCTCTCTACATTTAATAAAGATTAGAATTGCTTGTAATAAGAACATGTACGGCTGCTATCCAAAGATGATTGCCAAGATTGGAACAAATTATCATCTAATCTCTGTTTAAATGATTCAATAAATATTTTGTGATGACCAATTTCACCGTGGTAATAAATAATCAATAATAATAAATAATATATTTAATGGTATTTAATATATCATTATTGACATTATCATCATAATGATAAATCAATCATCAAATGGAAAAATATGTCCTTGCATAACGAATATTGAGCGCATCATCATCAGGTTCAATTAGAATTCATCGAAACAGTGGTAAATATAACAAAGGTTACAACAAATAAAGTAATTGAGTATTAGATTTAATCAGTGGTTCCTTGTCAAGTGTGATCAGTTTACACAAATTTCTGAAGCTTTTATGACAGTCACAACCATGACCATATTCTTCATAGCCTGTCAAATAATCTGATTGCTTTTAATTGCAAGAAGGGCAGTGGGGTAGCCTAGTGGTTACAGTGTTCGCTTGTGACACTGAAGATCAGGGTTCTATTCCCCACATGGGCACAATGTGTGAAGCCCATATCTGGTGTCCCCGCTGTGATATTGCTGGAATATTGCTAAAAGCGGCGTAAAACCATACTCACTCACTTTAATTGCAAGCAAAACACTGCTCACATACAGTGAACATGTCTGGTTAAGCAAAAAGCTGTAATGGTGAATACACAAATCTTGTTCACACGGATTTCGGGAACATTTGTAACAATAACAATACCTTGAATCTTTGTCAGTGACCTGACCAATGTCATTTGAATATGAGTTTAGTAATCTGTTGTTGATTTCATGTCGGACAGTTGAAGTTGGTGTTATCATTTCCTGATTAGTTTTTTGTAACTGAGGCACAGTTAATTGCATTAATTTCATGAAACATTTAGGCTAGGGTTAAGACTCCGATTATTTGGGTGATGCATTAATTTCATGATTGACAGTATGTACATGTTCTGCATAAGAATTGAGTAAAGTATAATGTGGTAATGTATGAAAGAAGCTGATAAAGAATCATAGATGACTTTATAAAATCATGCATTTATATTAGGACATGGTCAACATGTATGGGTTGTAATTGTAGGATTTTGTGTTGTTTTACTATCATAATATGTGTTGGCATTTACCTATTTATAGACAGTCGTATCATAATTGTTTATTAAAGAACGAAGGAAATGAATGTGTTTAACCTTGTGTTGTCAAATTTATGTGACTCATGTTTAAATTTAGTTTGTGAACATAGAATGAAACACTTTTTTGGAAATCTTATTCAAGGTGGTTTGAAATAATGACAAATTGTAAGGATAACAAATTGATGAATTTCATAAGAGTGACATTTCAATACAGGTTCTTGTACCATTGCCAAGCACTCCAGTCTGGAATGTAACATGATAAAAGGCGGTTACATTGAATTGAACAAGATTATGTATGGAAACATCACACTTACGCAGTAAAAGAAGTTGTTATACTAGTAACTAGAATTTGTCATTATTGTACTTCTCAACTCCTAGAATGCCAATCAATGAATTAGTGTAACTAACTTTTCAAGTTTCAAACCTAGCTGAACTTAATACTGTTACACATGGAAAATGATACACATATACCTACATTTTTGAAATAAGGAAAGTTTAAGAGTTACAGTTAATCTTATTTATTGTATAATTGGAGTATATTTTGTCTCACTGATTTACCCGAACATTACTTTATGTGTTTAGGGTCATATATATGGAGATATATGTGGATGAAAAACATAAAATTTCACAGTCCTTTGATGACATAAATATGCAAGGAACTATCACTAATTTGTCTTCATCCATTCTCTGTTATCAAGTGTTTGAGTCTGTTGTGCTGATATGCCACACTGCTACTGGACTGTGACAGTCTGCTGTTGATTTTATACCTGTAATCGAAGCCTGTAAAGAATCAAAATAAAAGTAAGATATATTTATGTGTTAGTTGTGTTGAAATTATCAAGGCAAAATCTATTCTTACTTGACATGCATTTGGATGTAGCTTATGTTATATCTGGTTTTTCACATTCTCAGTAAAGTACAAATTCTAGTACCTTTTGGAGTTGAGCCCCATCTGGGTTTGAACCCACACTGGCAGGGTGAGGCACCTAATCGCCTACACACAAAGACAGCAATCTGAATCGCCTCGCTGCTGTTGCTTCTACTGAAACAGAAGTCTGACAACTGGTTGTCTTGATCAGACTTTGTTCCAAGTGTGCCTCTAACAAGTGTAAATTGGCTGGGCTCACATGGCTGAAAGCTATGAATACAACAATGCCACATGTTACATTTGAACACTGTCTTTATGGCATTGTTGTATTCATTGTATTCATCGTTACATTTACTTCACATCATTTGAGATATAATGCTTAGGTTTGTTTCTCTTTCTGAAAATATCCAATAAAACATATGCCTAAGCTGCCTTTATTCCCACCTACACCAAAACACCAGAAATAGGCTTCACACATTGTACCCAAGTGGGGAATTGAACCTGGGCATTAACCACTAGGCTATTGCAAAGTGCTGGGAATGAGGAGAAAGGGGGGTCAGGGTGCCCTCTTTATGTATGATTTTATTCTGAGATTTGGGAAATAATGGCATCTACAGATACTTCCCATTGTCAGGACTGCCTCCTTGGTGTAGTGGTTAGAGCGTCCGCCCGGAGAAGGTCGCGGGTTCGATCCCTGATAGCGTCATACCAAAAGACGTTAAAATATGGTACTTGTTGGTCCCTGCCTGGCGCTCAGCATTAATGGGTACATCAAGGACTGGTCGGCTAGGAGGCAGTATAATGTGTCTAAGTGGGGTATTCATGCTTCACTGCAGCATGGTATCTCAGTGGGCTAGCACTATAAAAGCAGCTTAAGTCTGGGCTAGTACAAGCAGCCTCACATACACATACACACGCATACATGTCGTCATATGAGCGAACTATTCTCATGCACGACGTTAAACCCAATTTCACCTCACCTCACCTCCCATTGTCAGCCTAAACTGTATACATGACACTGGATCTATAACCGTATTGTAAGTAAAATATCTGACCACACTATTATGTTTGTTTCTGCTAGTATTGTATGTCAACTACCATGCTATGGTCCTTGCCAGTGATAGTTTGTATTTAGGTAATCAAAAGAACCATCTGAAAATTATTTGTTGCTGCCTCTGTACCGAAAAATGTTACTAAATGAATACATTTTTTTCCAAAACAAACATTACAGTTAAATCTTTTTATTGGGAAAACAAAAAACAACATTCTTTAAAGTGCTAGTGGACACTAATCCCGTTTTCACTCTCAGGCATTCTATACATTTGTGACTGTGAAGATACTGGTTAGAATTGATCTAGTTGGTTGTTCAGCAACCCATGCTTGTCGTAAGAGGCCGGTGGTCAGGCTTGCTGACTTGGTTGACACAAGTCATCATGTCCCATTTTGGAAGATTGATGCTCATGCTGTTGATCACTGGATTGTTGGTCCCAGACTCGATTATTTACAGATATTGCTGGAATATTGCTGAGTGCGGCCAACACAACCATCAAACAAGATAAACTATACATTTGCGATGGATTGAAGAAATCAAGAACTGTATACTTAAACACAACACAGGCTCATATGACATTTATGAACCGGAAGATAGCTGCCTGGCTACATTTGTGATGTTAACAGAGATAAATAGATCAAAAGATAACTTGCGCTGTAGATTATCCCTGCTGCTACCCACTAGCTCACTATAGGTTCGAAGGTTTTTATTTTCTCAACTTCCACCAACGGTTGTACATGAGTGAACTGGAAAAACATTATATACAACTATACACCAAGATGGCATCGGAGAGATATAATTGAGGCAGGATAATGTACAATACAATATACATGTACATACATATTCATATATACAAGGGTGCCATTAGAGAATGATACAAACATTTAATTACATGTATTTATATCTGAACTTCTATTGATACATTTAATAAATTTGGACAGGTCTTTAACATATTTAGCTTTCTTTGAACAAAGTAATCTTTTGAGTGTATAAAGGTTGGGCCAGGTATTAATGTACTGAGGTATGTACAGCTGCCGCTGTTGGTGAAGAGTTTGGCACCTGAAAAGATAGTGAAACTCATCACCGACAGCGGGTGAATTACATAATGTACATAAACGATCATTTCTTGGAGTATTTGTCCACCGGCCAGTTTCCACAGGTAGATAATGGTTACTAGTTCTAAATTTAAGAATAGGCATGTAAATTGATTTGGGCATATAAAGGTACGGTTCAAAAGATAAATCCTGTTTATAATATTTGTAATAAAATCCCTTGGAACTTTGTTCGACGGAACTTCTCCAATTTTGTAAATTTTGGTCCTTGAGTATCTGTTCTACCGTTGAGGCTAGCCACGTGGTGGTGCAGGTGGAAGGGTTATCATATATTTCGTTTAACCCGAAATCATTAAGAATTTTAATTATAGCGTAAACCTTCCCTCTGGATTATGGTTGCCTTAATTCTGTGGTTCCCACAGTCACATACAGAAAATAAAATGAAAAATTAAAACCCTAAGTCATAGCTATCCCTATTGGTATGCTTACTCTCTTAACCCCAAGAGTTACCTCCCCTTGACATGACGTCATCCTATTGTCTGTTTGAAAACCTCACAATTTTTCTGTATGCACTACAGTCAACACGTACAGAAGTGAAGTGAAAAATTTTCAACTTGACACAGCCTTCTGCACTAGATTCATCGTAGTAGGTTAGTGGTGTCGACATTTGGTCCGACGGACAATCGTATTTATATTATTTTATGTTTTATTTTGCTTTATTTTCCCGCCCTTTTTTCCTTATTTTTTCAGGAAGATATGGCGAAAAACAAGTGTGTCCAGTGCCAAAAGTTCATGCCCGATCTTGATCCTCATTCCTTATGTGTAGCGTGTTTTTCGGGTATCCCATGCACATTAGTAGATCGCTGTTTATTATGTTCAGAATTATCTGAAACTGAATGGCTCACATATGGATACGGCTAGGTGTCAGTCCAAGAAGCGTAAATCTTCTCCGGGGGCAGAATCTAGTAAGTCTAAGAAATCTAATCCTAGTACACCATCTTCCTCTCAAAGATCAGATTCTAAGGCAAGGTCGAAATCGAAATCTAGGTCGAAATCGGACTCAGCTCAAATTGACATGTCTGCTATGGCAGAATTTTTCTCCTCCTTTAAATCGGAAATGCAGGCCTCGGTTAGCCAGCCTCTGAAGGATATGGAAGTGAGAAATGAAGCACGTATCAACTCTCTCTGCAGAGGATGTATTCAGAGAGGATTGATCACGGTGACATGGCTAATTACAATACTGATTGTTTGGCGAGGGGTCATGCCAGTCCATCTCTGAGTACCGCAAGGGCTGTAGGTGCTATGCCCGGGAAAGCCGGGTACCACCTACTGTCCCAACCGGAGAGCCTTTCCCCACTGGGGGATAAGCCTGGGGTTTTAAGTGACGCCGGCTCCAGCCATGGTTGGTTGCTGATCGGGCAACTCAAGCCAGGCCTATTGTTTCCAGGAACAATGCCGCCTGTCACACCAAGCCTGCTACCTTTTCCCACGTCGGGTATGGGCTTCAGTCGGATAGCGGTACGGAGCACGGGCTTCCCGCCTTCAACTCCCAACCCACTGGTAACCAGCAAGCCTCCACATGCACGGGTCCTAACGGTGATGGGTCGGGGCTGACGGCCAGCCATGGCCCTAGCGGTACTGCCACGGGCGCCGCGGAATACATTGATACTAACAGACCACCATTTTGCCACTGGCCCCTGACTTGTCTGACTCGGACAGTACCTCTATTTATCCGTTGTCTCAACCTAACTTTATTATGAAGGAAGGGTTGCTCACAGTCCAACCTATTGATACATCGTCGGAAGACTTTTCCCCGGGTTGGTCTTTTAGGGAAAAGTTGGAATTGATTCATGATTTATATCCTACCATGGTCCCGCCTCAAATAAATGAAACGGAGCGGGAAATCCCTGTAGAACTCGGTGCTTCAGGATGCCTACCCCCGGAAGGTTACCTAAATTATCTCTCCCTCATTCTTTTGCCTTGAAATCATCTCTGGATTCTTACAATGCTAATATGTCCAAGGCGTCTACCATTGCGTCCCTAGCCAAGCTGGTTCAGAAAGCGATCTATGCCATCCATGACAGGTTTATACCAGCTAATACTCCTCCAATTGGATAAGGATTTTTCCCAGCTGCAGGATTTTAAACCCAGGGATTCTTCCTTCAACTGCCAGCTTAAGGACCTTAAGGACATTGATGTCTCCTAACGTACATCCATAGACATTTTATCCTATACTAATTGGTTTGCCGCGGGAGTTCGGGCCTTATTGCCGCCACTGTTCCAGAATTATGAGGGTGTTAAGAAGGACACGTTAGTTTCTATGACTGCAGAAGAGGTTGCTATGGCGCATTCTTTTCTGGATGTGGTTTATCAGACTGTGCTACACATAACCAGATCTGTAATATTGGAAGAATTACAGCTATGGAAAGAACATCCAAGTTGAGTTCAGTTTGGAGTCTACCTGAGTCGGCCAAGGAATTACTTTTTTCAACAGCCCCTTAATTCAGAGTCTCTGTTCCATGGAGAATGCAGTCAAGCCGCATTCAAGCTAAGGACGCTGTTACTTCGGGAATTTGAATCAAAGATTAGCTTCGGCCTTGTTTCACAGAACAGAGGCAGACCTCAGACTAGAACTAGAGAGGATCCGCCGGCACATACTACTCGGTGGTCTTCGCCTATCCCAGCTGGGAGCCTTTCCAACGTTCAGCCTTTGATAGAGATCTGATACTAGGGTCACGATCTTCGCCTCCACGTTTGCTAACGCCAGGGGATTCCCCTCTACTAGGGGCAGAGGTAGAGGTACCAGTTCTTTTCGTGGATCAAGGGCAGGTGCTAGGAAGTTTTGACTTAAGTCCAACAATTCAACTTACTCCACCTTGCGATTTGGAAATGTCCCTCGACTTAGAGACAGATTTCGATTTTGTTCAACCGGTAGCTCAATCCCCAGTTGGAGGTCGTCTCGCAAGACAGTATATAGACAATTGGAATCAAATTACTTCAGACAGCTGGATACTGTCAGTCATAGAGAGGGGATTTATCCTTCCGTGGGACAAGTTTCCCCCAGTAACTCATCAGCCGAGGGGAAGGAGATTTTTCCTGCAGGGAGATCATTTAACGGGAGCGTCGATAGCCATTCAGCAGTTACTAGACAAAAGAGCTGTAGTGGAAATTCCTCAGGAGGATCAATCTTGCGGTTTCTACTCCCCGGTATTTCTTGTGCCCAAGAAAGATACGGATGAAATGAGGATGATAATAGACCTGAAAGTATTGAACAAGAATTACTTAAGGAGACCACCCAAGTTCAAGATGGAATCTCTGGTCAACTTGAGAACTCTCATACAACGGGACTCCAAGTTCATCAGCATAGACCTGAAGGACGCTTACCTGCATGTGCCAATTCATCCTTGTTCTCAAAAGTATCTTTGGTTTGCGGTAAACGGTCGGAGGTTCCAGTTTCTAGTTCTACCGTTCGAAATATCGCTGGCTCCTTGGCTCTTCACAGTAGTTATAAATCCCATCATGGCGTTTTTACATCGCCGCCAGATTGCTATTCATGGATACCTGGACGATTTTCTAGCAAGGAATACAATAACTCAAATCCTGATCAAACAATCAAAATTCATCATCCACGTGTTCACACATCTCGGCTTCATAATTCACCCTGTCAAATCGGAACTGGAACCTACGTCGAGAATCAAGTATCTGGGAGCCATTCTCGACGCCAAAGCAGACCAAATCTACACACCACGGGATCGATGGGACAAGATTCGGAACAGGATTTTCAGTCTAATGGGGAACGAAGCTGCATCGGCTCGCTCACGTCCATTCAAGACTTTACTATGAGAGGCAGAGTACGCTTGTGGAAACCTCAGGTTTGGCTAAACCAATTCCGCAGTCGGGATCTAGAGGAAACGATCTTCCCCCCAACTTAGTCCGTCAAGAACTATTATGGTGGACAGTCGACAGCAATGTCCTTCAGGAAGTGTACCTTCGACCTCCTCCTCCAGAGGTCTCAATTTATTCAGACGCCTCGACCACAGGCTGGGGCTCTCATATGGACGCATATCAGGCTCAAGGTATTTGGTCTCACGAGGAAAGTACTCTTCACATCAACTGTCTCGAGATGTTGGCACTTCCGAAAGGCCCTTTACCACTGGTATTGGAAGCTTCATCGGAAAAGTATAATGCTTGTTACGGTAGTAGCGTACATAAACAAGCAAGGAGGAACGAAATCGCAGAACCTCCTTCATATTACTCAGGACTTGTTCAGGATAGCAGATATGATGAAGAGCGTAATCAGGGCACGCCACATACCGGGGAAAGTGAACATTTTAGCAGATTCCCTCTCCAGGCAGGGCAGGGTTGTGACTACGAAATGGACTCTAAATATGGATGCTTTCAAACTCATTTCGAACAAGTGGGAGACCCCATCCATGGATCTATTTGCAACATCAAGGAACAACAGGCTTCCGATTTTTGTGAGCCCTGTCCCGGATCCAAGGGCCTGGGCAGTAGATGCCCTATCAATATCGTGGGAGAACCTCATAGCTTACGCATTCCCTCCTTTCAAACTAATACCAGACGTTCTGACCAAGATTGCTCAACACAATTGTGTAGTATACCTTGTAGCTGCAGCTTGGCCAACAAGGGCGTGGCTCACAGATCTGCTTCATCTTGTGACAGACAAGCCACTTCGACTACCCCTGTGGGACAATCTGCTCAGTCAAACACATTCCACAAGAATGTAAGTCTTCTGTCACTTTCAACCAGTGGAGAAGAGAGCAGCGACTCCTCAGTCTTCCAGTCACCATCCCCGTTATAGCGGACTTCTTGTTCTACCTCAGGTTAGTTAAGAGACTGAAACACAATACAATTGAAGGCTATAGACCTGCAATTGCGTCAGTGCTAGATCTACAAGGACTGTCAGTTGGATCGGATCGCTCCTTGCATAAGCTTATCAGATCATTCCAGATTATGGACATTACTTCCCCATCAAGATTCCCTAAATGGGACCTTTATGTAGTTTTACAAGCTCTACAGAGATATCTGTTCGAACCTATGCAAGATACCACTTTGAAATATTTGAGCTTCAAGACGGCATTCCTATTGGCTTTTGCAATGGCATCAAGAGTGTCAGAACTGCATGCAGTCAATGTCTTGTAGGACAGTACCGGAGTTCGCGGCTAATAACCAGACCGCTGCATTGGGTCCACTGGGACACAGATCTTATGTGATACCAGCTCTACCAGCCACTGCTTCAAGATCTGAGAGATCAAGATTACTATGTCCACTTCGAGCTCTTAGATGGTACCAACATCGCACATCTAATTTTAGACGGAGTCGTCGTCGTCTTTTCCTATCTTGCAAAACGAATGTAGATTCAGAAATCTCCAAAAACACTATTGCTTCCTGGCTCAGAAAGACTATTGCCTTTGCCTATCAAGGGTTGGATCAAGAGACAGTTTCCACTAAGTTTTCCCCTCATGGGATTAGGGCTTTAGCTGCTTCAGTAGCAGCATGGGGCTCAGTTTCAGTTGAGAAAGTTGTCATGAGTTGTAAGTGGAAATCTCAGAATACTTTTATTAATTTTTATCTAAGAGATGTAGCCTCTTCTTTGGAGGGCCTTAAGTCCCTGGGTCCCTTAGTAGTGGCACAGCACCTCTCCTCCGCCTAGTGCCCCCTGTTTTTGTTTGAAGGGGGGGATTCTGTAGTATATCGGGTTGAGGGACCAAGTGTCGGGCACCCGATCTTCAAGTGTGACTCACATCAAGAAAGGAAGATGAATAATGAGAAGAATCAGGTAGGGAACGATTTGTATATCCCTTCTTATAACTAACCGAGCACTATTCTGGGTTCAGTTATTTAGGGAGTAGTCTCTTTCTTTCGTTCCACTATTATGTAGATTTGGTCAAATAATCATCCAGAAGTGTCTCAGAACCGTGAATGACGTCCATGAGAAGGAATTATCGGTTTTGGGGGTCAACTAGGAAACCGGAAGTGACGTCATAGACAGGAAGCGGGTTCCAGATTTGGACCGGAAATAATGTCAGGTATCCGGAAGTGACGTAAAGGGTAACGATAGGTCTTCAAGAAGTTGTAAGAAGTTGTATTGGATGAATTTTTTATGGTAAATACTTAGTCAAGAAGGAAAGAGACTGCTCACTTAATGATTGAGGTTGATCTTCCTTCACAATTAATACAACTCTACGAGTTATTAGGGTACAGATATTCCTAAGTCATAGTTATCCTAGAAGGTTTGGGATGTTCTCAGGAAGATATATTAGTGGTATGTAGAGGTTTATACTTCTAGGGATAGCCCACCATCCTTATGAGGGATTCAGGCAACCATAATCCAGAGGGAAGGTTTACGCTTTAATTAGGAACAATTACATGTATTGTTAGTAATTGTTAGTAAACTTACCTCTGGATTATGGGATTTATGTCCCGCCCTACCTTCCCCGCCTTTTCCTTTAGAAGTTATATATTTGGAAAAAATTGTGAGGTTTTGAAACAGACAATAGGATGACGTCATGTCAAGGGGAGGTAACTCTTGGGGTTAAGAGAGTAAGCATACCAATAGGGATAGCTATGACTTAGGGTTTTAATTTTTCATTTTATTTTCTGTATGTGACTGTGGGAACCACAGAATTAAGGCAACCATAATCCAGAGGTAAGTTTACTAACAATTACTAACGATACATGTAATTGTTCCTTTTAACAGATGAAAACCATCTCAGTCGATCTAACATATCTGGGACATTAACTTGGATATAATTGTACAGTTTACTGGAGATTTTCAAAGTACTGGTACAAGTAGCGATCTTATGCCAAAAGGTTATTACTCGTTTGTATATTTTGATATATATTGGCTCTCTACCACTTTCCCATCCACTTTCTCCATTTATTGCCACATTCGGCGCATACTTCCCAACACCAAGGAAAAACGAATCGCTCTGTGATGGAGGGCATTTACAGAAGTGTGTTCTGTGGTTTCCCAGGTAGAAGCTCCGTACTTCGTACTTGAAATCTAAATCTGAATAGTCACCATCTTACGACGTAACTACCTATTGGTCCGTATCTCCTACTGGAGGGTTCAGAAGGCTTTCATAACTTTTCTTCACTTCTCTAGAACACTAAGCCATCGTCTTCCGTCACCTCCAGTGTGATCACCCTCTATCTCTCATTCCCTACACCGTCTCTCCCTATACGCTTCCAGTACTCATTTGTTGTCCTCACACATAGTCCCCAGCTCCTTATGTAACTGGCTTCTGTATCCTCTTTTCTGTTTCTACAAGTTTATCAAAGCCTCACCTGGCTTTAACAAACTGCTGTTTAAGTTTAGCTTTCCTGGACCAAGAGGCCTCACACCACATCCTCTCTGTGAACATTATGACATCCCATTTCCTAGCCAGGGGTGTTTGTGTCTCTGTTTCCAGACGTTTTATGACGGGAAGCCTTTGCTGCATTTCCTCCTTGATAGTGCTTATACATGCGTAATAGGCTTTATCTAAATGACATTAGTTTTAACATTAGTCGGTATTAATTTTGATATTTTGTTATTTATTTGTTGTAGCATTCAACAAAATCACCGTGAAGTTCTTTGATACAGTGATGCTCATCCACAACATGCACATATCGCACGTATGTGTTAAAGATGATTCCCTTAGGCAATTCACAAACTATATTGCATTCATTTTATAAATTCATTAAAAACAGATCGTGTACTAATTTATGAGGTTAGAAAGTGCATACAAATATAATGATAAATTAATTGTGCTTGGATTAACAGGAAATATATAAAGACGTACATTGAAGTTTATTCTAACATTTTCTACCACTGGCAGATGAAGTTTTAGACTACATTTTCCAGTAAATTTCAAGACGAAACTGTATTTCACCTTTGTTGATAAATGTAACTATACGGGTGGCGCGGCAGAGATCGCAACTCATGATCAGTCAAGAATTCCGGGATATCATTCGGGTAGTTGCAAGGGGAAAACAATAACAAAAGCAACCAGTCCCGGGGAATTGCGGTGGATCAGTGTCCCTGAGGCGCACGTACAATCTCTCATATCATAATATAGAACAAGTTTTATGGATAACAACTTCTTTATTTCGTGAGTGCGACGTTTCGATACAGATTCTTGTACAGTTTTCAAGCAGGAGTGACAACGGTACAAGAATTTGTATCGAAACGTCGCACTCACGAAATAAAGAAGTTGTTATCCATAAAACTTGTTCTATATTGTACGTCTCAACTTCTAAACTGCCACTCAAACAAGCTCTCGTATCATAATATGGCTGCGTCATGTGATATGTCACGTGATGTAATGGATATTGTCAAAGATGGACTACCTTCGTGGTGTATGGAAGTACTAATGAAGTCGCTCTAAGGTAATTGGTTGCTATATTTACGCATCTATAAATTCATTTCGCATTATTTGGCTAAATGTTATTGTACGATCCATGCAATTCTGGGGCGGTGGGGTAGCCTAGTGGTTAAAGCGTTGGCTCGTCACGCCGAAGACCCGGGTTCGAATCCCCACATGGGTACAATGTGTGAAGCCCATTTCAGGTGTCCCCTGCCGTGATGTTGCTGAAATATTGCTAAAAGCGGCGTAAAACTAAACTCAGTCAGTCAGTCCATGCAATTCTTAACCTTCTGCAATTATTCTCATTCCACTCACAATTATATATAATTTCTTTACTGCAAGCTCATGTTTACAAACGCCCAAGTCTGTGCATTTCATCACATACGCTTACATTACGTTATCACAATTCACATGTCATCAATTTATTACGTCACTATATTTCATCCCTCCGCCATTTTAGTAAACCGTCATTTCATCAAGCCACCTGTTAGCAATTTAATTTTAGCCTCTCTTTTTTTCTGTTACCCTCCCCCACCAACACTCCCACCCCTTCCCTAAACCCCTTGTTTGCCCAAACTGCTTTATTCTCATTACTTCTGTTTCGTGTAACTTCAGTCAGGCTTCTAAAGTACTGACTATTCTAAACGGAAACAAATATACCATTTACCAGGTAGGTAAATGTTTACGAACGTTTTGCCGCACAAGTAGGGATAGGTAGGGATGTATTTTTACAAGGTTTTCTGATTTAAATGTTAGATATTGTTTGTTTGTTTGTGGGGCTGTGTATTGTAATTGAGTTTGAATATTTGTATAATAGAAGGTAATAATTATAATAGTGAGGTTCCCTAATAATTGTGGAGGAGAAATCGTATAAATTTTTTTTCGAGTTTTAATTAGGAGATAAACGTACTGTGTTTGGAAGTTAGATGAATGTTAGATCGAATTGATAGTCTCTAAATTAATCATTTGGAGCCGAACGCATTAATTTAGAGACTACCAATTCGGTCTAACATTCATCTAATTTCCAAACACAGTATGTGTATCTCCATTCTACCATAACCGATTTAACATCGAACTTTCTCGTCCTGTGGAAGACACTGCGGAATCCGGCATGGGATGGGAGGCGACATTAATCTCGTCTGTGAAGGGATTGGTAGGTTCCGTTCGTATTTTTTTTAACATTGCAACATAAAAATACTCTGTCTATTCAATGCAATAATGTAACACCTAAGAGCTTGGTTTTTATAATCATAACTCCACGTGATCGAAACCAGCCTATTGTATTGTGTGCCGTGTTACTGTACCCCCCTGGCCACACTATAAAGGTATCGTCTGACCTAGAATCTACTTATTTTCTTGGAAGTAGACGGTTACGCCACAGTTTGAAATGGCGGACGAGCCAGTGTTTACATTTTGCGAAAGGTTGAAATTCGAAGTGACAGTGGAAAATACTTGACTGACTGTCGAACCGGAACCCTGCAGAATCGAAGAATAAATCTTTTTCTGATCTACCTATGACATGTAACTCATCAAAGACAGTTGATTTTTATGACCGGCTAGTGTCGATCATGATTAAAGTGCCTCCACCACGAGTAGTAGATACAATAGCGGTCCGAGATCAAGTCCAACAAAGGCCTCTGTAAAGCTTTATTTCACAAATAAAGCTTTTGTCAGGCCCTTAGATCTCGCCCCCCATTGTCTACTACTTTTGAACCCCCAGTTAACTTCCCGGCCCCACGTGGCACAATAGTGTCGCTATGACGTGTTGACAGGAGGTAACATTGTACCGTACGGTATGATCAATAATTCCTTTTCTGATTCCCAACTAACTCTTTTCAAACAGGATGAAATACATTCTTTTTCATCAATTATTAATTAAACAGCAGCAAATGAGTTACATTTACAACTATGCCATTATGATCCTTGCTGTTATTCAGTTAAATCCATCAATGTGTATGTATCATTGATCCAGCTGTAATTGTTGCCATTTATGTCAGACTAATCTAAAAGGATACCTCTATCAACATAAATATTGCACCCAATATATTTTCAATTTGCATCCTCTGAAAATTTCATCAGTATTACAGTTGGAAGCTATTGTGAATGTGTCTATTGTTATTGGACTTTTAAGACACCATTTCAAATTTTTTATTATTATTAACTGCACTCCAGGTGTTCGTTATTTATTTGGGTTAATTGTTTGCTGTAGTGTGAAGCCTGTTATGTTAATCTGATAATATGTTCTCCTTAAAAATGTCTTCAGTTACAGTGGTACAGAATAAATACACCAATAAATCAATTTTATGGTATAGTAACACAGTATTGAAAATTAGTTCAAATATTCCCCATGCAGGTACCACTTGTCCATTTAGGTAAATTAATTATTCACCTCCAAATCAGTCAAGAAAAAACTTGAAAAAAATCATCCAGTTTTGTCTTGCACATTGTGTCCCACCAGAGACCATATAACAGATATGGTCTCTGGCTCCACTCATGTTGATTGAAATAAATAGTTTCTACATGATGATGTGGCGATTCGTTTTTCCTCTGCGATTGTAACATGCAGCTACGCGCACATCGCCATCACCACTAGTCCTGTACAACTGTAAATAAATGCGTGAATAAATACCCAATATCTATAAAACAGAGTCGATAGGACAAAACATTTTAAACAGAAAAAATACCAAACAAATAATTTCATCACATGAATAAAACAAACAAATGTGTTTGATCCACTCGAGGAGAGCTATCTTGATCTACATATTACTTATAATGTCGATTATCCAGCTCAAGAATAAACAACACTACTCCCATGTGGAAGTGGATGATTTGAATCCAGGTCAGGAAATACGTTGAATCTTTTGCTTTGTTCATATGTTGATAAAGTAAACGTAACGGACTTCCCTTGGTAATATTTCCACTATTGTGACTTTAGAGTAGCTTCCCTTCATAAATGCTGCGCAACATGGTAAACGTTACCTAGATATCTAGGTCATATGACTTATCGTGATGTGTCGTTATGTACAGTAATTATTCACCCTTCAATCCGTGGATATGCTACAGAAACATTTGTGTAGCCCTTTCCCATTTCTCTGCGATTTCTCTGAACTGCTTGACAGTTTCGTAATGTACCGTTCAAGGGAAATTTGAAACCAGGAAGTATACATTGAAATTTGTCGCCATTATGCGATTGTGTCCTTGCCCCATGTAGCCTCGTTTCGGTAGAGATATGAATATTCATGGGGCATCATTAAGAATGGTCTATAGACCATTCTTAGCCAATATGCATGACCTCGAGGTCAAATCGAAAGCGAGGCTTAAATAGGTTGACCCAACATTGAAAACGGCGACCTCGAAAAGGAAAGATTTCTGCTGTGTGCCTTTGCGTTGGAGTGATGCCCGTAAGGATTTTACGGTACCTTTGCACCATATTCCCAAGAATAAGATCAGAAGAAGGCAGTGGTTGACGAAAATACGGAGAGATCCTGGAAAATGATTCATAGTAAGTACAAAATAATTACGGCACATGGCATAGTCTAGATCTGCCGTGTAATGTACAAACTGTCCACTATGCAAGGTTTTAATATCAGGGGCACATGTACAATGTGAATGTCACACACACACAGACACATTCAAACCCCACCCCCACCCCAACCCCCACACACATTGTCATGTTCAAAATCAGTGATCACCCCCTAGTTCATATGTACACAATTGACCCCTCCCCTGCCTCCCAAAACAAAGTGGGAGACACCCCAACCCCCACAAACACCGCACCTAAAATCATCATCACCCCCCTAGTCATAAATTATGAACGGTCCAATATATTTAAAACAATTAAGCATATGGACATGTGCAGACACTCTTGTCATGATGGCAAGAGAATTTTATTTGCAAATATTCTGTTTCCGTGAAATTAGATTGGCTGCAAATCAAAGTAACATTTCAACTACATATACATTTGTATATGCCGGACGTACACATGCTGTTAAAATAATCTTAAGTATGTATCTACTTTTAAAATTACTGCATACTGACCAGTACTTCAGGGATACAGGACATTACTGGACAGTCTAATTACACCAACTGAAATATATTTAGTGTTTAAATATACATTTCAGATGCTGCTAATTAAGAGTCAGAGAGCATGTCACCAGCTCAGGAACCTCCCATAAGGAATCTACCACAGTAAGAATGTCAGATTGTATTAAGTTAATTTTGCCAACTGACATGGTTTTAAAGAATTTAATGCAACTGAACTTTGACCTATATGCTATGTTATTTACATATAAAAATATTGATTGCCCATACTGTCTAAAATATGAAATGATGTTAGCCTCTATTCCTTGATGTATATTTGTAATTCCAGAGATATATTTATTGTTTGTGTGGTCGAAGAGATAAGTGATGCTTTACAATGCTTATATTACAGTGAAGCAGAGAGTGATACAGCAGCCACTGACCCCAGTCCTACATAGAACAACTCCAGCAAAACTTACATGAACAGGGGAGGCAACTCATGGAAAAGGTTGCCAAAATAGAAAAATTGAACAGAAAACTTGAACTTGAAAAGTTAAGAGTTTGTAAATTCATGTATGATGATAAAAATTGATTGAACATTTTACAGTATTCCATCATTTCAAACATTGGCACTGATTAGCTGGATCTTTTTCATTTGTTGAATATCTTCCCAGGTTTTGTGAAGTACCTTGCCCAAACAGCACAAAAATTGACAGACATGAATGTAAATGAAATTGTTTGATGCTTTTGTGTTACGTAATTGGTGGATGAAAAAAGAGACAGCTGTAATACATACACATTGATGGATTTAACTGAATAATAGAAAGGTCTTTCATAATGACATAGTTGTAGATGTAACTCATTTACTGCTGTTTAATTAATAATTGATGAAAAAGAATGTATTTCATCCTGTTTGAAAAGCGTTAGTTGGGAATCAGAAAAAAACATCATTCATAGGTAAGAGATTATGATAATGTGTAAGGGGAGAAAACTATGATAAATTATGCATTGATCCAGCTGTAATTGTTGCCATTTATGTCAGACTAATCTAAAAGGATACTTCTATCAACATAAATATTGCACCCAATATATTTTCAATTTGTATCCTCTGAAAATGTTATTGTTATTCATCAGTATTACAGTTGGAAGCTATTGTGAATGTGTCTATTGTTATTGGACTTTTAAGACACCATTTCAAAATACATTTTTATTAACTGCACTCCAGGTGTTCGTTATTTATTTGGGTTAATTGTTTGCTGTAGTGTGAATCCTGTTATGTTAATCTGGTAATATGTTCTCCTTAAAAATGTCTTCAGTTACAGTGGTACAGAATAAGTACACCTGATCTACAATAACTCAATTATATGGTATAGTAACATAGTATTGAAAATTAATTCAAATATTCCCCATGCAGGTACCACTTGTCCATTTAGGTAAATTAATTATTCACCTCCAAATCAGTTAAGAAAGAACTTGAAAAAAATCATCCAGTTTTGTCTTGCACATTGTGTCCCACCAGAGACCATATAATAGATGTTGATTGAAATAAATAGTTTCTACATGATGATGTGGCGATTCGTTTTTCCTCTGCGATTGTAACATGCAGCTACGCGCACATCGCCATCACCACTAGTCCTGTACAACTGAAAATAAATGCGTGAATGAATACCCAATATCTATAAAACAGAGTCGATAGGACAAAACATTTTAAACAGAAAAAAATACCAAACAAATAATTTCATCACATGAATGATACAAAAAATTTGTTTGGTCCAGATCCACTCGAGGAGAGCTATCTTGATCTACATATTACTTATAATGTCGATTATCCAGCTCAAGAATTAACAACACTACTCCCATGTGGAAGTGGATGATTAGAATCCAGGTCAGGAAATACGTCTTTTTGCTTTGTTCATATGTTGATAAAGTAAACGTAATTGACTTCCCTTGGTAATATTTCCACTACTGTGACTTTAGAGTAGCTTCCCTTCATAAATGCTGCGCAACATGGTAAACGTAACCTAGATATCTAGGTCATATGACTTATCGTGATGTGTCGTGATGTACAGTAATTATTCACCCTTCAATCCGTGGATATGCTACAGAAACATTTGTGTAGCCCTTTCCCATTTCTCTGCGATTTCCCTGAACTACTGGACAGTTTCGTAATGTACCGTTCAAGGGATATTTGAAACCAGGAAGTATACATTGAGTTTTGTCGCCATTATGCGATTGTGTCCTTGCCCCATTTAGCCTCGTTTTGGTACAGATATGAATATTCATGAGGCATCATTAAGAATGGTCTATACTGATGCCCGAATAAGCGCTCTGCCAAAGTCCTATTGAATCTCTCGACTATGGCTTGGCTGCGATGGGCTCCGGCCGTGCCACGCCTGACTTTGGTATCGTGTTTGTCTAGCAGGTGTGATATGGCACCCATGAACTCCCGCCCGGGGTCGACTTGCAGCTCTGTGGGCCACGTCAGCGGACTGCGTTTTTGTACATGCGTTCGAATCCGCGGGCTACCTGGGCCGAGTCTTTCGCGGTCAAGGGTTCGGCTTCCTTGTAGCGACTGGCCATGTCCACGACGGTTAGGGCATACTTGTACCTCTTATCGTGGGGTAGGAATAGGAGGTCGGCCTGGTGAACGCTATTGGGTATGTTAATACCGAACTTCCTTCTAGGCACGTAGGGTGGTCCCGGTAAATAGATCTGCCACAGGGCTTGTTTTTCAAGCCACGCTTTGGCCTCGTTTGGGGTACTCGCGCCATTTTAGCTAGCTTATGTACGCTGCTAGCTCCTTTCCAGTACCCACGCGGGCTGTAGTAAATAGCCTCAAACTTTCTTTGGTTCCGTGACATGGTATCGTGTATATATATACACCTATGTTCTTGGTTCAATTTTCTCATGCCCGTACGCATACGTGTTGATCCCATCAATAGCTATCCAACGCTTAGTGTCCATCGGCGACAGGGACGTCTTGTTTATCGTCAGTCCGTATATCCTATGCCCATCACTTCTAAGCGTGTTCATTTTATGCCTGAAGGTATGGGTCTTGAACAGGGCTTCTTTGAATCTGGCGTGTTTGATGTGTTGTTTCACCACGTACTTCTTAACACCCTTCGCCTTTCGGATCTCACCATTGTCGGCCTTCAGGATGGAGTACATCTTAGGCCTCAAACCTATGTACTTGGCTATGGGCGTGCCAGCACACTCGTCCTTCATCTTACCGAGGACCTTTTATTTACCGTGCTGTGTATGGCATGGTCCTTGGGGTAGTCGCTGGTGTCATACAAATCGAGGCGTTTCTTCATGTCCTCGTACACGTCCTCGGTTCGAATCTCCATCAGCAGGGAATCCGTGTCAGTGTACAGCACTTCACTCCTGTCGCTGTACTGTTTCTTCAGTTCGTTGTAGTAAAAGTCGTACATCAGGTGTTTGGATAAATCGAGGATGCTCATCCCCACGTAAACAGGCCGGTTGAATTTGATGTGGCTTTTCTTCATGTCTAGGGCAACCAGGTCGTCAGTGAATATCTTGCTCCGGTTGAATGCTGTGCTGGCTATCAGTCTCCTGAGCTTGTCTTCCTCTTTGGATCGAACCAGCTTCACAGTCACGCGTTTCCTCGGGTTCTCCATAGTCTTACCGAACACCGAGTTGTTCATGAGTTTGTAGAGGTTTTTCTCAAAGTCACTGGTGGCCAGCTTTCGCAGGTCCGTGTTCATTCTGGTGTAGGGCTCCATCCAGGGGCTCTGGTTGAACACGAGCACCCTGTGTATTTTGGTCAGCCTCATACCCAACGACAGGTACAGCTGTATGTGTTGCGATAGTGACCGATGTACTTGGTCATATTCATTAAGTTGGGCACGAGTTTTTCAACGTCTGCCACCCGCCCACCTAACAAGTTATGTTGGTACTCGGACATCCAGTCTGGGTTAACCCTCATACGTTCGGGGGCCAGGGGGTAGCTGTTGTGCGATGTGTGTAATGCATTGGGGTATTCCTAGTCCACCTCGAGGATATAGCCTCTGTTCGAATCCGGCGCGATGCTCATAACATCGATCTCGTGCGATGCCCATTCGAATCCCCTTGTGGGTAGATACTGGCTTATGGCCCAGCCATACAGGTTGTTGGCGTCGAGGTAGAGAATATGATTGGTTGGCTTGATCGGGTCGTAGCCCTTCACGTATTGATTATTGGCTTTCGCGTATCGTTTGGTAGCCATGGAAATCCCACCTCACAAGCCTTTCTCAATGAATAGGTGCATGTTGTAATCGGTGAGCAATTCCAGCCTAACTCCGGTCTTTTTCAGCAATGCATCCCACGACAGACCTGGGCTGGTGTAGTACCATGCGGGGTCGAGTTGGTACTGCTTAAAACGCGTCCTCCTAAACGTCTCAAACACGTCGGCTAGCAGGAGTACATCTGTCCTCAAGTACAGGTCGTGGTAGTCACCCAGATTCTTACAGCCCAGTTTATTCCTACTGCCTTGTTAATTAACAAGTTTTTATGCCTCTTAAAGAAGCCTCTGGAAGTAAGTTAAATCTTTCATGGGCATTAAGAAGTGGAATGCATTACTGTGACCTGATTTTCACCTGATGAACGAGTAAGCATATGCTCCGAAACTTCGTGTTATTCACATATTTGTCATAAATATAATATGTAATAGACATGGCATGATTAAATATCGAGGTAAAAAACACAGAAATAAGATCAACTTGGATCAGTCACTATGCCATCTATGCATTAGAAAATCCGAAAAACATACACTGCTGGGATACTTTATTGCAATCAGACAGGAACTACCAGGGGTATTCTCAAATAACAGCATCTGATGAGCATCCACCCTTCCTAATGTCCCGCTGTTTGGGTTGAAGAAATTTTGTCAAGGTGGCCAGAAGCCCAGTCCTTGTGTCCGTCACGGTCGAGGGAGCAGATACCGACAAGCTTGCAGTTTGGTTTGGAAATTAGACTGTTGGCGAGAAACATTAATCGCTCTGGATCAGTTCCCCTCTAATTACATGGGGATATATAATGAGAAGAAGCATGAAAGTGTACATTCGACTTCGAAACGGCTAATGCTCAACTTGAACAGAAGTTTATTCCTACACCTCGTTGGTGCACCAGTTTCAAAATGGAATGTTAACTGTTAGACAGTTTGCTGATTCAGCGTCTCTTCTTTCTCATCTTTAATATATTTATAACGTACTTATAAATATGTCCATATAGTCTCCCGTTACCACTCGTGGCTTACTACGCCTTCTATGTTTTTTATGTGTTTTATATTTCAATGTATATATGCTAAGTATCGTTGTCTCTATAATCCAATGTTAATTTGCTAACAGACGGGCATCAACATTTCTGTTAACTCATCCGTTTGGATCAAAGGTCTATAGGGGGGAGTTTCCATGTATATTCTGATTTAAACATATTTTTATTCATGAAGATGAATTGGGATTGGTGAACAAGCATTACTGCTTATATTAACACCGCTCCCATGCAACATATAATACAACATGAAAATGGAGGATTTGACGTCATCGATACTGACCATTGCATAAATATAATATTTTAAAAATGTATAAATATATACAGATTACATGAAATACAACTATTCTCTAAGTAGTCATAAGTTAGAGAGTTACAGTTGTGTGTGTCTCACAAGCCATTGTAGAAATATAAACCAATCATGAGAAGGTTGTTGAGTAAATTTAATTATTTTCCTGAGAAAATTTAAAGCGTTGTGTCTTGGTTATATAATAGTGGACGGATTCAACTATTTTCTGGTTTACACAGGGAGTAAGTTCTTTGTTTCCCTTAAGAATGGTATCCAGGTTATAACCGGTAGTGTAAAAATACATGTTAAGTCTTATCCGAGTATAGTTACGGCAAGTGAGGAAATAGTGTAGGGCGTTTTCACTATGATGTCCACAAGAACAACAAGGGCTGTCTATTAAATGTCTGTTATACTTATCGGCGTTTAGGTCGCTACATCCGAACCTGAGGCGGCAGTGAACGATTTGGCAAAAACGAGTGCCATAATTAAGGTCAAAGTAAATCTTATTTTCAGTTTTTGTAATTAGGTTTTTAAATTCTGTGAGATTACATGACGCTTTGGAATTTGGTAGGGCATTCCATAAATTTATTGTGGCAGGTAAAAAGGATTTAGCATAAGAGGCAGTGCGACTGTAAATTCCTTTGTATTTCAGAGTTATTCCTCAAGCTGTAGTTTGTAGTTCCGAGACGGAGTTTGGAATCAGGTGACAAAGATATTTTGGCAATTGGTTGTTGTACATCTTATAGAAAAAGTTAACTTCTGGCAATTCCTTCTATCTTGCATGGACTGAGATTTGGTTTCATTATAAAGTTTGTTATGACTTGTGCCACGGACGGCACCACATATAGTTCTCAGAGCATCAAGATGTAAATTTTCTAATGTACGCGATTGCTCAGAAGTACAGTTATCCCAAATATGCGAACAATAGTCAAATATTGGCAAGATATAGGATTTATACATAATATCCAACGTTTTACGTGATAATCGGTATTTAAAACTCCTCAGACAACTGATCATAGGGCGAACTTTACGTACAATATCATTAGTGTGATCATTCCACGTACAATCGCTTTGGAATGTTAATCCTAAATGTTTATGACTTTTGACTTCTTTTATGATTGTTCCGTTCATGAATAGGTTCGGTTTTAGAGACGGTTTCGTTTTACGTGAGAACTGAGTAGTTTCGGTGTTATTTGGATGAAATGTAACCTGCCACTTGTGAAATTCTATCTAGATCTTTGTTAAGACAGGTAGCAGCAACTGATGGATCGTCTATGATAACATGTAATGAGGTGTCATCCGCAAAGAGACGGATGTTACTGTCAACATCACATACAATATCATTGATGTATATCAGAAAAAGAAGTGGTCCAAGGACAGAGCCATGAGGTACTCCAGCTAGTACAGTTTTCTTGTCAGATTTATAGCCGTTAAATGCGACCCGTTGTACTCTATTTTCTAAATAACTTTCAAACCATTGTAATAGTTCGCCTTGGATACCAAAGGTTTTCCGTTTATAAATAATTCCTCTATGCCAGACCTTATCAAAGGCTTTACTTATGTATATTCTCACGCCGTTATCAAGATAAAAGTTTCTACAACCAGGTGAATAGAAGTATATATGCATAGTGACAAGCAGCAAATTAACAACAGGTAATTCAGCAAGTAGCACGTCGTTGTGGCCAACAGGAGAGTAAGATCAACAAGTCGAAATCCACTCCATTCTCCAAGTGATGGAATCAATCAACATTCAATCAGCTTGTTTATCCTGAACGTTGTACATCGAAATGCCGCTCTATGCAATAAACGGGGAGTTGTTATCACGTAAGTGGTATGTTTCGTTGTGTATCCCCATACTGTTTACTGCAGTATAAGTGAGATCTGCTTCACTTTGCGAATGACCAATCTTTTGAAGTTGATTTAAGTTCTACTTTAGTAAACTGCTACCTAACAGATTGATCTCAGATGAAAACATCTCATTCCAAATTCGTGTTTTCTATTTCAGGTACTAAGAAATACTGAATTTATATGTATTAGATATATATCTATCGGTACCAGTTTGACGTGTCTGGTCATGAGTTAACTAACATAGTGATTATATATTTTTGACCATTACATGTGTCATTCACACGTCATTTATGCCATGATAATGTTCTCTGATCCATTTCATCATACAGCATTTATTTCATTCAATGTTTTGAAGCTCATATGAAAACATGAAAAAATGTTACTGTTCCAGTTCCTTTTGAAGAGTGAAATTATTTTTGTTCCTCAAGTGTTCCAACCAATACAGTCATTATGGTTACAAACGACCTAATTTTAATACCTTTCAAGTTAGATGTTATACACGCGTGCATGCATACACACCCACACCCACACAAAACATTCTGTGAATTCTGTTCGGACGATAAAGAAATATCTAATTTGATCAGAATCAGTATATAAATTATCTTCCCTTACTCTGAGAGAAGCATGGCATTATTCGTTCATTTTTTAATAATTTTATCTGCATAAAAGAAGGTATTATCAAAACTGTGAAACAAACTTTCGTATACTACCATATCACTGACATTGCGATATTGACCATGGAATAAATGTTAAGTTTAGTCTGTTTTCAATGTCATAATATGTGAGGTTCCTCATTCACACATGCATACAAACTGACAGTATAACACAACAATATGCAACCAACCCAATGTAATACAATACAAGTTTCACCGCCTGTGCATACCACACTGTTGACGAATCTCTCAGGTGTGTTAGAGCCATAATCACACCGCGACATGATTAACAAGCCTACAGCTCAGCAGATTTTAATAATTACCCTTTTAATAAGAAAAGCAAGATTTATGGATGTCAACTTCTTTATTGTGAATAACACGAAGTTTCCGAGCATATGCTTGCTCCTTCATCAGGTGAAAATCAGGTCACAGTAATGCATTCCACTTCTTAATGCCCATGAAAGATTTAACTTACTTCCAGAGGCTTCATTAAGAGGCATAAAAACTTGTTAATTAACAAGGCAGTAGGTCTTGTTAATTGGTGACTATTACTTGCCTTGACTCACTCATCAATCAACAAGGGATTAGGTCCCGGGGCGTGCAAATAACAATGATTCCAGCAGGTCGGGTCGGCTGAACCCGTGCAGGCATCGTACACAAAAGTGTTTTTTCCCGTCGTATTTCGACTGTTCGTGCAACAGCCTGCTGAGGTGTTTTATCCACGTGTAGTGATACTTATCACCTCGCCTAAACATGAATATATTGATCATGCGGTGGGGGTTCCCCCCCTCCCCCAACATTGGACTGACCCTGTGCACGATCGTTGTGTTACCTTCGTGCCCAAAGACGTTTATGGCTATATCATTCTGTTTTTCTATTTTAGTGATCTGGGATAGGGGGGTGGGTTCGGTTATACCATCCCAGTTGAGCCCATCGTCTTGGGGATAACTAGAAGGCCTGTTCGAATCAGTGTCAGCTGGAAACAAGGCTGACCTGATAGCTAACCTCATGCAATTGTCTCCTCTGTTCTTGATGTTGACCATGGCCTGTTTTGCTTTGTAGTAGGGCGGCAAGTCTAGGTACGACCCGCCTCTGAACGGCACGTATTAGCTATGTCTAGATAGACATTATCGATTTTATCCACGACCCACCCGGAACCCGAGCGTGTAGTGTTCTAGGTATTTTCGTATCTGCTGAAAACTGATATCAATTGACTCGTATATAGTCTCGGTATGAGTCACGACTTCTTGTCTACCTTGGAAGTAAGGCTGAACGTACTCAATGACCCCATTGGGGGTTCCCCCTGCTGTTTATCGAGTGACATTTTCACTGTGATTTGAAACTTTATCCTTCCCAAATCGTTTAGTTCCTCATTGACTTTATCAGCGATTAGAGGCTTGATATCGGCGATGTCTATGTTCCTATCAATATGCATGCGCCAGCCTCTCAAATAATTACCTACAGCGCGCTCAGTGTGCATGAACTCTAGGTCAATAGCTCTATTCCGCCGTAATAGTTCTACAAGCTGTGGCTTCATCATACGGGAATAGCCTATTAACCCCATCTCGCGGGCCTCCTGTTGGAGTTGTTTCACAGTGTGGGGCTTTGCTACGGGGTCGTTTAATAATGCGACTAACCCGGCTCTCCCCAGGCGGGAATAACCCGTCAACCCTCGCTCTTTTGCTCGGAGTTTTAGTTGTTTTACCGTGGGAGGGGGTTGTATGTTAAGTAACCTCAACAGCTGAAGTTTCCTCATTCGAGAGTAACCAATTACACCTCGTTGCCTCGCAATCTGCTTGAGCTCTCAAGTAGTAGACATTGTGTACACACATAGCTAGGTCAATCTCTAATTGGGCCGCCGGGAAGGTAACTAAAAACATTTGTTCACCAATAATAACCGTATCGATTATTGGCTCAGTTTCGTATTCCCGTTTTATTATTTCCAGAAAGTCGCTGATATATGAATGTAGATCAACTGATTCAGTCAAAATATACTCTATGAAGACATCCTGATTTACAACAATCATCATTTGACAGTTGATGTGTCCCAATTCTTCGAGTTTGTTAATAATAAGAGGCTTGGCATCAGTAATAAATACATGTTCAATTCGCCAGCTATTCATTATTTTCATACTTGTAAATAATCTCTAATTACACCTCGATCCTGAGGAGGCGCTCACGCTCTTTTTCTGTAGTCTTTTTCTTCTCGTAGATAAGATGATGTCTGACTCACGCTTTACTCCGTGAGCTTTGCATAGGCAGTAGTGACCTTTCACCCCGACACCACACACAGAACACGTGTAGTTGATACTCTTTATATGAAAACAACAGTACCCCTCAGTCCTGCATCTCCTACCGCACTCCTCGATCTTCCCCATATGTATGTATTGGCATCGGTACGGGCCGGGTCTCATCTTTGGTATACTTAAATGAGTACTTAGTCTAATTGTTTTACAACCAACGCAGTCGCTGCTAGGCCCAGCGCGATAAAGACCAGTTCCCGGTCCTTTTGTCCCGGGGATGGTGTGTAGTACTGAGCGAGTGTGGGCTTAGGAGGGAGTGTTTCTAGCTGTTTACTGGTAAGTAGGTAGTATTCTCTCACTGCGTCGTCGACATCATGGAATGTTTTAACGGCATGGTTCTCACGCCTGAGTTGTTCGTTAATGTAATTGATCCTCTGTACACATTTCTTTGCGTACTCGGCTTGCGCTGCTTGAAATTTCTCAAAGGCCAGGTCGTGGCGCTTTCGTTCAGCTTGTATCTCGGCTGGATGCCTCGACTGCTCGTAATTTCGAAGAGGAAAGTACTCCCGAAAAATGCCTGAAGCTTACTAACGCCTCTGTCGACCATCATGGCGATCGCAGCCATCCTATATATAGTTACATTTACTTCAAAATATTTTCTGGTACGATCCCTTGTTTTACTAGGATGTCCTTGGTGGCCATCGCCATAACAAGGTTCATTATGAGCATACCCATATCCTGCAGGTTGAAATCTAGCTTGATAGTCGGTTGTTTAAGCACCATTTTGGTCAACCGAGCATACCCTACGGCTAGACTGGCGATCACGGTGGCGTGGTATGCGTCGTTGACGAACGTTTTCCCCTCAGACATTATGTATATGATATAAAAATATATATTTATAACATGATATGTGGGTTGACC
The DNA here is from genome assembly GCF_003918875.1 of Haliotis rubra. Classification (NCBI taxonomy): domain Eukaryota; kingdom Metazoa; phylum Mollusca; class Gastropoda; order Lepetellida; family Haliotidae; genus Haliotis; species Haliotis rubra. Next base: position 144,398 of record NW_025765225.1, on the reverse strand, counting down.
TCTAACTGTGGTGGAGGGATACCCTCCCGGGACTCCCTGGGTGGTTGTTTATTATATAACCATGAGAGAGCCACAGCGGTAGTTGCGCCTGCAATCCACAGGAGTGGAGCCCGGTTCCACGTGTAGTTACTCTTATGTTGGTTAGACCACCTTTTTTTACCGGCAGCTACTCTCTTAGGGTTCTTCCGCCTGGTGACTGTAGGATTCAGGTTTCCTCCTGTGTCATTTCTTGGGCAGCATCCATCTTCTATACTATTATTATCATTTTTCCCCTCCTTAAATTGGCAATGCTTTGCTGTGATAATCGCCACCGTCACCGGGGCTAAAAACATACCGTATTTGTGGCACAGCACGCAGCTGATAGAGCTCAAGGCGTGTTCAATAAAAGGGTCTTTCTGGAGGTCCTCCCACAGGTAAAGTCGGCGTTCCTGGGGAATGGGAAGGAAGTACGACGCTATACCAATGTAGATCTGGGTCATAGCCAATCCTATAGTCTTCATCTCGGCCCCGAGTCTAGTCTTGTATCTCGCGTACAGCTTATCGATTTCTTTGGCTGACATTTTGTGAATTTTATCGGGAGTGTAGTCCCCAAAGTAATGTTTGGCTTTACCACCGACTGCCAGCGCCACCAGTCTCTCTCGCTTGTCGTCACTCACCTGTGGCGACAGTTGATCCTGTGGCACCAACAGTTGTTCTAGCAATTCATCACACTCCATCTTATAATGTAATAAGTAAGTTTTAGTTTTAATAATATAATACCCGATGCAGGCAAAACATAACGAGATAAAGGCTAAGTTGCACACGACTAGCACTTCAAAAACAACCATCACCCTATAGAACTGTAACAATTAATTGCTAAGCTTTACTAAGCATTGCTAAGCATTTGCTAAGCATTGTTAAGCTAAAACACCCTATAGGCCACGGGTTGGTTGGTCTTGAGCACGAGCTTAGCATGCTTAGTTTCAGCGAGCTGTTTCTTCACACGTTCCCTATCATGTTTGCTCATCACATAGTTCTCTCTCAAACACTCCTCGAAAGAATCCCTGTCCTTGCAGTGGAATAAGGCCACCCATCGTGTCTGCTTCCTGAGGTCTTTCAACACCGAGTTGAACTTCTGCGTTAGCACCCAGACGCTGTGCTTTGCGTGCCGGCCGGAGAAGGCCAGGTACGATAGCATGTCTCCCTTTTTTGTTATCTCACGATTAGCGCTGCAGTCGTCCAGGATAAACAGCGTCGACTCCCCCTTGAATTTGTTGTGATAAGCTTTCAACCAGTCCTGCCGACGTGTTCCCAGGTCGACTCTGTGTACGTCCGGTCCGTCATCACCCAAGGTCTTTCCGTGTACGTTCTATTCATGTGCAGAGTAGGGCACATGATAACGATATTGTCGAACACATCCCGGTAGTACCCCTCCAATATATCCAGCACGAAAACGGTCTTCCCACAACCAGTCTGCCCGCACACTATGGCGCAGTGCGGGTCTCGGGGTAAATCAATAGATGGCTTGCCGCCAGCAGGCAGTGGCCTACTGCCATCACTAGATGGCTTGCATGAATCTCCCATCGTCTATATTAAGTTGCGCGTCCATAATAACGTACAGATATAATTTCAACTTGCCTGCGGGTTGAGCCTTCTTGGTAATCTGGATTGTTATCCCCTCGCTACCGTTGTCGATACGGCGACCGCTGCCGTGCAATTTATCGTCATCCGTGGATCGCATGTCCCTTCGGAATGGCTCGTAATCCTCCACGGGGACGATCGATCAGGATACCTTTCATCGATCGCGCCGGCACGTTCAGGTTGATATTCCACACAGCGTTGCTCTTATCCCGCACGACCGATCTATGTCTCAGTATGCAGTCGTACAGGATGGCCACCTTCCCCGAGTACTGGTTTCGAACCTGCCTGGCCAGCTCCGGGCTAGTGACCATGTCGAACTCCAGAGAGATGTTGTCGATGGTGTATATGGCTTCATCAACGTTCGGCGTACGCACGACTTTGCTGTAGTCGTTAAACGTGAGCTCGTATTCAAGCCTATCACCCAGCTCGGCCTGGTAAAATGGCGCGGTCCCGTCGAGCAACTTCGTAGTCAAGCGCGCACGCAGAACCTGTTCCCGCGGCAGGCTGTGATGGCCTTTTCACCGTCCGAGATCTTGTCTAGCTGGTCTGCCGTGAAGCTGTACCCCCACGCCGCCAACCGAGTCGATTTGCTGATACTTTGGTACATCGCCATTGACGCTGTTTCTCCTCGCTTCCAGAGGGCCCCGTAGCAGTGAAACACGTCGCTGTCGTCGATGCTCAGCACCTCATTACCGCTGATCTTGATGGTGGTTTTCTTGATGATGGCCCGACCTTCGTTCCGCACTAGCTTGCGTTTGTCGTTGTCGGAGGTCAACGTGAGGTTGAACGTCAGTCGAACCGTGCCTGGTACGATGAGGTCATTCTCACCCAGGTTTGGGAATCTAACCAGCAGCGTTTGGTTCTGGTCTATCTTGCTGGGGTTGTTGGTGATGGTCACCGACTGGCGCACGGCTCTGAAGCCTAGAGGCTCTCTTGATCTTCGGAAAGGATCTAGTTTCCTACCATACATTGTTGTATAGATAAAATATAAAAGTTTAATATAAATAATGGCTGAAGGCAGCCATGATGACATCCCAATGGATGATATGTGGGATGATAGTGCCCAGACGTTCGGGGAGGATGACACCACATTCACGAACAACCCCTTAAGTGCTGAACTTGTACAGCCGGCCGTCGACGATTATTACGCCGCAGTTGAAAAGAGAGACAACATCAAGCCGTCGGTACGAGACTATGCCAAGTTTACCATTGATAAGAAGGGCACGCTGCGATTGAAGGCTCACCCGGGGGTCGATGTGCTGCTGATTGGATGCCTGAACGTGTGGGGGCTGGGACTGTGGGGGTGTGGGTTGAACCCTGGACTCCGGGGGTGGTACGACTATACCCGTTTCACCGGTCGTGGGAGGTGGTACGTGGGGGACGTTGACATCGGGGTTGACTATTTCGTTGTTGTAGCCCACCACTTTGTTCATTCTAAGTCGCATGTCGTTCGGAGCCATGTACAGCCCCACGTTGAAAACACGTAGTCGACTTTTGACCGGGCATATTCCAACACGTCTTGGTATCGTCGTATGGCACCCGGTAGATCAACTGGAGCATTGATAGCATCCTCAACGTTAACAACAAACTGTTTCTGAGCGTCCCCTTACCGAGGATGTTGGAACGCGTTTGCGTCTGCGCACCCAACAGCGCCCACATGTACGTTCGAATCGAGTTGTTCAAGCGTTCGATGCCGGCATGAGTGAACCCCCTCGACGTGTCCAACATGAACTTTTTCCAGTCATCCGCTGGCCCCTGCTCGAACCTCCAGACTCGGTAATCCTTGCTTTTGTTGAAAGCCATGTAACGGTCATCCCACTCGTTTGTTGTAAGGTGATGATACGACTTGTACCCCCATTATTCCATCTTCTCGCTGACATCCACGATAGGCATATTGTGAGCGATGGGGATACCTAACCCGTGGTTCGGCCCCGGCAAACGCCAATCCGTCTTCGGGTCTAGCTTAAATTCGTTGCAAATACGTTCATAGGCCCGTCTATCGTACTGGTTGTTTACTGCGTCCCATGCTTTGTCCTGTGGGAGTGGAGCGCTGATCTCTTTGAGGATACGTCTGACCTGGTAGTACACGTGAACACAGACTGACTGTGTCGCTTAATGGCAAGCCACACCCAGTCGTCACACACCAGACGGCAAAGTTGAGTTGATTCTGCCAGAACTGCATCGGGTTGTTGAACCAAGCGTGGACTACCTTAGCGTTAGTCACCGAAAACCTATACCTAGCAAATACATCTATAAACTGGGCGTCGAAATACAACCCATCAGCGACCACGATCTTCATGTGTGGGAAATCTATGTCCAGTTTAGGGTAAAACACTCCCGGGGAGTAAAACACTCCTTGTTTGTCCATTTTTAAAGTATTATATAATGAGCATATATACTCTAACATGTACGTAACACTTCCAGGAATAACGAGCGGTGAGTCCGTTCAGCTTATGCACGCGATTGATAACACGTCGGGTCAACTCGAAGTCGCACTCTGCGATATCACCTACCTACCGCGATGGACTAACATCAACGTCAACAACAACAAGCTGTTCGTCAGTGGCGCCTGCAACCAGATAACTGACGGCTACTACAGCGTGTGCTCGCTAAGTGATGAGGTCTTCAAGCCCTTGGGGGCCAACTCAAGATGAACGACTCAAACGGCACAGTGGTATTAATCAACAACGGAATAAACCCCTTGAGGCTCGGCCGACCATTGGCGAGGACACTCAGAATGCTGCCGGACGAGATAAAACCAACAACTGCCGTCACAGGCACGAAGTTACCCGACCTAGTACCGTACCGAGAACTGTGCGTTTATCTCGGCCAGCTGAGCACAACGGACAACATTCAAGGTGGTCACCCTTCCACGATACTGAGAGCCGTACCGTTGAAAACGGAGAAATACAACGACGGCAGAACCGAGTCGTTTTCACTGCGGCAGTATAAGAGGTTAACTCTTGGCAACATCCCAGAGCTGGTAATATCGGTGTTAGATATTAAACCATAATCCTGTGAATATAGGATACCTCAGCATAACGCTGCACATAAAATGACTAGCGCACAAGGCCACGGAATGAGGTTGAAAAAATGCATCAATGTGGGGATCTCCGACCTTGGGGACACACGCGGATTCGACGACCCCGGAGTAGATGGTAAATTGTATGCCTTGCAACTGAAAAACAACATTTACAAACGCGTTGAAGTCCCCTCCGGTGGAACCCTAGGTGATATAGTAGATACCTCAGGAGTGACCGTCAACACTCGGTACACCCTAGTCCACAACGGTGATGATAAATGGATGGTATACCCATCGTTCGGGGGCAAACTGTTCGACATAGAAGATGTTGAGAGAACGACCGTCGCCAGAAACCAGCCATATACGCTCATCTTCACCGAAGATGACAAGTGGGTGTTGTTACCCGCTAAAGGCAACTGGTTTCTCAATATTAGGCTTGGCTCCCCCTACGGAGAACAAAGACAACTACCTAAACAAAGTCATGAACAACGGAACCCTGCTCGTGGATTACGTCCCGGCTCAGAGACGTAGCGTAGTCATCAGCCCTGTCGCCAGTATGGTAGCCCACATGCTATCGAATAAACCTGGAGTGCAAAACGTGACATTGCGGTTGGTGTCTGGAATTGGCAAGTGGTCAACATCGTGGAGAGTCTACCGGCGAACTCCACGCTGGTCATCAAAGTCTACCTAGGGAACCATCGCCAGATGAAGTCGAAATCGTGAAGGGGGTCAAACTCCGGTGGGGGAAACAACACCAGTATGCCGTTTTCACTGTTTACGCTCGAGGGTGGGTGTCGACTCCCACACCAGTCTGCAGGGGGTCACCGTGACCATGGAAGACACGATATCACTCGCCAAGATCTTCCTACCCGACAACATACACTTCATTGGGGTGAAGTGCACCCCTGAGAAATTATCAGAAAAACAATTGGAAACTATCTCGTAATAGTATTATTATAATGACTAGTCATCGTCCCAACATCATGCTTAACGATCTAGTGGACATGGAGGGGTTTGATCAGCCTGGTGAGGAAGACATCTTATACATCCTGCACTTGAAAGACAACGTGTATAGGCGGGTGTCCCTAGCAGACTATAAAGAACCCAAATGGTTGATCAACATGACCCTCACCTCACCTTATATCTCATTAAACAAAGATGGGTATATCTCCGAAATTAGGAACAACGGTATCTTACTTGGGGTTTTCATTCCGAGGTGTAAGTTAAGTGGGGTCCAGCTATTAACGGATCACACGGGTAACATGTTATATTCATTAAGGGATGGGTGTAGGTTTGACGTAATTGGATCTTATTATTATGAAACCAGGCTCCACACTCTTCATAGAAGCCTATCTCAAGCTAGATCCTATTGGGAGAATGATGCCTATTTTAGTTGGGGTGCAAATAAGTTGGGACCCCATACACAATAACCAACGTTGCCGTATCGTCATACAACTGGACCTCTTAACGGGTTCTATAAGCACCTTAGTAAGCCCACGGGTGTGTGGAAGCAGTATCGCCTATTAGAATCTCGTATATTTACCTGTACGCTCCTCTACAACTTATAAGCCTCAAGTACACTGCTCAAGAATTAAATAGCACACAATTAAAAGATATGTTATAAAGTATATTATATGCACACAGAATGGGTCTATACCCAGTTGCGGAGGAAGCCCCGAAGCCACTGGAAACCGTAGACGGGTTCTGCTTGAGACAGTTATGCGACATAAAACACCAACACGGGCAGCATTGTATAAGAAGTACCATAGAGCTTTCAATGTCGTGGATGGGGTTGATACCGCCCTTATGGCCACCAGTATCGGGTTAGGGGCAGTAGGTGTGGGGTTGTTGGCCACCATCATTGCTGCACCCGCAGTGCTAGGCATCGAAATAACAGCTGGGGTGTCAGGGTTGGCTGGATTGGTGTTTAAGTTTGTGTCACGCAGACTGCACCGGAAGGCATTGAAACACGACGAGATCAGGATTCTGGCTGAAGCAAAGCTGAACACGGTAAGTGGCGATATTCTCAGCAGCACTCACTTACAGTAAGATCTCAGAGGAGAGGAATCTCAATCCTCTGAACTTCGACAAATGCCGTAAGATGAAACAAGAAATCCGGCTCAAGTCTCGTAAGTCTGCTATCGGCGAAGATGAGAAAAAAAAGTACATAGAACAAGGGGTGCGAAACATTAAACTGTTTCACACGACATAGCGCCACGTGATCAGGAAATGCCACAATAGTGCCACGTGGGGCCGGGAAGTTAACTAGGGGTTCAAAAGTAGTAGATATACTGGGGCGAGATCTAAGGGCCTGACAAAAGCTTTATTTGTGAAATAAAGCTTTACAGAAGCTTTTGTTGGACTTGATCTCGGACCGCTATTGTATCTACTACTCCCCGACATGCGAAAGAGTGACAGTGCTGCTTTGTATACATGCGACTAACTTGGGATTCCCTGGAACATTGTTCTCATCATTTGGGACTGGATTGTGGCCAAGCTTTTCAAAGTGTACGAACGGAGCAGCGACAGTCTTGCGGGAAGGTGGCAGAGAGCGGAATTCTCATAGTTCAGTGTTTGACATTTTGAACGATGCAATGGAGTATGAGTAGCAAATTGTTTTGTTTCGCCTGACGGAATTAAACGGAATTAAATATACCATTTACCAGGTAGGTAAATGTTTACGAACATTTGCCGCACAAATAGGGATAGAAGGGGATGTATTTTTACAAGGTTTTCTGATTTATATGTTAGATACTGTTTATGTTTGGGGTTTGTGTATTGTAATATTGAGATTGAATATTTTTATAATAGAAGGTAATAATTATAATAGTGAGGTTCCCTAATAATTGTGGAGGAGACATCGTATAATTGTATTTTTCGAGTTTTAATAAATGTTTTATCAGCATTTCCATCACGTCTGTTGTGTTGATATTAGTCATGTTGGTGGCCAAGCTGAAGTAGTGCGCAGTGAAGCGCCGTGAAATCAGACGCATTTTCAATCCAAATTGATACCGTCTGATTTTATGGATTGACCAATCAAATTCGAGCGTTTCACGTAGCCATGGTAGAATACATAATGTATTGTACTGTGAGGCATTTCGAGTTGCGGGTCATCTCAACTGTTTTATGTTTTTTTAACATCTTTAATCCTCGCAAAGACACGAGGACCTGTGGGGTTAGACGCCATTTACAGCACCACATTGACACTGTTTAACATGTTCGCTAATGATTCTTCACTTGGGGCAATGAGCACAATGACATCTGCAAACAGCAACAATGACACACAGGTATTATCAACACGAACTCCACAATTTATAGCATTTATATCTTCCACAAGGTCATCAATGTACTAGTATACTGAAAATAGAGTGGGGTGTAAGGCGTATCCCTGTTTAACACCGTTGTTTATATCAAACATTGGGCTCATATGACCATTTAAGATCACATATACTCTAGGGGGGCACAAAACATTTCACATCTTCATACAGCTATCTGACTGATGAATAGATTTTTTCACTAAATCCAGTTAGACATAACTTAAACCACAGACAGTCATGGTTAACATTTTCAAAAGCCTTTTTCAGGTCAATGAAACATGCGGAAGTGTTTTGTTTTGCTATCTTTCTGTCTTTGACGATTGTATACAGTGAATATATGTTCTCAAGACAGCTCCTATCCTTTCTGAAGCCATTTTGCTCTTCTGATAAAATATTGTTATTTTACAACCACGTAGACAGTCTCTGGTTCAAGATATCACAGTGTTTTTACATGGAATTGATTATTGTGTGATTCTTCTGTATTTTATGGGTTTCTCACATCAGTACTCCCAGGTTTCATTATAGGATTTATAATTCCGTATTTCCACTGTGATAGTGTCATTCCATTTAAAAAAAAAATAATATAAAGTTTATGCAATGATTCAACAGATGTTTTATTTTATTTTTCAGAGCTTCTGATGTAATTTTATCTGATCCAACCGCGTTGTTGTTTTCGCTCTGAAAACAGCAGATCTGACTTCTGAAAAACATATTGGTGAGTTTAATAATGATACATTCTGGATGATATTTAGAGACTGGGTCTCAATCTTCTGGAGTTATGCCTTAACATAATGTAGGTGTGAATCATCATAAGAATCGTCCAATGATTCATTAAACAACTTGCTAGTCATTAGTCCACTGGTTCATAACTTCTCTGATGTCACATGGGAGATTGCCATCAGAATCCACTACCTCCATTGGTATAAATGAATTCATGTCTTTCGTTGCTAAGTCCTATTTTACCAATCTCTTTCCAAAAGTCTTTTCCACTTCCATTGTTCAACAACGATGATAGTAAAGCCTGCTTATTGAGTTGATGTTGACGCTTGTGTTTGTAGTAGTTTATCAAATATCTTGCGGGATGTTTGGAATTCCTGTTTCAATTTGTTCTTTGTGTAGTTAGAGCTTCTGCACTTGATCCATTTCTTCTCACCAATACATACACTGTTCCAGCAGTCCTGTAGAATATTGTTCCAATATGGTTTTGTCTTGCATTTATGTTTGTGTGATGTTGGTTTATATAGGGTTTCTCTTGGTACACAATGTTCCAATTCATATATGGTCACTTCAAGAAATTCATCATATGCTTTGTAGATGTCATTTGCAGATCGCAAGTGTTCATTGATTTTTTTTAATAGTCATGTTGACTGCATCTATGGTCTGCTTTCATAAGAGACATACTTGTGGAAAATTGTGACAACATGAGGGTATGTATCAAAGGGATTGACAATAACAATGGATATTGGAATTAAAGCATTAACAATAGGAGGCAGTCAGCTTTTGAAGAGGCAGAACAGAATATGCATAGCAGATAGTGAGTGGGTGAGTGTTATGTCGCTTTTAGCAATATCACGGCGGGGGACACCAGAAATAGGTTTCGCACATTGTACCCCTGTGGAGAAACGAACCCCATATCAGATAGGATTAATTAGCAATGATGGCTAGAGCGCTCTGTTCCGTTGTTTTTATGAGTTCATTGTAGGGCGTGTCTTCCCATTCTGCCTACAGTTCCATTCTTCCTACACGTTAAAACAACAAGATACGTCCAGGGATCAGGAAGTAAGGCGGTAACCTCCCAAAACGTAGACTGCCATATCTTAGACAGCTTAAAACAACAACATTTCTGGTTCAGTACACAACTAATCCTCAAGCTGATACCTTTCTTATAATGGATCAGTCCAGTAGAATCAGACTAGACGTTATGTTCATTCAGCATATTTATTACAGAGATAAAAAAAAGAAGTAAATTTTAAATAGTAAATTGACCTATTCTACCCTTACTAAAATGAATTTGACCAAAAGTTAATTGTAGGCATTACGGGAAAAATGATAAAGACGTGTTTCTAAGTATAAGGTATCTTTATTCTGTCTGAATGCATTTCATTCTTTAGAATTGACAAAATATCATGGAATATATAGAGAATACTACACGAGGTCCCATACGAATTATACAGCATTAATACTGTAAATTTGACAGAATTGTTTACTTAAGGTTATCTGTCACTAACCCCTCGATATAGTGAGACGACGCCCATTAGTTTTGTAGCTATAAATAAGAAAAAAATATGTTACAAAGCGACGTCGCGCAAGACGACGTCTTTTTTATGCGACGTCGTTCGTTTTTTACGCGCCACGCGATGGCAGCTATATGACACCACAGGTAACCGACCTTACGATGCAAGTCAGCTGTCATCGCCTCATACAGCATCCTACAGTAAACTTCTCCGTAGCACCCAGTTTCTTGATTTGCAGTTGCTTCACTTGGCTAACATCACTGGTGGAAACATTGTTGCGACCAGAACTGGTCGTATCCCAGTTCTGGTCGCTACAAACGTAAACCTTCATCAAACTGGCAGACACGTAAATAGAACAGCGCGTCAGTTAGCCCTGAACGAGGATTGTTAATTTAGGTCACCGACACCGTCGTTTTTCTGATTGTTTTCTGCTTTAGATTAATCGTATTTAACCCTAGAATGTAGTAAATTTGGCATCTTAGAAAAGAAATACAGTTCGCTCTGAGACCATGTATAGTGTAATAATGTACACTTTTGCCATGAACTATTATAACGTTAAAACATCTAACTTAATTGACGTAGTGAAAGTTGTAGAAAGAATGTTAATGAATTCACGTGTTTGTTATGAATGAGAAAGTACTTCTGTCACAACGTTACCTACTTGAGAGGTGATCGGTTATCCAGTCAAATCGTTATGATACGTCTATACAAAATATGGAAACAATATGATTGTCAATTTGATGATGGGATGAGGAACCCTTGGGCTCTGCTCGTGTCGGCGGATTTAAAGGGCTTCTGCCAGTTTTCTTTTGGTGAAGTCCTGGAATTGTTTTTTGATAATATTTCTACATAACCCCACTTGATGTGATTAGGACAGTTGATCATGTGGTCTGAGATGGCTGATTTTCGGTATGTTTTTTGGGGAGGGGTCGAAGTGTTTTTTTTATTCTGAGGTTTATCGGACGGGAAGATCCACCCACATATATATATACTCTGTATTACTTCACTCTTGCTTGACAACGGTATAAGAATCTTTACCGAAACGTCGCATCATAATATAATAAAGAGGATAGTATCCGCATAAAGTATCACACCTTTCTTATTATTCATCAACTTCTGTACCAGTTCCCAACCAGTTCATCTGACAACTGGCAGTGTAGACCACGTACTTGATGTGGTTATAGCCCTGGAAAGCCACATTTAAGAAAAACAGTTGAAAAAGATGTGGCTCAACCGGTAATGGGCACGGCTGAGTGATCGTGTGAATGTGGCTCTCCCGGCAATGCGCTATTAGCAAATCCATGTTACCGTAAATACAGTATGACCAGAAATTATTGAGAATTTTAGGAATATGTTTAATTGGATTTCTAGTATAAACAACCTTGACCAGCTATCAAGTGCTTGGTTTCATTCAAGAGAGACAACTCTGTTAATCCTTTTTTCATTAGTTTGTGAAGAGTTATCCCCCTTTGTTTACTTGCTAGCAGACGACATTTTCAGTGTTCCTCACTATGAATGAGTTAGGTGAGGTGAGGTGAAATTGGGTTTAACTGTCGTGCTTGAGAATATTTCGCTCATATGACGACGTGCATGCGTGTGTATGTGTATGCGCGGCTGCTTGTACTAGCCCAGACTTAAGCTGGTTTTTATAGTGCTAGCCCACTGAGATACCATGCCGCAGTGAAGCATGAATACCCCACTCAGACACATTATACTGCCTCCTAGCCGACCAGTCCTTGTTGTACCCATTAATGCCGAGCGCCAGGCAGGGACCAACAAGTACCATATTTTAACGTCTTTTGGTATGACGCGGTCGGGGGATCGAACCCGCGACCTTCCGCTCTCCGGACGGACGCTCTAACCATTACACCACGGAGGCGGTCCATGAATGATTCAGAGAAGAGGAAGTTAATTTTAGAGTATTATAACACGGACATCAGATCAGCTAAAGTGATTTCAAGTAGAACAGGCATCCCTTTGTCCACTGTTTATCGTGTTTTGAAAAATATTGCAAATGAATATGGCATTGAGCACCAGGGAGGCGCAGGTAGGCCCAAAAAATTGACTGTCGGCGACAGGAGGCGGCTTGGTATTCTTGTTGCTGAAATCAAACGAACGAGTTTAGAAAACTTAAGGCTGGATATGATTGATAGAGGAATTGTGGCTGTCTGTAAGGAGACAATTAGAACTGAGCTGCATGCAATGGGTTGGCAGAATAGTCGAGGAATTCCATCACCGATCATGAAACCTGAACAAAAGGAGCGAAGGTTGAACTGGTGCTTACAGCATAGACATTTTAACTGGGACAATGTGATTTTCTCAGATGAAAGTTCTGTGTGGCTGTTTCCTAATACATGTACACTGAAATTCTGTATCAGCGCCCAAAGTACAGTCCGAAATTTAACGTGTGGGGTGGCATATCTGTGTTAGGGGCAACGCCCGTCTGTGTATTTGAAAGGAATATGAACAGTGAGCGGTACACAGATATTTTCGAGGGACATTTACTTCCATCTACTCACGTGTTCTATGGAAATTTTTGGATTTTCCAGCAGGACAACGACCCAAAACATCGTTCAAAGCATTCACAGGTCTGGTTTCGGACCCAAAATATGACATTATTAGGAGGGCCAAGCTATAGCCCTGACCTAAATCCAATAGAAAATGTTTGGGGACTTATGAAGGAAAGTGCAATAAGAAAAATCTGACAAATATTGCTGAAATGAAAGAAGAGGTGGTCCGATATTGGGACAGCATGGGCCACGACTTTCTAACTTCTTTGATCAATAGTAAGCACCGCCGCATTGAAGCCTGCATTGCTGCCTTTGAATCTGGAGTTATGTTCTGCGAATATTCACATTTAATACGTGAGTAATGAGTGAAAAGAAAATATAAAAAATTACAATCTTTAAATTCTCAATTATTTCTGGTTGTACTGTAATGGGTATCAAATATTGAAATACATGTATTCATTATGTAAACTCTAGAAATCCGGAGAAATCCAGTTGAATTGTTCGAGGAGAAAAGTCCAGATCACGCAAACTAGCTGCCTCACGTGGGTACTCAAACACCTTTTACGAATTATTTATGATTATACAACCAATTATTTCTTTGCAGCATTTTAACTGGGAGGATCAAAGGAATTCAAAGTTTTATCCTTTTCTGATAACTGTTTTGAATAAAAACTATTGTTGCCTCAGTTCTTATGTTTACATTCATGCTAGAAACCATAAAAAATAGCTTGGAAGAATGGCCATTTATTGCAGAAATATACTTATAAACAGCCACATATTCTTTCCATTTCACAGCTCTTTTGAGCAAACTTTATGACAAGATTTTTCCAAAATCAGTATTTTTGCCGCCGTTGCGGTAATAAAATTGAAACGTCACAATACATCTTAGGGAATCGTAACTATGCAGGTAACTTGTAACTGAACGTTGTTCCACTTGTCCTGGTAAATCTTCATGGATTCTTTGCTCTGACAGGTGATTTTGTCTTGAGAAAGTTGATATATACTCTTTAAAAAGATTGGGCAAGTTATTCTACGATTAATGATAGAATTGCTTCCACTTGTCTTACCTAACTTAAATGCGATGACAAGTTTCTTAACTTCACATGATTGGTTGCTTCAAATTCACTTCCCATGGACAATATTGTGTTCATGCTGTTTTCTGAAGAGGTATCACTCGACATCACCGTACTGATGAGATACAGTGAGGTTACAAACGTTTTTGGAGAATTAGCCTAAAATTGTTCAAAGGGAAATTTCTGGCAGCGCCCCTTCGGATGCCTTGTCAGGGAACTTGCCTATCTGAAAGGACTCTTAAACTGGGTCATCTTGGTCGAAGTGGCCCCTGCAGATGACCATCATAGTGAGATCGGAAATTAAATATCTTATCACATTGGTCACATGGATATTTGAATTCGTTAAGTGTCCCGATTGGTGTTCTGCGAGTCCAAATACTGTCTTATAGGTTTTAGCACATTGGTCACACACGAAAATGCTACACTACTTTGATCTGTTTCTTTTTATCTTCATCTTCATGTCTAAACCTAATGTGTCTCTTGAGGTCCGGCTTCCTTTTGGTAGTGTATGCGCAAGTTCCACAACTGAAGTCTTTTTGGGAGAAGCAACACCCACGCTCGTGAGAGATTCGTCCAAAGCATCTATTTGCTTGGTATCTGACATATGAAATTCCTGTTGATTAATGAATAATATTGAAAACAAACGCATTTGCATCACATCATAATGACTTAGTATGTATAAACTAAACACTTGGTCAATATATCACTGATTATATAAACCTATAGTCACAATTTAATAAGGATATACACCAAAGTTAGAATTATCCACACACACACACACACACACACACACACACATGCATACCACGACTGCTTCACGCATGCGCGAAGTGGTTGTGGCAATATATGCACATGCTGGAACTATGCTCGTCGTGCGTACCATGCCATTCACTAGACGTAACCAATGCGCCGACAATACTTGACCTAGACGTAAGTAGGTCGTACGATTGCCATTGCGTGACAATGCGCACCATTTTCGGTCACGCATTGCATGCCAAGTGCGTAACTTATACGTAAACAGGACGCGAACAGTGTGCAAACTAGACTTCACGCTTTCATGCATACGATTTATAATAAGCCCCTTTCACATGCACCAGATTACACACTTATGTATAAATGCACACATGAGCAAATTATACATACGTGTGTAAATGTGTCACGTGAACGCATTTACTCACATATGTAAATATACACCATGAGCAAATTTACACGTGGTCAGGACCAGGTGCAAAAGTATATTTACACGAGTGCAAATGTGCACTGTAGGTCATGTGTACGCATAGTAAAATATACACATATGCAAATTGCTTTGATGAGATAAAAGTAAATATGAAACAGTTGTTAACGATTGTTTGTTTCACCGGATGCTGTCTAGACAGGATGTCACCATTATTACAAATTATTGTTACTCAAGGAGTGTTTTCACACGTTTAGGGTGGCAATGTCAGCTGCAAATGCAGTTCATGTCACTCTTGGTCCTCCCGTACCAGCTACATCCCACACCAATAATGGCCTCCCATCTGCCCCCCAACTGGCTGTGGGGTTATAACTGCAACACTTCCTATTCTGACAGGTTTTTAGTTTGGTTGGTCGCATGGAGTACAATCGTATAAAATGGATATACTCGATCTCGCTGCACAAAAACAGTAACAAGGTTCTTAAGACATACAGCCAACATTCAATTAAACATAAACACTCCAAATTTAATAACCATTTACAAAACATAATTTTATTTCAGTAATAGGCCTCCGGCCCAAAATACATATACATAAATTGATGGATAATTAGAGCACATATAATGTATTTCATTTAGATATCTGTTTCTTGTCAACATAAAATAAAAATAGACATACATCTTTGATGATACTAACATTTTTACTCTGTAATATAGATATAAAATTAATAATTGATGGACATTTACTAAAATATTTTGATATGTACTTATTTCTGATATGAGAATATGCATCACAGATATAAAACACATGCCATTCATCTTCAACAACAAGGTGCCATTTAATTCACAAAACAGGCAATGCCTTTCATTATATGCAACATTGATTTATGTACCAGTTTCAACTGCTAATTTAAAATTACATCACCGAAATCGGGTATATATAATTATACCCCCGCTACGAAGTAACGGGGGTATATAGCTTTCATTCTGTCCGTCCGTCCGTCCCGAAACTTTATCCGGAGCATACTTGGTGCCAAATGTGTTTGATGGTTTTGTCCGGAGCATATCTCTTAAAGTTTACATGCTAGGTTCACCAAACTTCACACACATGTTAATGATTACCTATTGATGTGCCTTTTGCTACTTTAAAGTTTTTTCAGAATTTGTTTTGTTGTTGTTTCCATGGAAACATGACTTGGTGCAAAATGTGTTTGATGGTTACCTGGCCACAGCATATCATCGAAACTATACATGCTAGGTTTACCAAACTTAATACACAAGTTAATCATGACCCACAGATATGCCATGTGCTAAAAAATAACAATCTTCATCTACGTCCACTTCATTGTGTGCCACAAATCCAATTGTATGTCAGGTTTCCACGGACAAAAATAATAATAATGTTTCCATAAATAATTACTGTAATCAGTACATGGCAAAACTATTATCTAACATGTATATAAAGTTTAGTAGAGTCAAGGAGAAAGTCTTGTGAGCTGCTGATCCTTGTCACATTACATATATCAATATCAGTCATTTCCATGTCCCAAAGTGGGAAGCGGGGGTATGTGAGCTGTGCTCACTTCTACACTTGTTTTTAAATATTGAGGGATATCATTATTTACCAAGTAGCTCTCTACATTTAATAAAGATTTGAATTGCTTATAATAAAAGCATTTATGGCTGCTATCCGAAGTTGATTGCCAAGATTGCAATAAATTATCATGTAATCTCTGCTTAAATGATTCACTAAATATTTTGTGATCACCAATTTCCTGGCTTATTCAAACCAATCCAAAACCAAATATAAAAAGAATATTCTTATTTTAGTTGCCCATGAATTTCGTCCTACCCTGTCTAAAGATAATTACATAAAATAAAATTGTTTTGGTAATCTATTGTCAGGCATGTTTAGAAGTCTACACCAGTATTTCACAGCACTGGTTCTATAAATAAACTGTAAAGGCACTCTTCCTAATTCACACAAGGCCATATTACAGGTGGATTTTTCAAGTATCAAAACATATTTACGAAATTTGACATGGACAGATTCAATAGTATTACAGAAGGATGTGCCACATATGTCACACCCATAACATAGGATAGGTGATATCATACAATCAAATATCTTAAATAAATCTGTACAATTAATGCTGCCAAGTTTCCTCTGGGAATTTGTAACAGAGAATATTGCCTTATCAGCTTGTGATGCAAGACAAGATGTAGCTTTACTCCAGGCTAATTTAGGAGTGAACATAATTCCAAGGTACTTGTAAAATGATGCAGTGTCAAAAACATTACCATTATAAAACTCTGGCGTCATGAACTCCCTCAGTCCATCCAATGTTAATATCTCTGAAGACATATTTGTGATCACAGACGGCCTAGATAAGTGAGTACCAGTCCTAATGGTTGAGATAGCTCCAATGAGCCTTCGGCGGTGCAATGATAGGAATTGTGACATCCATCTGTGGCTAATGCACAGTTGGAAAAGACAGTTCAAATCTTCATTTAGGGGAAAAGTTGGTCTGACAAACTTCATGAATGCATTTACAAACAGTGGACTTCCCAAAACCAAACAAATTTCCCACAGTTCTATATTCTGAAGTTGAAGCCATCCGTTATATTACGAATGCAACTTTCATTCATACATCCAGCGGTTAGCGGACAGCTTGGTCACTAGCTTTTAAGTAATCATGCAGCTGTGTGCAGATAACATCGAAATTCCCTTAAAGCTTTGTTCATTCGAAAATTATCGTACCAGTCTTTGTCGTCATTAGATTTATTCATGTCGCTCCATCAGACTTCTTTCTTTCTTCCAGAGAGGTCTATCTTGTGACAGACCTTATGCAATAGCCATACTCCTCTCTACAATAATCTGATACTGTGTTTGTCTTCTTACTCTGTTGAAGTTTAGAGAAAGAATGAGACAATTTAATTTATTTATTATTTACACTTTCAAGTTTACTCACTCTACATAAATTGAATGTGAACGCAAAGTAAATTTACTATTACACACTATATGTATTTACACATGCGCAAATTTACTTACGTGAGTCAATTTTGTGCATGTGAATGGGTGTTATTACACGCATTATCGCGACGAATTGCGCGGCAGTGCGGAGGCAAACTTCGTGCAAGTGTTAAGGTGGCATGAGATTCTGTCAAATTGCAGTAAATACATACATCGACTTTTTAAGCAATTTCTAGTAATCCTTCACGATTTGCGAAGATATACTAGTGCCAATATTTGCATACGTTGAATGTGTCCAAAAATGCCAATAAAGCCAACCTTTAAATAAGCTTTCAGTCAGGATGTTATTCAGTTATTCCACACAGAGAAACAAACGGCTATATTCCAGTACAGTGATGCTGCATACTGGTAGATCTTTAGGCTAACATGGGAGTAGATGTGAGAAAAAGCGAAACTGCAAAACACTGATTGTCCACTAAACGCACATTTCCCGTATTTCTTTGTCCCAGTCCTCCTATAAAATATTTTTTCATTGAAATGTATTTTTCTTCTTACTAAAACAGAGGCCCGCACATACAGTATCACAATTCATGTCACGTCAGTGTTTGTGTCAGTAAGTTTGGTATACACAGCATCGTGGTATAGACCTTTGTTACATATTTCCTTTGTTCCTCCAGCAAGTACCTGATAACAATTCCACGTTAGGCAACCATTTGTGTAAATATGCTATCTCATTGGACTTGACAATATATCTAAGTACTTGCAAAATCATAAAGGAAATACTAGGTAGTCATAAGAAAACTTTGTTTAAAGATCACATATACTCTAGGGGGGTACAAATACATAAATCACTAACTGGCATCGTGATAAATGAAACCCCGTCATTAAAACTACTCACTTCGGTCTTTAATTAACTTAAATCGACCTTTTTGACAACAATGCCCATTTCTCACCCGCGAACGAAATTTCAACCAATCAGAGCGGGGCGTCTCTGTGACGTCATATGAGGAATGGCTATGAGGGCCGATGCAGAATTCATCTACATTTTAGGGGGTAAATTATCTTGTTTACAGGTTTGTATAAACCTGAAATCGTGACAACTGTTGTGGAAAATGAAAGCTATATGTTCTCACAATCTACTGTCATTTAATTTTGTCTCCTGCTTTGCCTAGTTTCCGAGTTACAACTTGTTTTCATAGACGATTCTGTCAAAATCGCTTGGTGTCGTTAGGCCTGATTTGTATAATGACTGATCCAAATTGATCCCATTTCTGTGTTTTTTTTACCTCGATATTTAATCATGTCATGTAAAAATCTGTTTGTATTCTCAAAACAGTGTCGGCCCATAAGTTTTCACATGAAATACAGCAATTAATACTCCCTTGTTGTAACCCGTGTTAGGTGGTATAAACCTACACATGTTATTTGTCATCATTCACTTGATGGCCAGTTAATGAATTTATAACAGGTATAATAAGTGGTAACACACTTAGATTTCCCGACAAAGGTTCCCTTTTGGCATTTCTTGTGTCTGGAGTACATATTCAACATTATAAACATCGATCAAAGGATTAATCGATAACACGCTGATTGATTAATTACTGTTATCTTACACAGCGGATTTGTCAAAAGGTAGTGTTTATGTATGTAGATTTACTAATCTATACTGAATACACTCTGTCGTGTCGGTGTCTCCGTAAAAACAACGTCCTTCTTTCAAAGGATTAGCCGGCAATACACTGGCTAACTAAATTACTGTTTTTAAAGAAAGGCGGACATTATGCAATTAGTTGCCAGGTGTGCTATCTTGGGTGACCAATGAGACTATACACCAATGTGAAATACCTGAAAAGATTTATCACTTTTTCGTATATTAAACTGTTAAAAGACACATCACATGGAACAGCTGCAGATGAATGGCATATCACTCGTTTTTGTGGATATTGATGGATACATTCCTCGAACAAGGTAATAGCCTGATATTGTTCCTATAACTTTAATCTGCTTTAATTTTAATATTTGCATTTTGTTTTTATTCATTTGTCGAAGTATTCAACAGAATCATTGTTTTCGCCGTGAAGTGTAATGAGACAGACAACATACACCAGGGTGTGTGTGCGAATTATGATTAACATTGGCAAACTATAAAATGTCTAGATATTACAGTTCTGTTATAAATTCACTATAAGTATCAGCAGATCGTCTGCTTTTTATTTAGTTTCAAAATGCATACAAGTATGATAATAAACTAATTAGGATTATAAGACCAAATATAAAGACGCATATTGACTAGTATCTACATACTGGTGAGTGGACATTAACCATGTGAATGTAGCAAGAAATTTATCGCGCAGTATTGTGACTTCGACCCCCATCTCGCTTCCGTGGAAGACATCGTTATGTTATAAGTTGTGTCATGCAAAATCCTTTTGGTTATGATTCCAATACATATTTAACTACGAGTAGAAAGTAGTTTTGATTTTCTAACTTGATGAAAACAAACCATAATCTCATTAATTCTAACAGACTTTAGCCCGTCACTTTACGATTTTCAAAAATGGCGGCGCCCTGTCGCGAACATCCGCCAGTCTGAGGATAAATGCTATTTAGGTTTGTTTTCACCGAGTTACAAACTCAAAACTACTTTCTACTGGTAGTAAAATATGTATTTGATTGATGGCCAATATGATTTTGCATGACATAGCTTATAACATAACAATTTCTCTCGTGGAAGCGAGGTGGGTGTCAATATAATACTACTTACAATATTATTGTTACTTCGACCACAACCTCAATTCCGAGGAAGAAATCGTTATGTTACAAGTTGTGTCATGGAAAATCTTTATGGTCATCAATTATATACATATTTTACTACAACTAGTAAGTAGTTTTGATTCTTTAACTTCCGTGAAGCGATCTGAACACAAGTAAGATATCGTTTCCACAACGCTCGCTTCGTACTCACAAACATAACCCATTTAGCACGAACTGCGGGGTCCTGTGGAAATCTGTGCATGGTGACACTATCGCCCGACCCCTAGGAGCAATTGACGACAAAGCAACGATTCGGCATGTCGTCGTTGATGTCGAGAAATCATCAAAATGATGAGCGTGCTACACACTTTCTATACAACTAACTGAAAATCGTTCCTCATATGACGTCACTGCAGTGCTCTGGCGACAGAGTTACGTAACCTGTCTGTGGTTTCGTTGGCGGGCGAGAGTGAAGCAGGCGACTTTTTGGCAACTTTTAATTGCTCGGTATTAATTAACCACAAGTTTTTAAAGGATGAATTTGGTGTTCTGCATAAGTCTAACCACAAATCTTTCAGATGTAATAGTTAAAAGAGTACAAAGTTTATTTGTTCTTTAAAAAAAAAAATGCATTATTTGTGTGTCCCCGATATTGCCGTCAGATACGTTTAACACTTTAGTCATCGACCAGTAATACTTATTCAAAACCATACGACGTGTTGTACGAGTGTTTTCGTTTCCACATATCCCAATCTGTAAATCAGTTATGTGCTTTTTCTTTCTAAAGTTAACTTGAAAAGATATTAGTAGTCGTACCTGAAATAGAAGGTTTGTTACTTTCATTTTTCATCAGATACGTGAAATCGTCATCTGCAATTGAAGGGATTCTGTACAGCGCAGTAGTTGTAAACCAATTGTTTTTAAGCACCGATGACAGCAGTATCACAAACCTGTGTGAAACTAAGTGAGATAAACTTCACTCCAACTGTAGGCCGAAGTTTGCTTTTATAGCATCCGATACGTTTTCGTCAGATACGTGTAATAGCATGTGGACATTCAGAGTTTGTGTTCCAGTGCATTCTTATTTCGGATTAATATATTTATAGCGCTGATGCAAGAGCACGCTACTTCCACCCATTGTTTTTGGCGGGAGAGATCTCAATTTGACAACGATTGCTGAGAATTTAGCTGACACTGATAAGTGAAGTTTCGAAATCATATATAGTCTTCAATAATGGTAGTTAATTTATAGCTTTGTATGAATTGTATTCAATAAATGTTCATCTTTGGACCCACATATATCAGAAATACAAAACCTTCAACAAACTCGCTGCATTCGTTGAGTTATGTATGTAATGTATCTTAGTTGGTGTTAACGTATTTGATATGATTAAACGATCGGTTTAAAGAATTGTTGTGCATTCAATCACACAAGCAATAGGTATGATGCATGTTTTAGTAATACCTACAGAATTAATGTATGGTCTGGTTTCTAGCTGTAACATATAGACTGATAATGTATTTAACGTATCTGATAAAATTGATTAACGTATTTGACGAAATTGCTATAATCTGACATGGATTAAACAAATCTCAACAGACAATCATTCAATGACGCACAGTATCGTTTGCCAACTTCCATTTACCCGTAAAACCCCCTCACTATTATGGATTTAACATTGTAATTTAGATAACTGTTACTAATGTACAATTTCCAACACATTTTAAAAAATGGGCAAGACGCGTGCACAGTATCAACGGGAGTATAGAGAACGTAAACAAATGAATGATAAGGAATATCTAGAGAAAGAACGAGTGCGGGCCAAGTCATACAGAACTCCAATAACTCAACTGGCTAAAAAGAAACAGAAACAGGTTAGAGAGAATAACAGATTATACAGTCAGAGGTATAGGGACAGACAAAACCAGAAAAAGAAGGAAAAAGAAAACGAGACACTTGAAATTGTTTAAGCAGACCATGGCCAGTTAAACGTTGTTTCAAGCAGTACTGACGATATTGATGTGATATCTAGTCTACAAAATAATGATAGTCAGACTAGAAATTCAAATGCTTTGAGAAAAAGTAAAACAATAGTTACTAAAATAACAGAAAAACTGACGAATTTAAGAAAACATGAAGAAAGGTGGAAGAAAAGATATCAACGTTTAAAGGCAATGCAGAAATTGAAATCAACAAGACTCGAGCCTGGAATCTTTGCTCCTACAGAAAATGCACAATCGCAACAAGAGTCAACCCCTTCAACAAGAACCAGAAGGGAGTTATACCAATGTGGCGTAAGTCCCAGTGGGATTCCTAAACATGTTGTTAAGAAACTAACAATGGCAAATGTCTTACTGGATGAGATTCAACAATCTCGCATGTCAAACCCTAAACAGAAGACTATGAATGTTTTGTCCTCGGTCATTGGAGGAAAGGTAGCTAAGAAATACAGATGTCAGTCTATCATTCACAAAACAACTGGTATTTCAAGACGCTGTTTGGGAAACGTTGAGTCGAAGGTGATTCAACTTAAAGCGAGGGCCAGGGCCTAGATTTTCGAAGCTCTCTTAGCGCTAAGATAGTCGTAAGTGCCATACAATAACATTAACTTACGACTATCTTAGCGCTAAGAGAGCTTCGAAAATCTAGGCCCTGGCTTACAGTTGCCAGAGAATGACTTAAGCGACAAGTGATTTCATTCATGGAAAGGGATGAGATAAGTGTATGCATGCCAAGTAAAAATGATCAAAAGAAACACGAAGGTGAGAAAAGACAAACTCGAATTCTCAATGACTATCTCTCCAACCTGTTTGTGAGAGAGAGAGTCTTTATTTCCTCCAGACGATCATCCGAAGATCAAACATATTCTATACATATATATATATATACAAGGAAGGGGGCAAAGTTACAAAATTGATATAGATGTATATACAATTATATTAATCAAGATGATTACCTAAAGCTACAATTTACATAAGAACATACATTTACATGTGTATACAATTAATTTATACAAGAAACTTCCGAAGGTGGACATACATCATTATACATCTGCAGAGATCAATCAGTATAACATTGTAGATGTCGTCTTATTCGGTAAATGTATAAAGAAAATCGTAAAATGATTGTTTCCCATGTCCTTGATCAACATTATCATTAACAACAGTTTCACCTCCAAATGGAAAAGAGAGCATATCGAGTTCATCCTGTGATTCAAAGGCAACATAGGTTTCCACATCAAGAATGTCAATCATAAACACAATAAAATTCGTTTCTCTCAGTGTAAAGTTGTTCACAGTGTAGGAGTATATGAAAATCATAATCATAAGTATATTTGTTACTTAGGTTACATTCTTTAGATATTTTGCCACGTGATGAGATTTTAATAATATTTGGAGGGCAGATTTATTATTAGGATGCAAGTATGCCAATTGCCAGAGGATATGATAGTTTAACTTGCAATGGACCTGTGCATTAAGCGTCATGTTTGTATTAATTGAGCTTTGCATAACCCATCTGTGTTCTTCATAGCTATGTACAGATGTATTTACAATTTTTCGCCATTTGTACTTTGGAGGGAATGCACCTTCTTTAATATATTTTTCTATGTGTACATGTAAATTATATTTGTAGAGTACTGATAGTAGATCGTCACAGATTGAAGGGATTTTGTAGATGTGGTTATTGCTGCACAAAATATGTTTTTGGCAAAATTATTACAAGAGATTTTGCACAGACGTCCAAGAAAGATGAGTTTACATTTATCGATGTAACCAATAAGTGTCCACAATCCCAGATTTGCAATAGTAGAGTCTGTTGATGATCTTTTATCAAGTCCCTGCACAATACGAGCAAAATATCGTTGTGTAAGTTCAAGTGCATCGGCTTGTTGACCTCTAATGTTAGGTAATATTTCACAGCCATACAGACTTGTTGTAAGTATCATTCTCAGCCAGATTTTGACACATGTGAATGGGTGTAGTTGAGAGTGAGGAAGTCCCGCAGATGTGAGGGAATTTATGTTTTGTCTTGCTTTCTGGCAATACCTATCGATTCTTGTTTTTGTTGACAGATTATCAGTTGACACCTCCATATTCAGCTGATTCAGATTGGGGGATAAGCGTATCACCAAGGCGGTATTGGAAGTTAGAGTAAGTGCATTTTCTTTTGCTGACGACAACTATAGTACTTTTAGCTGGGTTGTAGGTCAAACGCCATTTAGAGGCATATGACGACACGATGTCTAATGATGATTATAAACCTTTAGGTGATGCACTAATAAGCGTGGTATCGTCAGCAAGCAAGACTGCGGGAACATGCATACCGTATACACAAATACCACAACTGGCTTCTCTGAGAGAAGTGATAAGGTCATTTATAAAAGTAAGGAAGAACCAAGATGAAATAACTCTTCCTTGGCAAACACCTTGCTTGACACAATATGTGTCTGATCTCTCACCCTGGTAACAAACAAAGGATTCGCTATGAGTATAACAGTGATGTAAAAGATTCCAGGTATTACCGCTTATACCAATTTCGTGTAATTTATAAAACAATCCATCGTGCCAGATCCTGTCAAAGGCTTTTTCGTTGTCAAGAAAGGCAATGAAAACAGCAGAATCTCTATGCATATAAATTTTAATACTTTCAATGAGCGTGAATACAGACATAATGGCTCCATGTTGGCATCGAAAGCCAAATTGTAACATATCCGGAAAATCTGGCCTTGATTTTGATAATTTATGTTCGATTCTTTTAAGAAGGTGCCTTTCAGAAAGCATACCGAGACAAGATGTTAATGTGATACCTCTGTAATTTCGTGGGTCACTTTTGTCTTTTTTGCCTTGATATATTGGTATAACCATACCGAGTCTATATTCCTTTGGGGCATATTGAGAGGTAGTGATAGCATTAAATAGTTTTCATAGGTGGGTGGTGATAAAGTCACCTGCAAAGATAATGTGTTCATTTGTAATTATTCTACAAATATCAAGGGGTGTTGATCCACTCTCTTCCCCATAGGTAAGAACGGGGACATAAGTAACAGTTGCTCTCTGTTTTCGAATATTTTTATAAAAAGAGTTACATTTTAGCTGAAACTTCGATTTCTTTCAGCATTTCGTTTCTATTATGCCTTTTGGATTGTCGGAAAAGTCGCCGAAAGTTACTTTTTTCTTCTTCATAGGCTGAGCGTGATTGAGATGTTGGAATCACGAGGTTTATCATTGTTTACCCATTTGCATCGAGCAACGCGCATGCGGTAGTGAGCATCATTTAACCGGTCTGATTTCCGAAATATAACTGCTATGCGGTATTGTGTTGACACCTGCATGTAATAAGGCAGTGGTAATCATATCATTATACGTATCAATTGTGTTTTCCTGATGTTCGTCTACAACGGAAGGATAATGATATTGTATGTAATATTCAATTGAATATTAATAGGAGCCTATATCTTTTTCATTGGCTCTTCCCCATTTGGGAATACCGTAGTAATCTCCACGGTTGTACTGTTTAACTACGGGCAAGTCGATGGATATTAGGCAGGGTAGGTGGTCTGAAACACTGTAAGGGCATGCATCAATGGTTTGAACATCACTAATATAATCAGGCTTATACATGAGGAGACAAGTATATAGTCAATCATGCTTTGATGTAAGTTGTCCTTTGATCTATAGGTATATGTTGGTATGTTAAAACTGGTTGTGCTTAAAGCGTTTACGAGATTTCTTTCCGATAGCGCACTTTTTATAATCGCATCTCTTTGCGATAGAAGAGATTTACATACATCAGAGTTAAGGTCACCAAGTATAATTGCTGTACTTATCTCAGATAAATAATCATACACATCAAGTATTTCATTGAGAGCATTGCAGTAGGCTGCATGTAATACATTGGTTGAAGGTAAACGGCAACCAATTACATAAACATCACAGTAGCCTTGTCTGATAAGTTCAACCGCTATTGCGTAATCCGAGTGGACTGTTAGAGATTTCGCCCTCCACGGAGAGTGGGTATTTACTAATATAGCAAGTCCGTGAGATCCACGAGAACACGTTGAGTTAGCTTTCATACAGTTATATGTTATCAGATTGACGTTACTAAGAGAGTGAAGATGATGTAACTTGTCTAAGGGTAGCCAGTGTTCTTGTAAGGCCACTACATCTACATTCTGAGATAATATCTGATTGATGTATTCACTACACCCGGTTATCGTATACTATGTGGCCGACACTCTTCAACACAAAAACTATGTCTTTGTCTCTGATGTCAATCAACACAATTCCACATCCGTACTGACAATTCTGAAGCATTTGATCCCTGAATTCAAAAATAATTTTACTGATTTCTTTGAGAGGCATTTTAGAAGTTGTGAAGATGAATAAAATCTGATTTGTATGGATAGTCAACTTCTTTATTGCAATGAGTGCGACGTTTGGTGTAGGTACTAACACCGTTATCAAGAGAGAAGAGAAAGAGAAAATATTTTTATTTTTGTGTCACATGTTATATATGAAACATACATAAACTTAAAAACATTCAATAAAATATAACATCCGGCCATATGGCCTATGAGACACAAGGCACTATATTATATCTAAAACAGATAGTAGTAAATAAAATATCACAGCTTTGTAAGCAACAATGGAGTGTGGTATATATATTTAATTACATAACTACAAACTGCGTTTACAAATGGTTACCGAGAAGAAAGTGTTATAATTTGTGTTTAACATGTTGTACCATAAGACCCTTAATATAACATCTAGCCTGTGAGACACAAGCCACTACATTCTACCTAAAACAGAATAGAATATCACAATTCTATAAGTAACAGTGGAGTGTGGCATATTTAATTACATGACTACAAAGTGCGTTTACGTCTATTAAACATTTTAGTAACTAATGCAGCTAAGGGTTTTATTAATTTAACATTACCTAGCATATATATGGCCTGGTCGGAAGGTGGCAAGAGAGAAAAAAAAGGGTTAATATTTAGTACATTTTCCCACAAATCGTATCGTAAATCTGAATATAGTGGACAGCTGACCAAAAAGTGAACTTCGTCCTCAATCTTATTGCCATCACAATATTTACAAATTCTATCGTCTAAAGGTGTTTTGGGGCGTGTAAACCTACTGACCTCAATTTCAAGAGGTAAGGTGCCACATCGTAACTTGCTAAGTGTACTGCGATTAGATCTAGGCAGAAGTTCAGTGACATATGGTTCAGCTGTTAATAGTTTCTTAAACTTTCTGTAAGTACGGAGTTTATTCCCGTTAGGTTTCCCTCGGTCGTTCCAAAGTTCTTTATTTCAGTCCTGACAATCTAATGATCGTATCCACAGTGAGGCATAATAAAAGTCCATTTTAGACATATTATATAGGTCAACCAATCAAGTGCTTGATAACGGTGTTAGTACCTACACCAAACGTCGCACTCATTGCAATAGAGAAGTTGACTATCCATACAAATCAGTTTTCCTTCAATTTTACTGATGCCAAATGTCTGCACTACTGGACAGATAGTCCGTCGTCTCAGTATCGTAACCGATTCATCTTTGATGTCATTCTGCATCACAAGAGCTATTCGATATGGTGCACGATGGAATTACTTTGAGACTGACCATGGCAAAGGACCTTGCGATGGACTACGTGGGTCAGCAAAACGACAAGCAGCAGACGCCGTCAATCAAGGCAAAGTTACCATCCAGGATCCACATGACTTCTATCAATTGGCGAAAGATAATACAAAGTCAATCAACTACCGATTCTACACTTTGGATGATATTGAAAGAACAGCAGCAGAGATGGCAACGTCTTCCGCAAAGGCCATTCCTGGAACTATGAAGCTACACGCAGTCGTACTAGTGAGAGAGAGTTTTTTTTTATTCAGTAAAGGGGCCACAGGCGAATTAGGTGTCCTCCCATTACGCAGACAGCCAGTTCGCAGACACCTTAAAACAACAATATTTACGGCCCAGTGAACAGATTATCTACTACCTGTTACCTATACATTATAATGAAATAGTCCAAATAATAACACAGGAACAAACTGAAGCTATGTTATTTATTTCGAAAGATGGACAAAACGACAGCAATTTGAACTTTTACTGCTGCAAAATAAAAACAGTTTATTTTCATAAACATTTCGGTTTACCCTTCTAGTCTAACGGGAGTCGGCATCATCAGATTGAAAACATTAGCTTAGCTATTAGAAATTGCGACACTTATGCATCATATAAATAGAATAGAATAGAATAGAATAATACTTTAATGCCTTTTCAGGAATTTGTGTTACATCAGCAGAGCTACTGACACATTAGAGAGATACCAAACATATTTACATAAATTCTTTGATTTAGGTATCTTCACATTTGTTTAAGAGAGATATGGTACTTGGAATAAAGGATGTACGGGCTCTCTTAGTTTTCACAGTTGGAACTTTGTAGCGGCGGCCTGAAGGGAGAAGGTTGTATTCCGAATTTAAGTAGTGAGTACGGTCAGATATGATTTTGACAGCTTGGTTTACGATTTGCCGCTCATATATTGATGATAAACATTCAAATCTGACTCCAGCGATTTTACTTGCAGTGTTAACAATTTTGTCTATTTTAGATTTGAGATGAACTGAGAGAGACCCGTACCAACAATGGAAGGAAAATGTTAAAATACTCTGAATAAATGCTAGATAAAAAGATGACATCACAGATGGGTTAACATTAAAAGATCTCAGTTTACGCATGAATAAATAAAGACAAATGTGAACCTAAATATTATTCATATGGAATAAAGAAGTCATATGCTTTGCACACAATATTAAGATATATGACAAGTGCACTTAATTACGATTTATTTAGAATAAATATTAAAAAAATATGACGCATCATGTCAATGTGGCCATGGATGTGAGAATGTTTTTCATTACTTCTTTGAACGAACTCTTTTCACACTTACTGTGTTTTTAACGATATATGCAGCGCCGTTGAGCTTCTGTTATGGAAACTAGGCTCTATACAAGCCAATTATTATTATTGTGTCCATTGTATTACTACTCAAAAACATAACTGTTACAATCTTAAACAGTATTGTTAAAATTAGAACACTGATTTGTATTAATCGTATCTTACATGGCAATGCAGGTGTCTCATTCACTGCAAATCAGAATGTTTTCGAATATGTACATATCTATATCTCTCTAACAAAACGTTTTCTCAGTTAACTTCTGTTGTACATATGCTATTATTGGGAGGGGTCTTTTCTATCAATAAACACAATCAAACCTCTCAGTGACAAACCTGTCTTTATATTCGATAGTAATTGGTAGTAAAATCAATTTTGAGAATAGAAATCATTATCATTTAATCACAACAAAGTTCTATTTATCCACAATCCAACTTCTCAGTAACGAACCTGTTTCAGGCTCACCCTGCTCTACTCACTAGACAGTGGACTGTTCCATTATACCCGTAGGTGTTACCCTAATTCACCTTCTAGTTCAGTGTCTGCAAATTGGGTGTCTGTCAAATGGGTGTCTGTCAAATGGGAGATAACCGCGAATTATACATCAGGTGTACAGAATATACAATCATTAGAGCACCGTACAACATCATGGGAGCTGCATAATTATACATTTGTGGGTACGAAGACTCATGGTAAAAAATAGATATTTTGCAAGACAATTTATAATATACGTATTCTTTGATGTAAACAACTAAGCTAATTTCACTTCAGATGGATATATCTGATAATATTTAGGGAGGATATCATTTCTTAATTTCCCATAAAAAGGGCATTCCAGGCAAAAGTGATATTCATTTTCTATGTTAGGTATGATACAAAGCGGGCACAGACGATCCTCCCTTTTAAGACCTAAATGTCTACCGTACTCTATCATCAAATTGTGGTTTGAGCAACGAAATCTACTTAAGAAGATTCGAAACTGTTTTACACTAACACTATCGATATAGAACTCAAAAGCTACACCTTCTTTGAGCCTGCGATAAAAATCCAACTTCGAAACAAGTATACTACGAGATGACCACAACTGGTTATCTACATCAATACATCTTTGCTTAAATAATGATATGAAAGTAGAGATATTTCCAACACTTTGACTGGCCCACACATTGCCAAAACCATAACTGTACAAAAGAGATTCACCTTAAAAGCCCAACAATCTATACCTTTTTCAGCAAGGCAATACTGATACCCATATACCTTATTTAAGATTACATTCTCAACTTGAGACAGGAGGCGAACCCAATATTTAACAATCTTAATGTACTGATTTACCTTTGATGAATAACGACCAATCTTAGCACGCGCTGCAATATTTGGCGTGTATCTTGGAAGACCCAAAACCTGTTTACAGAACCTATCGTGTACATTCAATACAGATGGCGACGGGTGGAAACCCCAGACTTCACTTCCGTATAGTAACAATGGCAAAACCTTGACATCAAATATATGGAGCAGAACATCAATTGGTAGATTATAAAAATTCTTAACCGATGATTTGAAAATATTAAACACCTTTCATGCTTGGTCAGCCAAAGTTTTCTGTGTAACATACCACAGATCCAGAGGAAGAGAAGTATTTATATGGTGCAACAATTTCAAGCAACTGTCAATTCAAATGGAACTTTTCTTAATGTCTTAGTCGACCAGCCTTCCTGAATACAATAACTTTACTTTATCAATATTTATTTTCAATTTCCACTTGTTACAATACGAAACTAGCTTGTCTAGCCTCTTTTGCAGACCTATAACTGTAAAGTCAAAAAGCGCAATATCATCAGCAAACAATAGGATGAACAGCTCAACTAAGTCTAGATTGATACCCCTCTGACCATCAGCAGATAGACATTCAACAATGTCGTTGACAAAGAAGGAAAAGAGAAAGGGAGACAACTGGCATCCCTGACGAACTCCTGATAAACAATAAAAAAACCGGTTTGTAACCATCTCTCATCGACACACAAGCTTTAACATTTTGGTACATATTTTTCAATAGCCTGTAGGTATTACCTTTCACATTGCCATGCCAGTTTGTAAAGGAGACCACACCTATCGACTTAGTCAACAGCGGCCTTCAAGTCAATAAATGCACAATAGAGGCGACCTTTGTAAAGTGAAAGATATTTGTCAATTATAGCATTAAAAATGAATATATTATCATGTGTTTGGAAACCATTCCTGAACCCAGCTTGCTCGTCAACGAAGAATTCTTCCCTTTCAGCCCAAGAGTTTAACCTGTTGTTGATAATTTTACAAAATATTTTACCAGTTACTTCAAGCAGTATAATAGGTCTATAATTCCCAGGGCAATCAGTCTTACCTTTTTTATACAAAGGAATAGTTGACGGTGTTCTACATTCGAGAGATGTGTCCTGCCATTGTCGGGGTTGCTTTCGTGCAGATGCATTATGTGCAAACTGGCGGTCTCATCCTGCAGTGAATGCACGAAACAGAGATCCAATCTTGCCTACCGAAATACCATCATCTGCCTTTGTTGTAGAGGCAGGACGGTTTGTAGCAGCAGTCTACGACAAAAGAATGGTTTGTTGGAATGGTCGTGGAGGTAGACACAAAAGATTGTGATGCAAAGGTGTCATTTATGGAACAAACCCATGGAAAGGGGAAAATCCCTACTTTCAAGTGGCCATTTCGGCCTGATGAAATTTGGGTCAACTTCAGTGATATTACATGCTACATTCACAGCACCAAAAAACCGGATACTAAACCATTGAAATAAACGTAAATACAGTAGGAAATACATGCCATGACCAGGTTTACGTATGTTCTCAGATATTTCCTAACTTCGGGCATATATTTCATATGAATCTATACCTTTGAAACATATGCTCATCGTACATTTTCGTATGCACAAGCACCTCGTTCATGTATGCCCTGACCGGATTGTCAGGGATTTCCAAATATGAATTTCAAAACAGATACCCCGTTTAATACATAATCATACAGTATTTCCAATGCATTCCTTTGAATTTCAATGGGTGCTGAAATTTCCGATTTCGTTCTAAGTTTACTCGGGTTGGAAACATGTGAATTTACTTAGGTGGGAAAACACATGTAAATTTTCAAATTTGCAAATGTTTACACACCTTAGATATTTATGTATCATACCGGATTTCAGGGGTATGTATATGAACGGTTCATACACCATCATGTTACCTGTACTCAAGCAAGATGATCATGTTTCCATCATGTGAATTACTTGGCTCATGTAATTTCACTTTCACACATTTTAGTACGTTTGAAATCAACGTTCACGTGACCTCAATATTCTTATCACCAAAGAGCCTGACAAAGAAAGCGGTATTACGCAAGCTAACACGCCTTATTAAGCTGCACTCGCTCTTGCTACCAGTATCAGTAACGCCTTGTCTGTGGTGTTGGCAAATCTTGTGAGGTGCATGTTTCGAGGGATTGAAAGGTTCAGTGGTGAACAAGGGCGATGCGTTGCCCCTTTGTCCTCGCAAGTGTCCCTAGCTGCCCCAAAAGAATAGCACTTTGTCTCTCTTGGAGCACAGTCAAACATGCTACACGAACCAACTCGTAATTTCGTAAGTCTGTTCAGCTCGCGCATCTACAGTAAAATATTTTGTGGCAGTACATAATTGGAATATTATTGCACTGCACGTGACCTTCTTAATAGTCTCACAGTGCCTGAACCATGTTATTTTCCATTCGCTCAGCCTTTGCTGTAATAACGCCATACATAAACTTTAAAGTTTGTTTCACTAACGCAAAAGTATACAATAAGAAACAATGCCAAATCAAATTATATATTCTGTGAGACATGAAATGAAAAATTGTTTTTATCGAGTAGCGATTATGACCGGATAGCACAGGCGGGTGCGTTCTCTGAGTATATCATAGACATGTTGGATCTCCGTGCCTTTTGTGAAATTCGTCTATATTGTCCTGTTTAAACTGACGACCCATAACTCAGATTGCGAGTAAATATCACGTAAGTAATTGTGATGTCGCATTGCTGTAAATTTCCCTGTCGAAAAAGTCATTCTCACAAGATGTATATTCCCTTGTTTGGAGAAGATCTATGGCTATTACGCCCCAGTGTTGCTAAACAGTTTATAGGCCTTTAGTCTGACACAGACGCGGACATCGCATGTTCAAGTTCTGATCTGACAGGGGCTGAAAATATCATTCCGACATGAATACAAAATCTCAGTGTTTTCCTAAGTAAGTGGAGATCTTTCTACAACATTGGAAATAACTGTATCGTTGTCCTTCTGATATTCCCCCGAACGAAAGCTCTACCCATTTAGGGTACAATGTGTAAGTTACAGAATTGTAGGGAATAGTCTTAAGACTTTTCTACTTTGACCAGGATTCTTCGAACTTTTAACAGTCGTTTAAGAAGATCAAAAGAGAAAAGGGTAGTGCACGATGTATATGACGGACGTATATGGAGAACGTTCGAAGAACTTTATAAATACAATAATAGAAATACCGGTTATGTTTAAAACGTACCTTCAATCTGATAGCCAGAGGGATTATTGTGAAAGATCGCAGTATGTATCATCATAAACGGGCCAAGATAAAAGTACATGTCATTCATCTCCACATTATATCCCTTTTATAGACACGGGACATCGTTGTTACAGGTAGGGCAAACACTTTCTTCTAAAGTATCTGCCGGTTTCACGCTACATACATGTGTTCAGATTATCGAGAAAACTAGCGACGCAAGTTCTCCTCCTTCACACCAGAGACCACATAATCTATCATATGGCCTTTGATCACACATATAATTGTATAGATACCCAGTGTTCATTGATAGCGATGAAGCAACTTATCAAAATTTACAGCCGACAGTATCATCTGCATTACTCTTTTACATAAGGTGAAATATCACAGGGTTGTCATGGTAACGATAATTTGGCATACTATTTATTGTGTTATTCTTTAATCTGTGATTAGAATTTAAATCAGTTTTGACGTGAGCATGTTAAGAAAGGAGAAGCTGTAAAACGAAATGTACTGTGATCGAACCAATAGGCCTTTTTAAAAGCGAGTTTCAAGCCACCTACATAAAAACCTGTTTTCATGATAAGTATCTGCTCATCCGTGGCGTGATTCCGACCATATCATGGGCATGTGTTTGTGAATCATAATCAAATAGTGATGTTACAAGGAGTCCATGCCGCGTCAACAACACATGCAAACAGGGGCGTAGTTACCATTATAAAAAACAGCTCGAGCATATACATGATCTTTGCTAAAAATAATTTTTCTTCTAATTCTTGCCAAAAATACCTACACACACGTTCCATTTAAAAAGTGGAAATCCCTCTATGTATCATACTGACTACAATATTCTTTGATTAAAGCATTACCATTTACAGTAAACAGGTTATTATTCATATCATAACTTTCAGTGATGATTGTTTTTCCATCGACATGTATGAGGATGTTTCGTTACAGTCATGATTATATGTGAATCATCACTGAAATGCAGTTGTATATTTTTCATTTGTTTATCAATTATTTTAGAAAAAAACACCAAAAATACTCGATGTATGGTATTGTATCAATGCAGCTGACATGTATAAAATATGTCCAAACATATTTGTATATGAGGAAATCACACTCGAATTTCCATGGTGGTAAGACTTCCGTCCGTAACACACACACACACACCTCCCCCTTAAATTTTAACGATGAGGAAAACTTTCTTTGAGTGGCATTTATATGTCTATCAGTATGTTCAGATTAAATAAACAAAACACGTTAAAACTCATCCTTATCGGAAGAGGAATATATATTCAGGTGATATGATTTGACTAGAATGAATTTTAAGGGGGGATACAGGCGGAAGTCTTTCCACAATATTTTAAAGCTATTGAAATCATCAAACGTCAAACGATAACTCTTCAGGTCTCATAAAAAATGAAAGTTGGGCAAGCCCTCAATACCACCTAAATATAAGGCTTTGCAGCCCATAGGGCTTACACGAAAAAATTGGCTTGCTACGTGCCTGGCAAACGCACGAGAATTGCAATACGGGCCTCTAACCACTGATTCTTCGTGACCTGGAGACACATGTGACTGAGCGTGTGTTGGGACGTCGTCTGTCATACAGACCCTGAAGCAAATATATCCAAGCCCACTCAAGTCTACAAAATATGGCAAGTCCAGATTTCCACAGCTTCAGGAGAAAGTCTCAGGGCTCCTTTTCCTTATATAATATTCTTTTTTTACTATCAATTGTTTTTCTGTAAAATATGTTCATATCAGAGACTAGCTGTTAATCTAGTTCTGACGGGTAGAAGACAAAAGACAAAATGGATACTAGTGCTGTTACATTTTTTAATCATATATAAACAGAGACCATAATATATTATATGGTCTCTGATATAAACATTCGTCCTTGGCTCGGGATGAATGTATATTTTCAACCAAATGTGCATTCGGAGGATATCGAAATCTAGGTTAAGCTATTTGAATCATATTTACAATTAAAAGACCCAAACAATGGTGTGTTGTCCACATTTTTGGTTTTCCATAGTCACAGAACGATATTTTCTCCCTTTCCGTCTCTAGGAAAACTCACTGCAGGGTTCGGGTTATGGAGAGCCATACCAAACACCCACAGCTGGCGGGACCAACATCTCCAGTAACATTTACATCTCATGCATCTGCCAACGCTTAATTCGCAAGTGGTGAGGCAATAGGCTAATGAGGCTAAGGGTCTTGTACCATGTTTGTGAAATATCTGTGATGCCTTATATGAAGTCAATCATCTAAGCAATTCTAGCTATGTATGGCGTTTAGTCACAGCTTGAAGAAAGGCTCCTTTAGAATTTTATCTGGTCAATATTAGTATTTCCATCATATCGGAAAATACATAGACTAACGCTTAGTGTCTGAATATATATAATTTTTATAGAAACAAACAAGCCCATTTAAATTGAGCCCCAGGGAGACACGAGATTCAGTCCGGCGAGCCATGGCAGTTAGCTATAGATATGTTTACTTTGTAACCCGACCCCCAAAGTGAGTTAGGGTTCTTGCAGATGTTGACAGACCCTGGACCTGAGAAGATCTAGACTTGCTTCATTTAAGGCTTTAGCATTGCACAGAGGGCTTGGCAGTAGGGGAAATAATGTGGTTCAGGGACTGTGAGACAGACTAAACAGTAAGGAAAATAATGTGGTTCAAGGACTGTGAGACAGAATATAAAATGCATGGCAACCTACACTTCATTGTGACTATCACTTTAAAACACAAGGGTTATTTCCTTTGCGTTAACTGACAGGCTTTCGGTGTCAAATTATTTGGAACTCCAGCCAAAGGTGATGTTTTGCTGTCTGGAAATATGGCCTTTTTGTAATGCCATAATGATAAGTGATTGTTGTACATATGATGTTTTTGAAGGATAATGTCATCGTACTAATACTTTGCACGTGTTTCCCCCCACTCTTTCCATACCCGTAAAAGTTAACTTTGCATATATATGCCTGTAAGAAAATACTTTAAAGTAATGGGATTGCTGAATTTGGCCACCGGAGGTAGTGACCACAGCACTCTGGTTATACTGCATTGAGAGAGGACAGAGCTTGGCAAGATACCAATAAATATGCATGTCATTTAAACCTTTATCTGATATTTGTGGAATGTGATTTTATAATTGAAGATGCTTCCTGCACCTGTAGACCCAATATAGATGTTGTTAGTCTGTGAATCTTCCAAATTACTTCGTCTCTTTTTTCAATTGAAATTAAGATCTTTGCCTTTTATCAAAATAATATATTTCCAGTCTTAATGTGCCTTTGTCGGGAATCAAACTCCGGTTTTTGACCTGACAGGCGAACGCTTTAACCACGAGCGTACCCCATCATTCCTTGATACTGTTGGTACATTTATTATACATTCAAGATTGAACCCAGCTTTGTCACCATATATCCTTCAGTTTGTATGTTAGTGACATGATCTGCACACTGATTATTTAAAAAGTGGAATATAAATAATGATTGTTTGCGATCTTTATCCAATTTAGTTTTCCACTGATTCTGTTTCTCTTTCCACGAAATTCTGTACGAAGGTACTTTTAACAGTTTCACCCAATAACAGTAAAGCATACAGATAATACGTTTCGGTACTTTGATGGATTAATAAGTACATATTATATTCCATGATATTGAGATACCAAAATTATTAACATAATTATATAATGTATAACAAATTAGACAGCAAAAAGCAAAAGCAGAAAACGCATGAGCAACATAATGCTGTCAGGTAGTAAGCTTTCAACAATTATCGAAACTGCTTAGTTATGAGAATATTGCAATCACTACAATTTCCTATAGTCTGCCCTACAGATGGAAACAAAATAGGTCTAATATGAAAATTATGAGCTAATTGCAATCACTACAATTTTCTTTAGTCTACCCAAGAGGTGGAAACAAAATATGTCTACAGTATATTCCGTCGGGTAACTGAAATTTGAGAAAACGTCCGTATGGAATAATACCTGTATTCCGAATCAAAAAGAGGTCATACCAAATATGTGCATGTTCACACATTTACAACAGTAATTTACACCGGGAATCATTAATACATTGTAATAATCTTTTATGAAAGTATAGATAATGAAATTTGTTATGATCAGTCGGATAACTCATACAAGTGAGCACTAAAACTAGGGACCTACCGGTTCATGTCTGTGTGAACACATTCGTCTGTGTTTTATTGTAATTAGCAGTGTCTCCTTGTATAGCATATATAAGAAGTGTACCTAAGGTCAGATATTTAAACTGTTATGTAAATTCCATTACAAAATGTATAAATGATATTACCTATTGGTCAGAAAGACTTATCAGTACCCCAACACCGACCACTGCCACACCCTCTCCCTCGCACACACACACTCCCTAACATACATATCGCTCTGGCCCATAGACCCGACATTTGAACCTTTTAAACAGACACCATGTGTATGTCAAGAAAGACACGCACGTTATTAGTGGTGCTCAGTCATTGGTATCACCTCACCTCACCTCACCTTCTAATTATCTCAGTACATTATGGCGTGGTCGGACGCGCTAACGAACCCTATGTGACAGTTACATTACAGCACCATTGAAATACATGTTAAAGTAGTTCTAATCTTGTAACACTATACTTACTCATTTCCAACCATTTACGCATGTACAAAAATATATGACAAACCTAACCCTGGTCATACAAGATTTCAAGGGTATTGAAATGCATGTCCTACAATCACAGCATTTACATCTGTTACACATGTTAGGAAACACATGGAAACAATGGACAGATTTACACACCTGTGAAGTACATGTAAATGCAGAGCCGACTGTTCGTTTATTTTAACACCCCTTTAAACGTGTGTAAATCTGACGGCCAGATGATACGTAGATTTCAAACGTTCATATGGCCGCCGGATGAAACGAGTATTTCCTGACGTTAGTAAATTTGGGTAATACAGTCATTTTGTGTGGTGATTGAGGATCCATTGAGGATGCAATAGGGAAAACTCAGCGACAGTTTTCCATTACAGCTGTAGACATTGATCGCATTCAAAGATTATTCAAATCAAATTGATGACAATATTTGATGCGTTGCTCGTGATCATGAAAATCATCAGATACGTTAAAACTGTTCGTTCATAGATATCTGTAATCAAAGATATCCCAGTATTAACCTTAGCCTTATTTAATGTTTCATTTGGTCTTTTATTCATGTTGCATTGAAATTGTTAATGTTTGAAATGATATCTTCAAGCATTAGATACGTTCACTATATCTGATCAGATACATTAACTGTGATTCCCAATGGTTTTGTTGTGGTTTTAAAGTAAATAGTATAGATGCGCATTTTCAGTTTTGATTCTAAACCTGGTTGTCAACATGAATGTATAATACTGTCAAAGTACGTGCCAGCATTGGACGTCTCGTTATGGTTATGTTAATTGACTGAAAATTTGAAACATGAAACGTTTAGAATAAAACATGGAAAATCATTGTTTTTGTTTTTCATATTTGCAATTGTTCTACTTATTTTGTTATTGTCCTGCGTTGTATGAAATTCTTATTAATTATCTAGCGTTCGCAAGTTGCAACGGGTTTTCTTTCTGGCTGGTTTGAAATATGTTACCTACTTAACGTATCTGACGTTCAACAAAATGACTACTCTTTTTCACCAGTCGATATTTTAAAAACCTTTCTTCATTTGTGTCCATCAATTACAGATTCTGAAAGACCGTATCCTAGATTATCTCGACACGCTTTTAAATCATAATAATTGTTTATTTCTTTTCCTACCACTAAATCTCAGAAAATGTGCACTTTGCGGATAATGTGTGACAAGCTGGTCAAATTTGGCTCGATGCGCAAGGAGTGAACAAATTGTTTTAATCAACATGTTATCTAATGTTATAGCGTAGCCTATTTAGATGTTATATTATACTCTATTTGCTTTAAAAAATACTTTTTGATCAAGCATACCTGTTCAGATGACATATCTATCAACCAAAGCACGAACGTACAGCGCACTATATCCATTACAGCTGTAGACATTGATCGCATTCAAAGATTATTCAAATCAAATTGATGACAATATTTGATGCGTTGCTCGTGATCATGAAAATCATCAGATACGTTAAAACTGTTCGTTCATAGATATCTGTAATCAAAGATATCCCAGTATTAACCTTAGCCTTATTTAATGTTTCATTTGGTCTTTTATTCATGTTGCATTGAAATTGTTAATGTTTGAAATGATATCTTCAAGCATTAGATACGTTCACTATATCTGATCAGATACATTAACTGTGATTCCCAATGGTTTTGTTGTGGTTTTAAAGTAAATAGTATAGATGCGCATTTTCAGTTTTGATTCTAAACCTGGTTGTCAACATGAATGTATAATACTGTCATTTGTGTCCATCAATTACAGATTCTGAAAGACCGTATCCTAGATTATCTCGACACGCTTTTAAATCATAATAATTGTTTATTTCTTTTCCTACCACTAAATCTCAGAAAATGTGCACTTTGCGGATAATGTGTGACAAGCTGGTCAAATTTGGCTCGATGCGCAAGGGGTGAACAAATTGTTTTAATCAACATGTTATCTAATGTTATAGCGTAGCCTATTTAGATGTTATATTATACTCTATTTGCTTTAAAAAATACTTTTTGATCAAGCATACCTGTTCAGATGACATATCTATCAACCAAAGCACGAACGTACAGCGCACTATATCCATTACAGCTGTAGACATTGATCGCATTCAAAGATTATTCAAATCAATCTTCAATGTAACTGTCACATTGGGTTCGTTAGCGCGTCCGACCACGCCATAATGTACTGAGATAATTAGAAGGTGAGGTGAGGTGAGGTGATACCAATGACTGAGCACCACTAATAACGTGCGTGTCTTTCTTGACATACACATGGTGTCTGTTTAAAAGGTTCAAATGTCGGGTCTATGGGCCAGAGCGATATGTATGTTAGGGAGTGTGTGTGTGTGCGAGGGAGAGGGTGTGGCAGTGGTCGGTGTTGGGGTACTGATAAGTCTTTCTGACCAATAGGTAATATCATTTATACATTTTGTAATGGAATTTACATAACAGTTTAAATATAATGCTAATAAATAACTTAGATTGTGAGCAGATGTACCCTTGAGGGTGGTTGAAATAACGTAAACAAATTGTCCCTCTAAAATGCTATGAACGCTCAACAGCGTTTGATGCATGCATGTCTGACTTTTTTAAATGTAGTATATTCGTAATTTTGATTTTTGCTAGACTGAGGGAAAGGTGTAGTTCCAGCCAGGGTCCATGCAGGT
The DNA here is from genome assembly GCF_003918875.1 of Haliotis rubra. Classification (NCBI taxonomy): domain Eukaryota; kingdom Metazoa; phylum Mollusca; class Gastropoda; order Lepetellida; family Haliotidae; genus Haliotis; species Haliotis rubra. The sequence goes on along the minus strand of NW_025765225.1, from coordinate 102,860 downwards.
AGCAATAGTACATGGTCCCTGGTATGGTGATCTACCTTCAGTTAATGATGATCTGTTAACCATTTTTATATTGTGTTGTTGATCAATAATTAATTTTCTTAAACTGCTATCAACTAGTTATAAATTGTACCCGTGATATTCTAGTTATTAACATGTCCATCGATGATAGGACCCATATTCAAACTATATTTAGTAAATATTTTCATATACTGAAATGAGAGCCACGATAAGGCTGAAATATTGCCGATCTCATGAAGGCAGAATTTCCATGGTAATAGCATCGAAAAGAGACGTCAGTTTCTCAAATGCCTGCCTCCTTTGGCTCTCGCTAAAAGTACTATTTCCAATAACAAAGTCTGAGCGGATGGGTAGATAAAGCGTTCGCTCGTCACAACGAAGACAGGGATTGATTCCAACCATGGGTACACGGTGTAAAGCCCATTGCATGTGTGCCCCACCGTGATATTGCTGGAATATTGCCCAAAGCAGCATAAACCTAAACCCAATAACAAAGTCTATTGTAATAGAGCATGCAACTGTATGGATTACAACTTCTTGTTTACTGCTGTCCATAAAGTTGTATGTTTCCTTACTTACGCACGAATTTATAGAATGCCGATCAAACCAAAATGTTTCCTATACTATTTCAGAATCCGACATGTAAATAATAGTTTCATTTGTTTACATGTTCTACATTTTGTTCAATATTTTACCGTTTTGTTGTTTGACATTAAGAAAAAATGGGCAATACTGCACACCAATCTATATTTGTAGACGGTTTGGCAGCTATATCGGAATTGTCTTGCAAAAACGCATTTCAATCACTGATCCAGAAACACTAAATTCAGATCATAACACTGAACGCTGAGTTTCCTTACACCTCAGTAAAAGTGAATATGAAGACCGTGATTCATCCTGCTCTCGAACTTTCACTCATACCGTAATGTTTTTTCATTAAGGTATGCGTGAAAGTTCAATTGATCAGAAAATACTCCAATTTATTTAAAATGATTAAATATATGCCATAAATGCATAGTTTTTGTCAACTTTGATATTATATTCTTAATATAAAAGTTATTGGGAAGTTATATTTCTGAGCTAAAGGAATATCCCTGTATAGACAACATTATTATACTAATTATAAATCCCCATGTAGCAGCCTCAAAATCCATGACAATAGACTCCACAGATGGTGACACTAGCAGTAGGTCAAGCAGTTTATTGAAATCCTTCACATAGACCGATTTATTTCGTGAGGAGATTATTACAAAAAGTAAGGGCATCATCTTTACATCCTGCTTTGACCGCACGAAGGTATGCACTGAGAAGGGTTGGTAAAACGGCCGTTTAACCACCTTCCATCCAACCATTGTCTTGACTTGCTCTGACGGTCTGTGGCGAGGATGAGGTGCCTTTGCTCCTTGTTTGTCTGGTCTGCTTTCAAGAAGCCCACAGGGGTGAACGTTGTGGAAATCTGAAAATATAATTGTCCAAATGTTCATATTTCTACGGAAGTGTCCTAGTGTCACAGTCAGAATTTTTTTCATCTCCTAATTAGGTGATACTATCTCCTAATTAGGACTTAATATCTCCTAATTAGGACTTAGCTATCTCCTAATTAGGTGATCCTATCTCCTAATTAGGACTTAATATCTCCTAATTAGGTGATACTATCTCCTAATTAGGACTTAATATCTCCTAATTAGGACATAGCTATCTCCTAATTAGGTGATACTATCGCCTAATTGGGACTTAATATCTCCTAATTAGGACTTAGCTATCTCCTAATTAGGTGATACTATCGCCTAATTAGGACTTAGTATCTCCTAATTAGGACTTAGCTATCTCCTAATTAGGGATTAATATATCCTAATTAGGACTTAATGATCTTATAAATAAAGTCAACCTGTAGTCATTCACTTCTTCTGTTTGGGTTTAGCATCTTGGATGAAGTCATGGATGAAAGCATATGCATTTGTTTCATGTTGGGCATGCACTATTCTGAAATTGTGGCTTGTGTGGCCCATGTAAATGGCATCATTATCAGCATGAAGACTTTGAAAAGGAAATCAAAATGACTGAAACTGTTTAGGCGAAGACATACTAGTGAAAGAGGTAGAAGAGGTAGCAGAATCAGTGATTACACAGTGCCATTTAGAAAGTGGTCAGATGTAACCTTAGTTATATATGGGATTACACTTTCTTAGTAAAGTACAAATTCTAGTTCTTTTGTCGGGTTGAGTCCCATCCGGGTTTCGAACCCACACCCTCAGAGTCAGGCACCTAATCGCCAGCGGTGGCTGGAAGTCGCGGTGGGTGAGCCGGCTGACTTTGTGTGCTGGCGATCGGATGGCTGGCGATTGGATGCCATCCCTGATGGGACCCAACCCAACAAAAGTACCAGAGATTGTACTTACTAAAAGTGTAATCCCAAATATAACTTTATATGTTATAGAAGAATCAGGACAAATATGTGGTTACAAGCTTATGCATCTGAAATGCATAGAAGAGGGATTCGCTGTCAGTCAAGACACGGTGCGTCTTTGCTGCATTTAGTAGTGGTAGAAATAAGAGTACCAGAACACCCAACGCCAATGACGTCACCTGTTCATTATTATTTATCCACAGTATCGCATAATCCATATTATCTTTGAGATCAGCAGTCACTTTTTTTCAGATCGTCATGTAAGCATGCCTTGTCATATAAACACAGTCCTTACTGTCTTACGAATCTGTAACAGGCTACATACATACGTCTTCCCAACTGAACAGAAGGCTGTCCCAGGTTTATACATAGTTTTATATATAGTGTAATGTCTGTCCACTTGTATCCAATAATATATTTCGAGTCTAAGCCTGTGCATACACGCCTGGCTATGTACAACAGACGTGACCTGTATAACTAGGTCAGTGGGTTAGTAGGCCTACCTTTCAAATCGTCTTGCACAACTATATTGTAAACCATGTTTATAAAAACAAACAAAACGTTATCACTAAGTTTTACAGTCATTTTTACACGTGCAATCACAACAATTAATTTAACAGTAGTTCCATTAGCATTTCCCATATTTCCCCATTTTATGCACCAATATTTGGTCGTCTCCCTTCAATGACAAGCGATATCTTCCCGAAGATGGTGTAACCAGTCTGGCCTATGGCCATTGGAGAATCAGAGAAGAGCCAATGAATGGAGGTATGATTAGCCCAGAACCTTGTTGTTCTGTCACTGACCTTTTGAGGAGAAACATCAAGATGGATATCTGTTTTTTGTGTGGAAATACTTATACATGGTCTTATGATTTGAAGACTGACTGACTGACTGAGTTTGGTTTTACACCGCTTTTAGCAATATTCCAGCAACATCATGGCGGGGGACACCAGAAATGGGCTTCACACATTGTACCCATGTGGGGATTCGAACCCGGGTCTTTGGAGTGACGAGCCAACGCTTTAACCACTAGGCTAACCCACCGCCCCTATAATTTGAAGATACACATGAGAGTCAAACATTCTGATGAATGACAAAATGTGGTTCCACTGACGCTGACGACGACGCAGACGCAGCCGCAGCAGCAGCAGACACAGCACCACCACCACTACCACCACACACACACACAAATACATACCACCACACCACCACCATCACCATCACCATCTCCCACCACCACATACCACCACACACCCACCATCACCACCACATACCACCAGACACCACCACATGGTAGAGAGATGTGTAAAGTGTATATTGTATATTTCAAGAGACATCTGTATATAGATTGTAAGGGTGGCTTGGGGAGGCTCTGCTACCCATGTCCATTCTGCATGCACGGGGATATTAAATATTGTGTATAGAAGTTGTATGTTGTCATTGTTTATTTCGCTCTATAAAGTTGCATTTGTGCAGGCATGTGTCATTACACAAACGGACTACTTGAGTTTTTTTCAACTTGGCGTCGGCCATGCTATACAGGAAACAAGGGGGATTCATTTGTGTGGTAGCCTCTCACATTCAGGGAGGCTACCCGATCTCTATGGTAGTACATGCAGTTGGGTGTTCTTGTACTCTCATTTCTGCCACAACTAAATGCAGCAAATGAAGCACCATGTCTTGACTGATAATGAATCCCTCTTCTATGCATTTCAGATACATAAGCTTGTAAGCACACATTTGTCCTGATTCTTCTGGCCCTGGCCGTGATATTGCTGGAAGCGGCGTAAAACCATACTCACTCACTCACTTTCACTACGAACATAGCAACTTCTGCAATATCACTATTATGTCTTCGCCTAAACAGATTCAGTCGTTTTGATTTTCCTTTTCAAAGTCTTCATGCTGATAATGATGCCATTTACATGGGCCACACAAGCCACAATTTCAGAATAGTGCATGCCCAACATGAAACAAACGCATATGCTTTCATCCATGACTTCATCCAAGATGCTAAACCCAAACAGAAGTGAATGACTACTGGTTGACTTTATTTATAAGATCATTAAGTCCTAATTAGGAGATATTAAGTCCTAATTAGGAGATACTAAGTCCTAATTAGGAGATAGTATTACCTAATTAGGAGATAGTATCACCTAATTAGGAGATAGCTATGTCCTAATTAGGAGATATTAAGTCCTAATTAGGAGATAGTATCACCTAATTAGGAGATAGTATCACCTAATTAGGAGATAGCTACGTCCTAATTAGGAGATATTAAGTCCTAATTAGGAGATAGTATCACCTAATTAGGAGATAAAAAAATTCTGACTGTGGCACTAGGACGCTTCCGTATATTTCCACTACTTGAATGTTGTTAGTATTCATTTATTTTCATATGTACGGGAGTGAGTGGATAGTTGGCATAGTAGATATCATTTGTGTGTGTATTCAGTTAAGACAGTTAGATGTCATTGTGGAGATTGAATATTACCTCAAAATCCAAATCTTGTGGATGCTTGGGTCTCTTCATTTCCGGTATAGATCTTAAGAATTTACTTAGTGAGCAACATATATATATAAGATTGAAAGCCAAGATAGAATTGAAGGGCCAGTAACTAACAATGAACTCCTAACTGCACTTAAAAAATATAAAGATGACAAGAGTCACTGCTCTCATGGCTTCTCCTATGAATGTTTAAAAACATTCTGGATTGACCTTGGAGACCTATCAAGATCACTGAATTGCATTTTTGAAACTGGTCACTCATCTATAACCCAGAAACAAGGAATTATAATCTGCATTCCAAAGGGAGACAAACCAAGGCACTTATTAAAAACTGGCGCCCATTATTTTATTGAATTCCTCATATAAACTTTTGTCTTCAATCATTGCAAATAGACTGAAAGGGGTTCTCCCCAATATATTTAGTGAAGAACAAACAGGAATTATTTCTGAGTAACCATAAAAATGGTTTTCATGGCACCAATCAACCATTTTGTTGACAAGTACACAACACCTGTCAGTAGCAGGTATGGGATCCACAAGATGCAGTGAAATACTGGAACCTAGGATCCATGCTTACAATAAGCTGAGATATTTAAGCCAAATCTGACCCGACATCATAGTTTTCTGTTGAATCAATGATTTGGTCCTTAGCAAAGTGTGAAGAGTATATATTAAGTCAAGCGTAGTAATTAATGGAAGAATGTCACCTTGGATGTCAATTCATCGGGGCTGCAGACAAGGGGACCCGTTATCTCCCTATATAACTCACTTTGCGCAGAAATATTATCAGCTCTTGTAAAGAAAAATAAAGATAGTAAAGGAATAATGATAAATGGCATTGAATACTTGATTGCGCAATACGCAGATGACACTGAATTTATCGTAGATGGTTCAAAGAAATCTTGCGAAGCTCTAATTAATACATTAGGAATGGACATAAATTAGGATAAATCAGAAGTCGTTTGGATAAGAAACCATAGAAATAGTGATGTGAAATTTAGACTAGATTTAAACTTGCGTTAGAAACCTGAGAACTTCAGGATTCTTAGAATTATATTTTCTGTGGATGTTAACAAGATGAACAGATTCAATAAGGAAAGTAAATCTATGAAATTGAAGAAATTATTAAAAGATGGATGAAAAGAACCATAACTCCTTTGGGAAAAATTGCTGTAATAAAGGCCTTGCTCATTTCCAAATTAATTGTTTTCTTTCTAACTCTTCCTAACCCACCTACAGACTTTCTTATGAAGTATTTTATTTAGTTTCCTTTGGGATAACAAAATAAAACGGTGAGCGGTTTGCAAGCCAGTTGCTGAAGGAGGGCTTGGAATGATAAATATATTTGCTCATGTTGATGCTTTGAAAAAAACATGGATTAGAAAACTACTTTGTGCTTATTATGAAAGGAAGTGGAAAAATCTTTTCACTAAAGATTGTCCTCAGTATTTAAAGCCATTGATCTTTGGCAATGAATACCCACTAATGCTTTCATAATCACTGCAAAATAGCTTTTGGTGAGACACTATGAATGCCTTTGCTAATTATTGTTATAATACTAAACTTGTAGTTATGAAGACTTCCTTAGGGAACCTCTCTTGTTAGAACTATAGCTATTGATGCTAGATGTGTTAAAAGTAAGAAGTTCCATGAACATGACATATTTCAATATTTCTTGTGGCAAAGTATGGGGTGCTGAAGACCTATTCTACCCCGGATCTTCACGAGTCTATTGAATGATAATGGCGATTTTATGTCTTTTGAACAGTTTTGTTATGTATTTTTCGAGATAATTATTGAATTTCAAAGAATTTTATAGGTAGTTAACAAATACTGCAACGTCCTTGGCATAGAAATCAAAACATCTGAAGATATTAGATAACAATACATGCTTACTGGTATCTTTTCTTATGCAAAAAAAAGGATAAAAGACCTATTATTTTCGGTTAATAAATAATGATGAAAGACTAAAAGTAATTGAGAAATGGGAAGAAGAAACTGTGATCAATATAAACTGGCTTAATATATCTATTAAACCCTTGAAAACCCACATTAGATCATAAACTAAGATGGGTGCAATTCAGGCTCCTTCACAGAATTCTACCTGTAAATACACATCAGAATGGACATTGTTGAAAGTAATCTGTATACTTTCAGTGAGGCAGAACCTGAATCAATAGTTCATCTGTTCTGGAATTGTAGAGCAAGTAAGAACTTTTGGCATTACTCATCACATCGGCTGGAGTTGAACTGTGTATACACAGGTATTTTATATCTTCAATGTGATTTGATCATTTTTGGGTGTTCACCCCACATTTCATACAGATGCTACTTTGGACTTGATGCTACTACTAACCAAATATTATGTTCATAAATGTAAGCTGCGAAAGATGATTCCTATGTTGTCGCACTTCAAGAAGCAATCAAAGTATTATTATATTATAGAAAAGGTCAGAGCTGGAATAAATATAAGTTCAATTAATTCGAAAGGAAATGGGCAATGTACCATGTATGTAAAACTTGTGAATGATTAGTTATGGTAGAGAACGCAAGGGTATGAATGAGAGAGCGAGTGATATGTCTTTTTCTTATCTTTGTTGTTGTTGTATATTTTATATTACTTTTTAATCATTTCTTTTTTCATTTTTTAAAACATTTATTATTATTATTTTATTTTATTTTATGTATCTATGTATATATTTATTTCCCACATACAAACCATCACTCTCCAGGGATTTGGTTCAAACATGGCCCAAATATGCAGAATATGTGAAACATTCATGTTGATGATGAAGTAAGATGGATTGACAAATCCCTGTGTTAATGCACGTCATACTTCAGAATACTGGGATATTTTTTACAGGCAGCATGACTACTTACAGCCACATCAATACACATTAGTAACAACACAGTTACTATGGCGAAGACTGGCTGTATAAACACTTTATGAAATAATATATGTTAAGTGAAATTGTATAATTTGTATACAAAACATGTAATGTCCCACAATATTGAAAATTTCAGAACCTCCAACAATTTCCTTTTTCTAAATGATAAATTATTAGGCCATGTATGAGAATGCTGACATGTAAATTCCACTACCTGTGACTGCCAAGACTTACCATATTACTACCAACATGTTGGTCATAAGGTAAGTCGTGACTTCTCTATTGGAGACAATAACATCCTTCGTTAGTTATTCAAATGTATACCAAAAGGCGTGAACAGCTTGGGGCGCGTATTGGTGCCACACTTTTAGATATTTTTCACATGATGGTACTAATCTGTGAAGAAATTCACGTTTACGCTTCCAGAAGCAGCTTCCTACTTAATTGTTCTTACAATAATTATCGTTGTTGCTTACCAAACAATGGTCCACAAGATATGCGGAAACTCATGAATGTATCTCAGAGTGTTTTCGCTGGGTGCATGGTGTTGTCATTATGATTATTGTTGGAAAACTCCAGCCAGCTTCCCAAAGATTGACTGCCATACAAGATACGTATGTAGCTGTTCCTACTGACAGTCTAAATTAACATTACCTAGATTTTCGAAGCTCTCCTTGTGTCAAGATGTTCGTAAGTGCCACACATTAACACTAACTTACGACAATCTTAGCTCTAAGAGAGCTCCGAAAAACCAGGCCCAGTATGTTAACATGGGAAGAAATCTGTCAATTCTTGCATTAGAACTATCAACGTGTGCCCATTTCTATTTGTTCTGGATTCAAAAACTCTGTAAAAATTATCACAAAGAGCGATGTATGACAGGGACCAGCTAATATACAGCCACATCCTGATCTTAAAAATAACCACACACAATAATATTTTACCCGCAAAAGAAACACCATCTTTCAAAACCAAATGCAAAATTTGGTTCTTACAAGGTGGTGGTTTTAATATGATTGCACCGTTTCGTTAACATGTTTTTTAATCTAAATTGATAGTTATTACCAACATCAGTGTGTTTTCTGACGAAAAGGCATAGCGACCAAACGCACCTAACAAGGCAGACGTGGGGAAAGGTTCCGTATGTCATTCGTGAAAATGAAAAGGCACGTGCATATTGCGACAATCCTACCAATAAAAGTGAGTCCCAAACTCACCTGAAATCATTCTTGAGATCAGAGGAACCAAGCCTTGAGACGATTGCAAGTTGGCCAGACAATCAATCAATTTAATGCTCATGTTAGGACAATCTACCGACTGCATGAACGGTATCAGGCCACTAACAACATCCAAGACCATCCACGCAGTGGACGACCTTCAGTAACATCACAACGTCAAGACCGACATTGTATGCGCAACCATCTGCAGGATCGCTTCACCAGAGTGACGGAAACAGCACGCCAGACCATTAGAGCTCACAATAGACCCACTAATGCCGACGTTTGCTCGCAAGAAATCTCTGCTTTCACAGACCATATCGTGGTTCTGTCTTCACCGTTCGTCACCGCCAAAACCGACTGCAATGGGCATCTCAGCATCGAAACTGGCGTTATCGACAATGGAGAACTGTGCTTTATTCTGATGAAAGCCGATATTGTGTTTCGACAGCCGATGGCAGAATGAGTGTATGGCGACGGCGTGGGGAACGATTTTTCAATGAGTGCATTGTTGAAAGAGACTCGTGGGATGGCCCAAGCATCACGGTGTGGGGTGCAATCGGTCTGAACCAGAGAGTGGACCCAGTGGTGCACCGAGAATCTCGGTCCAGGACGAGACAATGGCGTGACAGCTGCTCGCTATATTAACCAAGTCATAAGACCCCACGTTGTACCACATTTTGGACATTACAGAAATCACATCTTCCAGCAAGACAACGCTTGTGACCACACTGCCAGAACAACATTGGACTTCCTAAGACAACATGGCATCTAAACCTACAATGGCCTGCACTCAGTCCGGAATTAAGTCCAATAGAACACCTTTGGGACGTGATTCAAAGAAGACTGAATGGCCCCCAACCAAGGCCGATAACTGTGGCTGGACTCAATCAGGCATTCAACACAGTATGGACCTAAGTGCCTATAGCCTTCATCAACCGGCCAATTCATTACATGTACAGACGATGCAACGACGTCATCGATGTCCATGGAGGCCACACACGATACTGACGTTGACCCTACTGGTACAATTTTTGGTGATGTCGTTTGTGTGATTCCCGAAAATGCTTTAAGAAACCGCTATCGGTGTGGCGTTTCTTTTGTTGTTCAAAATGTCAAAACATCACACATGGATAACTCTATTACTTTGTCCATGCTGATTTTCTTACAAAATGTGATGACCATGTACATCGTTACATATTATCTTTAAAAAGTGAAGGCCCATGCAGTTCCATCTTTCCAGTTGTACCCGTATGCTTCATTTGAACAGTTGACTGGCCTTTATATTGCTTCATGACGGGTGCCACCAGTTGGGGAGGATATGCTCATTCTTTCGGAAAGCCTGGTATCAGTTAGACCGATTGTTTTTTTCATTTATCAATCAATTATGAATGATAATTCTGTAACTATCAGATAACGTACGGTAAAAATAATCAGAATGATACATTTGTCATCATTCAGAAATCAGACAGATATATTTACTTGTTTATGTTTCTGAACTATGATCCGAGATTAATTTGTGTTGTGAAAATATTTAAAATGCTGTTTAGACGTGGATCTATTTCTTATCGTTAACCATTCCATTTCCTTGGTCAATAGTATGCACATTTGTGCCTTGTTTTAAAAAAAAAAATCTGGTTGTGAAAATAGAAGTGCCAAAACCCTTTCCATGTCCACAAGAAATCACTGCTGAAAACAGAGTCGATTGAACAATTCTGGCTTTATCACGAGCATGTATTTGTCTCTGCAGTATTGCGGCTGTACGCTGTGGTTTGCCATGTGTATATGATTTCTCGATTGAAATTGATTCCCATGAACTGGATATATAACCCATATTGTTAATGAAAAACATACCAATCTTTTCTTAAATTGGAAAAATCATTAACTTAGGCTCCTTGCTGTAAGTGAGTTTAGTTTTACGCCGCACTCGGCAATATTCCAGCTATGGCGGCGGTCTGTAAATAATCGAGTCTGGACCAGATAATCCAGTGATCAACAGCATGAGCAGCAATCTATGCAATTGGGATACGATGACACGTGTCAATCAAGTTAGCGAGCCTGACCACCCGATCCCGTTAGTCGCCTCTTACGACAAGCATGGGTTACTGAAGATCAATTCTAACCTTGATCTTTACGATTGCTAGGCTACTTGCTAAAAGCTCTAGAAAGGTTTTGAAAGTACAACCAGTATTGTCCTTTTGACTGCGAGATATTTTACTTATGACATTAATTTTTGTTGTGAAAATATTAAAAATGCTCTTTAGTCGTGGATCTATTCCTCATCATAAATAGAAGCGACAAAACCCTTTCTACATTCATAGAAATCTCTGCCAAAAGTAGAGTCGATTGTACAATTGTAACTATATCATGAGCATATATTTGTTCTAGCAGTATCACAGCTGGTGTCTGATCCAGACAATTCAGTGATTGTCACCGTGCGATACTATCACAGAGCATGTGTTTAATCACTATGTAATAGTGATGATACCAGGTGTTCGCGAAAAGGTGAGCGTATCCTGCCCACCTGGGGCACCCGTCATGAACATATGCAAAGTCTAGTCAATTGTTCACCTGAAATAATTCGGGAACGTATGGAACAAGTCAAAATAGTGAATTGAATCGGACATCATTTTTATCAAGTTTCGAAATGTCCTCCACATGTCTAGATCTACCATAAAACTTTCTGAAAGCTTTACTGAGGCCTTGAATGTTGTAACCTTGATCAAACAACTTCTGAGCAAGAGTGGCATGACTCTCTTTGAAATCTTAGTAAAAATAGCACGCTCGATCTAATCTCAAAAGTTGTGCAATGTAAACACAAAGGCTGGAGGTGTTGGAATGTTGCTCGGCATGAAAGGAAAGTTGACTATTGGGAAGTTTAATCATCCCTTTTGTCATACAGTCTTGTGGAGAGTTTTTGACACTCTGAATCTTTATGCATAGATCTTAATATGAAAATGTTGAGGCAGTATTACTTGTCTCCTTAATTTCAACTTCCCATGTGGGTAAATCAGTGGAAGGGAAATGACTATTTGATGGTTATTGAACGATATCAAATCATCGATATACCCGAATTTAAACCATTCCATTGCGTTGCTCCATAGTATGACATTTTTGCCTTGTTTTCATACATATCTAGTTGTGAAAAGAGAAGTGACAATGCCCTTTCCACATCCACAAGAAATATATGTTAAAATCAGAGTCGATTGAACAATTCTGACTATATATATGCATTTGTCTCCGGAGTATTCCGGCTGTACGATGTGGTTTGTAAACAATCGACTCAATTTCTTTAGTCACGCGATACAGGATCTCATTTACTTGTCAGGAAAATATTCCCATTCGTGATTAACTGCGTTCTAGTTGAGATCATATCATTTGTAGATATTAGAAACCGCGTCGATTTCCTTATCAACGAGGACGTAGATTAGGCAACTCACGTCACTGCACTGGAGGTGAAAATATACTGAAAGGCAAAAGAAACGTCATAATATTGGAAATGACATTTAAGTATCAATGGAGTATTTGAACCTATATTTTTGTAAAATATACACGTTCAGAAAATATATGTTCAGAAAACTAGTGAACGATTGTCATTCAAGCCGGCAATTTATCCCTGAATGCATACATGATACAAAATCGGTTCAAATACTCCATTGACACTTCACTGTCATTTCCAAAATCACGACGTTTCTTTTGCCTTTCAGTATATGTGCAGAAAACAGTAGACCGATGACACGATTTGTTTACAATATGTAGGTTAAGTTATATGTCACCATGATAATGGGTGTGATTTTGACCCAAGACCTGTAAAGGTCCGGGTTAGAATTGATCTTCAGCAACCCATATCTTGTCGTAAGAGGTGAATAACGGGATCGGGTGGTCAGGCTCGCTGACTTGGTTGACACATGTCATCGTATCCCAATTGCGTAGATCGGTGTTATTGCTGTTGATCACTGGATTGTCTGGTCCATACTCGAATTTTGTACACCGCCGTTACATAGCTCGAATATAGCTGAGTGCGGCGTAAAACTAAACTTACTCACTCGCTACACTGGAGGTGAAATAATCAGCCCGTCAATATATCAGACAGGGAGGGAAGTTCTCTAACCCTTACTGCTACTGAGATATTTGTACATGCATTATCGACAACAGCTGACATCAGAGGGCTGGATGTGAAACCGATGTCACGATTTGTTTACAATATGTAGGTTAACTTATATGTCACCATGATACTGGTGTGACTTGGACCTAACAATAACTTGACTATTTATAGCGACGTAGCGGTGATCACATGCATTGAAAGAAACCACGTGTGTTCCTGACGTGTATCCCAAATTAGCATACGTTTTGTATTTGATATAACAGAGGTACATGCACAACTCTGCTGTAATTCGAATAATTTGTATTAATACAATCCGAAGGATAAAGAAGTATAAGGATAAAGACTATAACACTCATGCAGCATCGACGAGATGACGTCTCCATACCCGATAACCTGAACGCATAAACAACACTCTTGTCTGACACCTTTGACAACCTTTGTTTGCCCATATCGAAGGATTACTCGATTGAGTTTTATGGGGTCAAAATGCTGGCGCTACGTCTCCGGTATACAGTTTATCAAAGTTGTGCTATTATTTGTAAAGGTCTTATTGCTGTTGAATATGCATTGTGTCTATATATACATATGAAAAGTGAGTCATTGCGCTTCGTAAGGAAAACACGCAGGGGTATTCACTAAGGTTACACGCTTCTTGACTATCAAGATATAATACCATATTATTATGATTTGTTTGTTTGTTTGTTGTCTAAGGCAGCGGTCTGTGAATAATCGAGTCTGGACCAGACAATCCAGTGATCAGCAGCATGAGCATCGATCTACTCAAATAGGTTACGATGACATGTGTCAAGCGAGCCTGACCACCCTGTCCCGTTAGTCGTCTCATACGACAAGCATGGTTTGCTGAAGACCTATTCTAACCCGGATCTTCATGGGTCATTTAGGAGATAAACGTACTGTGCTTGGAAATTAGATGAATGTTAGACCGAATTGATAGTCTCTAAATTAATCATTTGAAACCTCACGCTACGCGTTCGGCTTCAAATGAAATTTAGAGACTATCAATTCGGTCTAACATTCATCTAATTTCCAAGCACAGTACGTTTATCTCCATTCTACCATAACCGATTTAAAATCGAACTTCCTCGTTTGGCGGAAGACACTGCGAACATTGCAACATAAAAAATATTCTGTCCAAAGAAAACAAACTACTGTTTATTCAATGCAATAATGTAACACCTAAGAGGTTGTTTTTTTATAATCACAATTCCACACGACCAAAACCAGCCTATTGTTTTGTGTGCCGTGTTATTGTAGCCCCTGGCCACACTATAATGGAATCGTCTGACCTACTTATTTTCTTGCAAGTAGACAGTTGCGCAACAGATTGAAATGGCGGACGAGCCAGTGTTTACATTTGCGAAAGGTTGAAATTCGAAGTGACAGTGGAAAATAATCTGAACCCTGCAGAATCGAAGAATAGACCCTTTTCTGATCGACCTACGACCTGTAACTCATCAAAGCCTGTTGATTTTTATGATCGGCAAGTGTCGATCGTGATTTCACGTACGTGCCTCCACCCCGGCATGCGACGGAAATTTCGTCGAAAAAGTGACAGTGCTGCTTTGTGTACATGCAACTAACTTGGGATTCCTTGGAACATTGTTCTCATCATTTGGGACTGGATTGTGGCCAAGCTTTTTTCAAAGTGTACGAACATAGGAGTGACAGCCTTGCTGGGAAGGTGGCAGAGAGCGGAATTCTCGTGTTTCAATTTTTGACATTTTGAACGGTGCAACGGGACATGATGGAGTATGAGTGGCATAAATTTTGTGTTTCGCCTGACCGTTATCTTGCGAATTTCCCATTCTAAACGGAAACCATTTACCAGGTAGGTAAATGTTTACGAACGTTTTGCTGCACAAATAGGGATAGACAGGGATGTATTTTTACAAGGTTTTCTGATTTATATGTTATATATTGTTTGTTTATGTTTGGGGCTGTGTATTGTAATTGAGTTTGAATATTTTTATAACAGAAGGTAATAATTATGATAGTGAGGTTCCCTAATAATTGTGGAGGAGAAATCGTATAATTGTATTTTTCGAGTTTTAATATATGTTTTATCAGCATTTCCATCACGTCTGTTGTGTTGATATTAGTCATGTTGGTGGCCAAGCTGAAGTAGTGCGGCAGTGTTGTATACGTGCGCAGTGAAGCGCCGTGAAATCAGACGCATTTTCAATCCAAATTGATACCGTCTGATTGTATTGATTAGCCAATCAAATTCGAGCATTTCACGTAGCCATGGTAGAATACCATATGAAGCAATTACTTTCACTGACAGACATTGGTGTATGTTCGTTCCTGTAGCTTCACCTAAAGCTTTTTTCATTGTATATATATGTTAAGAATATAAATATTACCACCGTCTAACAATCACAGAAACGTGGTCATTCGATACATTTCCTATATATTAATTGAGCAATTCTCCATACTAACACAAAAGAGTCTCCTGAAATACACAACGAAAATATCGTTAAGAAAATATATTGTAATATACAACTCAAGTAATGATCACATTAATAACTAATTTGTAAGTGAATCTCAGGCATACAAACATTCAGACTCACTTTAATCATTATTATGTAAAATCTTTGTGAAAGTTATAGTGAATACGTGTTTAGCAACAGCACGTGTAAGTTATTTATTAACATGTTCTGTATCTGGGCGGGCTTCATTTCAAATAAACAAAAGTGAACATAAGAGCGGTTTTAAAGCGTCCTGAATACTACTGAAGGCATTTGATAACTTAACCAGACATTGAATGGGAAGAAGTTGATATTGTGCGCATAGCTCACCTAGCTCATAAACCGACGACAAAATGAGCCCTCAGTTCACTAAGATACTGGATTCTCAACAATACTACTCAACTCAACTAAAATGTGATAATTCACACATTACGTGAGTAGATGTACAGCCCCGTGTATATCTGTTCACTTTTGTTTTTTGACGAACAAAAATGAAGAAGTGTCAGGACTTGCCAAAATCGCATCCGCTTCGCACGACAACAGATACAATTAGTCATGTTTATCCTGGATCTGGACACTTAGAATGTCCTATCAGAAGTTCAGTAGACCTAATTATGTAGATTGAAAAGAACCACCACCAAACGTCTTGACGTCATGACTGGACATGGATAGTTTTGAAAATGTATGGATATGCATGAAATCTAACAAAAACATGTTGTCACCTGAACATTACTCATCAGAACGTATGTGATCTATACGGAATTGTACCCTGGAGTTGCAAAAGACCTTTCTTATAATTATGGAAGGGTTCTTGTCATGTAACTTTCGTGTAAGTCACTGGTACAAAGGAACTCGGGTCATGTTGTTGCCCCAAGTGGATTATTAATGATTAAATGATTTTTTCAACCTGGGTCGAATGATTTATATACTTTGGAATTTCACATGCACAATTTCATTCTTGATATTTGCCTAGAGTCGCCTGCCCAGAAGCCGGTGGCTCATGGGCTTATTTGCGACTCAAATTAATAGTATTACTCTAAACATATGACCGCCTCAGTCCAATGCAGTGGCTACTTACGTTTCATAGTGACTGAGACTCTGCATAGGGCGCCCTGGATGTTTATCAAAGAACTTACAAGGCATTGCAGGAGATCACGTCAAAAGCATTAATCGCTTGTATACAGGTGCACATTTAATTGAATGCAATATGAGACAGACATCTCATCTCATGTCAACTGAATCATTGTCGGCATATCCGTGTCAGTTTCTGCATACCGAACACTTAACACCAGCAAGGGCATCTTGAGAGACATAGATCTACTGTTCGATGACATGGCAGAAATTGATATTGTCTCGGAGATAACAAGGTGTACAATGCGTAAATTGTTTCACAACCCGCAAAAATAACGAAACCTTGCAAACCCACACCTATCTGTCTCCTTTTCAGCTCCAAAATGTTCCAATATCGTTAAAGACAGGTTAACAGGTTAACAAGATAAAGTTGCCACAAACATTAGTTTTTCAGATGCCAAAGCACTTGTCGAAAGATCTTAACTGATGAACCACTGAAGTAGCCAAATCATAGCCATCAATCCACACAGTAGATACATACGGTGCAGCAACACTGCAATACTCCTAGACCTAACACGACCTAACATCCTACTCAACGCGCTGCAGTATTGATTAGGAATTACAGGAGATGCACTGAAATGGTTCAGTGGTTCAGCTGATATACTGTAATCAGCAGCTGAAGTTTGGATCACTACAAGGATCGGCGTTAGGACATATCTTTTCCGCAGATCATACACGGCTAAAGTACTGTCAGAAACAGAAAAAATAATGTTTTTTTCACATTTATATCTACAATTTAGGTAGTTAATATGTGAAAGTGTGAAATATCTGTTAAACTAAGTTCGGCCTAACTACAGTCGCAGTGGGAGGGAGATAGGAAACGTAGAAAAAGGACTTTACTGAGGAGAGATTAGTGCGGAAATGAGCAATGCGGTTATTTTCTAAGTCCAATGCGACTTATTCAGAACAGACCATGGCTTTATGCAAATTAGTGTGCGATGATATTGTATTACAAAGGACACATTTTGAAATTAGTCTTAGCTTCTCTTAGGAGAATACGTACGTTCTCCTTACAATCCTAACTGGCTCTCTAGCAATGATAACGTTGATTCGCTGTCTGTAATTACCTGCAACGATTCTGACAGGATACATCTAAACACAATTTTTAGGCTCATCGTGTACACCCTGCCTAAGACTGTATCCGTTCGTCATGAAACTGAGGTTCTATAATGATTTCCAAATTATTGAATACCGGCATATTTTAGCCTCTTTTGTTGGATGATTTTTTGATAACATTTTCTTTTATCTTTATCAAACTTTAAGTAGAATATTACACGATCAATTTGCAAATACGGATAAATTCAAGCGGTTTAAATAAACGGGCGTTATTATTTCTTCTCATGCGTTATTATTATTCAGTTTCGAATGATTGATAACAAAGCACGAACGGAAAAAGTTTCATAGGCATATTTCCTCATTCATATGGACAAAAAAATCAAATAATCAAATATTGTTAATGTAGTATAAGTGAAAAAATCACTTGTAATTAGCTGGTAATACAGTCCATTTCATGATACTATTTCATGTGTTTATGAATCCCTATCAACAGGTGCTCGCGAAAAGGCGAGTGCATCCTACCCCACATCAGCACAAACACATGAAAAAACTTGTCAATCGTTAACCTATCACGTTATATAAAGTAAATATACAGTATGTGCTTACCTTACTATATAAATGGCAGGGTCTTTCGGCTATTGGCTTTCATGTAGGACATGCTTATCAATTCCGTGAACACCAGTGGCTTCGCAGTTCATATGTTCATACACTGTAAAGCCATGATTACTTTTACGTGAACCGCACTAGATACAACTGAAATGTATAGTGATCTCTAGTGGCGTTTAGTGTTCCTAACAGGGGCCAGAATAAGACCAAAAGTTCACGCGAACAATAAGGAACAGAGAAATTCATCTGCCAAAAGAAACCCCTTACAATGTACCAAATTATGTGTTCAACAGTGCTCAAGAACACCACTGGGAACACATTAGTGCTGAAAACTGATATCTTGAACTGAATTAAAACATGACGGACAGAAAACTGGAAAATTCAAAGACTCTAAACATAGTCAATTAGAAAAAAAAGAAGAGTTAAAATAACATCCGCGAATCCTGTAGGGGTCAGTACGTGTAACCAGGGATACTCTACACTCCTTATATAGTCTCCCTGGAGTAACTAAGTAGTTGATACCTGATGAAGGTTAGCCTAAATTCTGTACGTACAGAATCTGTAACTAGCAAAACAAACAACAATGAACAATCAACCTTTTGAAATGTACAGGATTAGGTTTACAAATATGAAAGGCATTACAATGGCTCAAGTGTGTCGATATTGACCATATTACGGTGGAGTCATGAATATGCAGCATTTGTCACCGTTGAATGCCTTGGAAGAGGCCCTGGTTTTGAATTCGGGAATTTGTTGGGAGCAGGCAACAAATGACTGGGGTTGTTTTTCTTGTCATAACATATCACGAGTAGTGCAATGTGCATGATACAGTGGTGCATGTTTAGATTTATGAAAAGAAAGGGCTCTGACGTTATAATTGATTGTCATAATGTATTACCATTATACACGGACAAGACTGGTACCTTTGCACAACGTCGCAAATGTTCATGTTATTCATCGTTAGAAGCGCACTGGAAAGGCCTTTCAAATGCGCTATAGATATTAAGAATCGAACCATGCATAAACTAAGACACTCGGTCTGTGAAGATGATATTGTGAGCATTCACTTATATTACCACGTCCCAGCCAGATAGCCAATGGAATGGTTTAGATGAAGCTCACTGTCATGTGACCAAGTCGGATGTTTTTAAGGGAGAGGAGGAAATTGTGAATTGCCCATCTCCATTCTATGCATGACGTCCATTTGGAGGGGCAAGGGCAAACCAAAGCAAAGAAAACCAAGCATTCTATGCACAAGGTTGAAATCAGTCGGGCGACAAGATTATAAAATCACAAAGCTGCTTATCAAAAGGAGGTGGCCCAGGCAAAGTGATATTAACAAAACGTTAGCAAATCTCCACGGTGACGAAATTAAATTTGCTGATTAGTGGTACATCTCCGGCAATTACCTGCCACGCCTCAGACTAAACAGTAAACACAGCAGAGTGATATACAGCTAATGAAGTGATAATTATTAGATTTACAGGAAGCTAGAGATGTGCATGTATATACAACGAATCCATGAGGACAGGTCAAACAGACGTTATAAAAACAATGATGATACGTAGATGTGATATATAGAGTGTGATATAAAGCTAATTAAGTGACAATAGAGGCGGCTTTTGTGATAAAGTATAGCTGTCATAACGCCGACGGGCCGACGGAGCATGCACGCCAGATCATAGATTTGATCCGGTATCAGCAAAATATAAAGGCGCGCATAGCCCGACTATCAGGTGTCGATCGAATGCACATTATACCTTGGCAGAACCGCATTTTCAAGGGCTTTCCGATACACTAACAGTATAAATAATAACACTACAGGTATTGCTGTTATGGTTAGATTCCAAACGCTTGTACTTTTTAGTTCTGTCAAGCATTTTCATTCCTGTATTGCTCAACTATCTAATGTTGCACAACAACATATTACATATTCCCAGAATCCCACATGAATGATCTTGCAAATGCACTATAGATGTAAATATTAACACCGCCGGTATAGCCGGTGTAGAGATTCATCTAAATTCCGCCAATCTATATCACGTCCCATATATTTTGCAATTCGCACATTAATACTTATATAGCTCCACCACTGAATGTGCAACATGTGCGTATTATACATTGTCTAAAACACGCCTTAATAGGCTTTCAAACGCGCTATAGAAATGTATATTCTGAGGTGATGTGTAAGAATAGTAGCCGTTATATCATGACTGCGCGATGTTGGCGAAAATTGCTATATCACAGAAGAATTGAACTTCAGTAAATTACACAAACATCATCACGTCGGAGTTTCAATCTGGACTGGTTACCAGGGGCAGCACAATATTCACGTTTGCATATTTGGAGAGAGCGTTTCCCGAAGGTTTCCAACAACGTATAACATGCATAGATATGACAAAGTAGAAGGCTTGAAAAATGCCATGGCGCAGGCGACTTCCACCGGAGGCTGGGTGGAAGAAATTTCTTCCTCCGGGGCCTACGTGGAAAAAAACCGCACAGCTTAAAATCACAGAAACCTTAATTGCTCGGCTATAAAGTTGCGTAAAAAACAAACGGAAACATTCTCCGTGTAGCTACAGGACACAGCTATCCAACGACGCGCGGCATGCGCGTGTAAGGCGATTTATGCAGCCCCCAAGGGAGCCGTGCTGAAATAGGTGATACAATCTGGGAGCTGATTAGGGACTTTTACAGGATTTTAACTCCCTTGCCTAGGCGGGATACGTTTGTCAGCATCACTACCGTGTTCGTGGGTTCAACCAAAGTCGTAAAGACCTGCACTTTGGGCTTTTCTCTCACATTATTTAACAGGTAGCGATTTCAATGGAATAATGTTCAAGGAGACTATCGAAATTGAGGCAGTTGGAAAATGCAGGGTTCAAGCATATTACACAATGATATACCTTATCTTAGGGAAGTGTGTGCTCCAACGATATTCAATTTGCCAAGAGACAATGAATCTCTTTATAAAAACAAAGATGACGTGGTATGACGTGGCCTTGTGAACTGCCACTACTGCCAAAACCTCCAGCATGAGTGTAAGCTGTCAGAACCACGAATATCTACATATAGATAAACGAACATGACTTGATTCTATTTGCGTACGAAACTATGACTCATCGATCACTCCGTGGAGTATATAAGCTAACACAACCTTCCCTTCGCCACCAACATGATAAGTCTAGGGAAATGTTATGAGCCGTTTGGCCTATCTCTCGTCTTCATGAAGTACTTGTCATTGTCAATATTCGGCTGAGACAGGATGATAATGGCAATATCAAAATGGTTGCATTTTTGGGAGGTGTTCATGAATGGTGCCCGACTGAGGAATCACCGGTTGAAATAATGCGTAGTTCGCTGCCCAGTTATAGACTGGGAGTTCAAGTCTCAAAAGCAATGCAGTCGAAAGGAAATCAGTTTCACTTACCTGTTGTATGGCCATCCAGGTAACATCCCTTTAGAATTTAGCTTCGAAACAAAAAAAAACAGGGTCCCATACACCTAAAAATGTATATCCAACAAAGAGAATCTCGATGGTCGCTTGTTTAGTTCACAGATCCTCTTCTTGTCCAACTAACACAGTGGTCAGTATCATGATGAATCGTGAGTATCCACAGACCGATAAGAGGGGGCTGTCACATAGGAAATGGCTTGGACTCGGTTGGCAAGCATCCCTTTAATGCTTAACGGCCTGCGTTAGTGGCACAGGTTGTATACATGTGCGTCTGTCTCCAGTCGTGTCCAACGAAGAACTGAGCCATGTTTCACGGCGAACCATGATTCAAACCGATCTTCTCAACTGGGTAATCCCCGTGTGCATGATGACGTCATTTCTTACGCGTAGTTATCTACATGGACTCACAGTAATTGTTGTCTGATGCGTAATCGATATTACTGATATTGTCGAATATATGTGTGGTATCGATACATTGTCGAAAAAGGTTCTAGTTTAGGTGGTACAAAAAGCATTGTGTATTCTCTGTGAAGATGCCAAATATAAGGTGGTCTTTTTTTCAATAAAGCCTATCTTATGGTTTGTAACGTTTCCAGATTCATAAGTGATGGGTTATTCAGTTTGCATAACACACACACGGACGCGCACGCACGCACGCACGTACGTACGTCTATATATATATATATATATATATATATATATATATATATATATATACATATATTGCATGTTTAACCTTACTAAACATCCCTATAAAAGGGGCAGTGGGTTAAACGATGCTAGTTCGATTCCCCACAAGGTACAATGTGTGAAGCCCATTTCTGATTTCTATTGCTAAAAGCAGCGTAAAGGCATACTCACTCGCCCCCATAAAATACATTTGAATTTATCAATAGTGAAACAAACAAACAAACAAACAAGCAAACAAACGTCATTTAGACCGTTTTGGTATTTCCTCAACGCTATTTAGCCTGCACATGTACGCTGTTGCAGACATCTTTCAACTCGGAATCTTCACTTGTCTATGATACCATAAAACGTTATTCTATGTTTGGTCATTGGTCATACTTGCCCATGATACTAATCCCAAAGGGTGTGTCAGTACTGTCACGATCCTTTTATACAGAAATAGGGTAGGGTCTATGTATACCTATGTCTTTCTAAAGCTGTTTCTGTTTCTAAGCGTGACACGCCCCTGTGGCCTATTTGTGGTGACTAGTTTTGCAAAAATGGAGCAGCCTGGTTTCAGCAGATCCTAATTATCAGACATTAGCGTATAGTTCCTTATACTACCCGACCTTTGTGTCATTCCGTTTCTGTGCCGAAACACACGTGACAGCTGCGATCACATGCACAAGTACAAAGCGGGCGTACAAATGAATATGCATGATGTGGACCTATTTTTGTCGTCACTACTGCTCAGACAGATTGCCCTTTAACGATGACGTGGCCACATAACTGAACAACATGGGAGTACCCTGTATCCATGACTTGTAGATTACTTAAGAAATAGACAAAATGAACATAAACATGCATGTCAAATTAAGGTTCGTGTTATGAGTGCAAGAACGCCCACCAAGGACAACGCTTGAATGCCACACATACCGACTTGCTGGATATGCTATTGACAAACAACTGACGTTCCTACCATGTTAAGACAGGATGTGACAAAGTCTTAGTGTTCTAAGTCTGAGAGAGAGAGAGAGAGAGAGAGAGATTCTTATCTTATTTTAGCTGAGTATACAAAACATATATCTGCGCATTGTCATTTCATATAGCGTCTCTTATTGTTTAAGAAAACACAAGACACAAGTTATAACAGTAGCAATTTAAGCAAAAGAAACAAGCACACAGAGCTATCTTAAGGGAAATATGCATTTCCCTGAGTTGTTCACATAAATATATCCATTAATAACACACCCCAACACGAACAGGTTCACAATAGTGAACTTGTGATAAGGAAAAAGACTATTCTTGGACTGGGAAAACCAACTATTTATAGGTTCGACGTCAGATTCGATTTTTCCTCCCTTTGACCAATCGTGTGATTATATTTAGCAAATACTCACTGAACATGCGTATGCCATCATACGATTGGACACCATAGAATACTTTTTTGTTCTTTATGTTAAAAGTGCATTGTTGTATAAATACAGTTTGTCAGAAAGGCGCGTATATTATACATTGATGTCAGTCTCGAATTGTACAGTACATGATCTTTATGATGATGATAATACTTCATTTCCCCAGAGACCATATAATAGATTATATGGTCTCTGATTTCCCTTAATATAAGTATCACATAATACCTAACACAGAGTATATAACATTTAACCAAGCAATATAATTTGTATGATTTGATTTAACGATAATTCGGAAATAGTGAACAAATCCATTAATGATTGCCGAGTAACACTATGACAATTTAGAACCGATACGCAATGCTTACGCCTATATGGGGCGGTGGGGTAGCCTGATGGTTAAAGCGTTGGCTCGTCACGCCGAAGACCCGGGTTCGAATCCCCACATGGGTACAATGTGTGAAGCCCATTTCTGGTGTCCCCCGCCGTGATATTGCTGGAATATTGCTAAAAGCGGCGTAAAACTCAGTCAGTCAGTCAGTACGCCAAAAGATTGACTGAAACAGACTATAGGCACATTTATAGGTGATTTCCCCTGTAGCTAAATATAAACGGGGAAAACCCATGCTTGGATCCGCGTTTTGTGAAACGCACGTAAGCTTAAAATAGTGATCCGCAAAATATAAGCGAGTTAAAGAGACACGGAAACGTTTTGAACTCATCGCAGTTAAGTAGATACACAGAGGTACATGCGTCCGCTTACCAAAGTTGGATTCAAGATGGAGTTGGATAAAGAAGAAGAATTTAACTGAACATCTCCGTGCATTGGATAACGGCACATGTCGAATAATTACTCGTTGGTGAAAATATAGATCAACACGGCACAAGTAGTGGCATGGAAGTGAATGATAAGGAAGACAGCGATGATGATGATGATGATGATGATGATGATGATTTGGAGATTTTACGCGCTTTCCCATATGTTGCCTGCGTATTTCGCACACGTTGATACAGGAAATGCATGTATGGTAGGTTTATCTCCAGTGTATAGTGATAAAGTGAAAGATAAAACTCGTTCGTAAGTGCACAAGTGGTGAATAATGAATGCAACGAGAACACTGCTACGACATACACACTATTATGATGTCACAATATTCTACGGGCAACACAGTACAGTGCCGCATAATTTGAAACCGTACATTTTTCTCATAAATATGTACTTCAGCTTTGTTGTAATTATTACCCGAACTGTCTATATTTATGTCGACGAAAGGCATTCTTTTGGCGTTCAATTATTAATGCACCATCCGTTCCCGGGTAAGGACCAGTGGCCATATCGCCAAAGAAACATGTTAACAGGCTAAATATAATACGGAAATTACGTATTTTGGCAATACCTGGAATCTACGTAAACATATCTTTTCTAGCTGAAGTTTTCTTCTACGATGTTTTGGCCTTGTTCGACTGAATATTTTATTCTATGTTGGTGAAGTAATTTGAATTCATACATGAATTTCAGTTCCGCCATTGAACTGTCGTCATCTTGGGTTATTATGCGCAAAACAAAATTCCGGGCATACGTACTTCGCTTCACGTCAAAACCAAAACAAAACAAAACAAACCCAAAACGCACTACGCTGTTTGTCGGCACAATCATAACGTTGACTTCGATTTTCATGGACTCGTTATTTACGAAAAATAATGTCTGCCAGTCGTTACCGCCGATTGTTGAATTTTTATGTTTTGCTGTATTCCAAAGGATGAAGAACTTCCTAAGAAATTAATTATTGCAATTCGTCGTGCTGACTGGACTCCAACAGAATATTTACGCAATTGCAACGAGCATTTTGTGAAAGGTTTTAGCAGATATATACATAAAATTATTAATAATATATTTGGTATATTTGGTATTTGCATTGGATCGCGGCTTCGCCGACCATCAAAAGATGCCAAAGACTAAATTTCAAGTCTGTTTTCCTTCACCAAGAAAAATAGGATCACAACGTCCCCGAAGATTGACCAAAAGATGCCACTTGAGGACAGAAATGGCAATGTCAATCGTGGCCAGGTTACAACTGCTTTACAGTTTGTATCTAGTGTAAGCTAAGTAATAGTATCTCCAAAATTTCTATTTGACATGTGGAATCGTGATTCATTCCAAAACAAAATTCGTCAGTCCACATGCATCACTAGTAAATTGGCATACTATATTTCACACATGGTTTTACCTTGTCCTACCAAATTAGGTCCAGAGGGCCCCTTCTTACCAATTTCAAGGGTCCTGTAAGGTATATGTAATCAGGTTGTTTAGTGTTGTAAAATGTTAACTTCTTTTAGAGGCATTTAGAAAAGTAAGCTCTCGCAGCAACAAAGAAGTTGTTCGTCCATTTTCTGTTATCCTTCCTTGTAAAATGTTGTGTAGTGTAGCGTTGCGTAGTGTAAGTGTAAGTGTAAGTGTAAGTGTAGTGTAGTGTAAATGTTGTGTTGTAAAATGTTGTGTAGTGTAGCGTTGCGTAGTGTACTGTAAGCGTAGCCAGTGTAAATGTTGTGTTGTGTTGCGTAGTGTAGTGTAAGTGTAGTGTTGTAAAATGTTGTGTAGTGTAAGTGTAGCCAGTGTAAATTATGTGTTGTAAAATGTTGTGTAGCGTATCGTAGTGTAGTGTATGCGTAGCCAGTGTAAATATTGTGTTGTAAAATGTTGTGTAGCGTTGTGTAGTGTAGTGTAAGCGTAGCCAGTGTAAATGTTGTGTTGTAAAATGTTGTGTAGCGTTGCGTAGTGTAGTGTAAGCGTAGCCAGTGTAAATGTTGTGTTGTGTTGCGTAGTGTAGTGTAAGTGTAGTGTTGTAAAATGTTGTGTAGTGTTGCGTAGTGTAAGTGTAGCCAGTGTAAATTCTGTGTTGTAAAATGTTGTGTAGTGTAGCGTTGTGTAATGTAGTGTAAGTGTAGCCAGTGTAAATGTTGTGTTGTAAAATGTTGTGTAGTGTTGCATAGTGTAGTGTAAGCGTAGCCAGTGTAAATGTTGTGTTGTAAAATGTTGTGTAGTGTTGCATAGTGTAGTGTAAGTGTAAGTGTAGTGTAGTGTAGTGTAGTGTCGGTGTAGTGTAGTGTAAGTGTAGTCTTGTAAACTGTTGTGTAGTGTTGCGTAGTGTAGTGTAAGTGTAGCCAGTGTAAATGTTGTGTTGTAGAATGTTGTGTAGTGTAGCGTTGCGTAGTGTAGTGTAAGTATAGTGTAGTGTTGGTCTAGTGTAGTGTAAATGTTGTGTTGTAAAATGTTGTGTAGTGTAGTGTTGGTGTAGTGTATTGTAAATGTTGTGTTGTAAAATGTTGTGTAGTGTAGTGTTGGTGTAGTGTATTGTAAATGTTGTGTTGTAAAATGTTGTGTAGTGTTGCGTAGTGTAGTGTTAGTGTAGCCAGTGTAAATGCTGTGTTTTAAAATGTAGCGTTCCGTAGTGTAGTGTAGTGTTGGTGTAGTGTAGTGTAGTGTAAGTGTAGTGTTGTAAAATGTTGTGTAGTGTAGCGTTAGTGTAGTGTAGTGAAGTGTCGTGTACATGTAGTGTAGTGAAAAGTAGTGTTGTGTAAGTGTAGTGAAAATGTAGTGCAGTGTTGTAAAATGTTGTGTAGCGTTGCGTAATATAAGTGTAGTGCAGTGTTGTAAAATGTTGTCTAGTGTTGCGCAGTGCAGTGTAAGTGTAGTGTTGTAAATTGTTGTGTAGTGTTGTGTAAATGTAGTGTTGTAAAATGTTGTGTAATGTAGTTAATAATAATAAATGCATATTTATAATGCGCCCCTTCCACACCCTAAGGCATGCTCAAAGCGCTACAGAATATTTACACTGGAGTATTTACAGATGAAGTTATACATAATATACTGAGAAAAGGTGGGTTTAAGTCTGGACTTAAAATGTCAATTGTGTCAGAGCTTTTAAGGGCACATGGGAGAGAGTTCCAAAGTACAGGTGCAGAGTAAGAGAATGATCGGTGTCCAAAGGATTTCAGTTTGTAGGATGGGATGACCAGTCGATTTTGTGTGTTTGAGCGCAAGTTGCGTGCGGGGACATACGGATGTAGGAGTTCAGACAAGTAGGAGGGAGCCAAACCATGGAGGCACTTGTATGTCAGACAGAGGATCTTAAAGTCAATTCTGGCCCTAACTGGTAGCCAATGCAGTTCTTTCAACACCGGTGTTATATGGGAACGTTTAGAAGTCTTGCTGATGATGCGGGCGGAAGTGTTTTGGATCTTCTGAAGCTTATCAAGGAGTTTAGAACTGAGGCCTGAAAGGATGCTGTTACAGTAGTCAAGCCTAGATGTAACAAGAGCTCGAACAAGGGCTTGAGTTGCAGCAGTTGTCAGGTATTGCCGAATGTTACCAATGGATCTTAGGTGAAAGTAGCAGGTCCTGCTCAGACGGTTAACATGAGCATCCAGAGTCAAGGAAGAGTCGATGTGGACACCCAAATCCTTAACAACATCAGAGAATCTGACGTCAGCGTCTGCGACTGTAAGGAAGTCGGTTTTGACCTTGCTAAGTTGTTGCTTTGTACCAATGAGAACTGCTTCTGTTTTTGTGTCATTAAGTTTAAGCATGTTTCCTGTCATCCAGCACTTGATGTCCTGCGTACATTCAGCGATGCACTGAAGAGACGTGGAGAGATCTGACAGATGAAATGCTTTCAGGAGCTGGGTGTCATCAGCGTAGGCATGGTGAGAAACTGTGTGGTCTGTAGTAATCCTTCCGACATATCTGGTATACAACACAAACAGGACTGGACCAGAATTCATCAAGCAGAAGATGTTTAGAGAGATGGTCTTTGAGTCTGACATGCACATCCTTCTCAATTGTCTTGGAAATGAAGGATACATTTCAGACAGGACGAAAGTTCTGAAGATTCTGAGAGTCAAGATCAGGTTATTTAGCAGAGGTTTGACTACAGCATGCTTGAATCTGTTTGGAAATACACTACTCTCCAAACTTGAGTTGACAATTTTGGTAATGTTTGGCAGCAACAAGTCAAGATATTGAAACAGAAGTTTAGTTGGTATGGGTCGGAGTCGCAGGTGGTAGGCTTTGAAGAGCGGATAATTGATTCGATGTCCTTGGGGGTGAAGGGCGCAAACTGTGTTAGTGGATCGCCTGTGAAGAGAGGTTCACTGAAACACCTATCAACTTCCTTGGCTGAAAGTCCTTGTCGAATGGTATCAATCTTTGAAATGAAAAATGAGTTGAAGGAATCTGCGAGTCCCATGTGACTTTGTCCGGGAGGTACTCTATCACCATCACCTCCTTTGCCAAGCAGGGTATTCATAAACCTGTAAAGGGAAACAGGTTTCCCCATACTATTCTCTATACTGTGAAGACAATATTTCCTTTTAGCGGAGATGATTAAAGAGGTGGTAGCATTTCGGCACTGTTGATATATCTGCCTGTGAGTTTTCAGGCGTTCCCTACTTAGCGTAAGTTTAGTGTTGTAAAATGTTGTGTAGTGTTGCGTAGTGTAGTGTAAGTGTAGTGTTGTAAAATGTTGTGTAGTGTAGTGTAAGTGTAGTGTTGCATAATGTTGTGTAGTGTTGCTTAGTGTAGTGTAAGTGTAGTGTAGTGTAGTGTAAGATGTAAAATGAACTTTATATTGCTTGTAGACAATTTAGTTCAGTCAGGTTTAATATGCGCTATATATATAGTTTCTGCGTTCATTCTATACGCATGTGTGTTCTTGTACTGGTCACATTTCTGTCGCGTAAAACCCTGTAATAAACGTTGATATTTTAACCATTTAAACACATCTGGAGCCAGCATCTTCTTCGCTGTGTAGGGGTGAACGAGCCAGTGACAGGTCATTACACTTCAGAGCGGCATCATTGAGAAATTTGCCCCAGGTAATATGAATACCCATTTTGTCATTTACATTTTGAAGTTATTTGTGTTTTGTATGAAACAAAATGTACATTACCAACACACGGGCGGAACTAGGCTTATGGAGAATAGGGGTGCACTGAAATCCAAAGGTTAGGTGGGGAATGCTCCTCATGGACATATTGGGGGGCGCACCCCACACCCACCTCTGGATCCGCCCCTGTCAACAGTAATAGTTCGTTAAACATGTTACTTCTTGGCTCCATGAATAGATAGGGAGGCATTATAGCTCATCGGGTAAAATGCTGGCCCAGTATGACAGCTCCTTAGCTTCCTGTGGTCAGCAGAAATTTGTTTGAGCTATTCAGTATGTGTTGCCACAACTCTCAAGCCAAACTATTCACTCTATTTCATTACAGTTTAAGTCTAAACTATGCAGCAATTATTTTGTTTAGAGTTGCATAGCAACCAATAATTATTGGATTTTCCAAGACAGAGGCATTTCTGACTAGGGGTGCAAAGCTAACAGTACCTGCATCCGCCAAAGGCAAGACCCAACTCAAGACAGAACGTTGAAACATCTAGGTCATTGGCGGATCCAGAGGGTGTGTGTGTGTGTGTGTGTGTTTTTCCCGAGCACACACACACACACACACCAATCCTTGAAAATGTCTAAAGACCACATATAAGTTGATGTTATGTGGAGCCTCTGTGTGTGTGTGTGTGTGTGTGTGTGTGTGTGTGTGTGTGTGTGTGTGTGTGTGTGTGTGTGTGTGTGTGTGTGTGTGTTTTGAAAATTCCTGGATCCGCCCATGCAGGTCGTGCGAGTTAAAGCGTCCCCTGCCTATCACACTTGCCAAAAGAAGGTAGTCCTCTGAGACGTGTACTGGGGGCAAGATGGTACAAGTGTTGGCTGCCTTGGTGAACTTGTGTCCTCCAGTTCTTGAGTAATTGCATGTAACTTGATAGTTCCTGGATTGACTTGAAATATATCCATTGTCCACCAGCTAAACTCTGTTTTTATAGATGTACAACAATTAAAAATGTGCCAGTGTCCATCACACAAATTGTATTTAAACAAGTGCAAACAACCTTCAAAATGTTACACTTATGGAATAGGTGGATAACCGAAATTGAAAAACTGATAGTAGCAAGAAAATCAACATTGCAAAATAGCCTACCCTTGTCTAGATATACATGTTAATACAACCGTCAACAACCTATCCTTTAGTGTTTTTACTCAAACTTTATGTGCACGGTTTGATTTGCCTGTTTGTTGTTGCATTTGTATGTTTTGAGAGTGGGGTGGGGTAGTCGTTCTTTTGTGTCAAATTAGACTTCCGAAGAATCCCAAATTGTATTAATCTTACGTATACGTTATACATGTAGACCTTTAGTTGACCACATTACAATGTCACAATGTCCTGATTACATACATGAAACTGTCCTTGGATTTCATAGTTATGATTGTGACAAAGTTTGAGAGCATTGTTAACGAATAGGTTTGACGTGTGGGGGTTGAGGAAGAATTGTTGGATGGATGTTCATTTTCTTGTTTACAGAGACAATTCAATTACACTCCTCAAAAAGAGAAACGCATACATGTAAGTGATTTTGAGAATATTGGACTCATGTAGCTGCGGCAAAAAGAATATATTTGTGTGATTGTAAACAGCTTCAGCGCCAAAACACAGCAATTTTTATTTTTTTCCTTGTTTTAGAAGCGATTGAAGAAATATTCGCCAAAACGTCAACAAGAAAACATGCAAAGCAAACTGCACGTGCAAGTAAGCGGAAAGGCATGTGGTATCGATCACTATAAAAAGGAAAGAGTTGTGTTTAATTCTGTCATTCATGCACGACTGAGTGTCGCCAATCGAAACATCGCCATAGACCGCCTTGAAGCTGGGGAGTCGCAGTCTGCAGTTGTCCGACATTTCAACGTTCATCAGAGCACCATATCTCGCCTTTGGGATCGTTTCCTGCAGACCCATTCCGCCCAAGATCTCCCGAGAAGTGGCCGTCCAAGAGTTACCATCCAAGCCCGTGACAGCTACGTACGGGCTGCTCACTTGCGTCATCGTCTTGCCACAGACGTGGAGACTGCACAACGCATCCCTGGTTTGAGAAAAATTTCCTACCAAACTGTCGGGAATCGATTGCGTGAAGTAGGGATTCGACCAAGAAGGCCAGTTGTCGCCCCTGTTTTAAGAGACTTCCGTAGGCGCAATGGCTTGCGGTGGTGTCGTAGAGTCCGTAAGTGGAACTTTAGAAACTGGAGGCGAGTTTGGTTCAGTGATGAATCACGATATCGTCTTCACCGGCGAGATGGAAGACAGCGTGTTTACCGTCGGAGAAATGAACGTGTTGCCCCTAGTTCGACAAGCACGACAGATTCGGACCGACAGAGGGAGTTGTTCCACCATGACAAGGCTACTTCACAAACAGCACACGAAACGGTCCGCTACCTTGCCAATTCTAACGTTAATGTCTTGCCATGGCCTTCCCGATCACCAGATCTAAACCCGATAGAACACCATTGGGATGAACTCGATCGACGTGTACGTCAACGTCAACAACAGGCCTCAGACACTTTTACAACGGGTCATCGCATTGCATGAAGAGTGGGGAAGACTTCTGCAAGAGCGACTTCGTTGACTTACCCAGTCTGTGCCGAGACGGTACCGAGCAGTAATTGCTACAAATGGTAGCCATACAAAGTACTTTGACGCCATCTTGTCGACTCAAGTACATGTAAACAAACAAATAAGGCTGCTGTTGTGTTGGCGAACTCTTTGTCTATAGACTTGTGAATTTTCACCTTTTTACCATTGAAATTACATGAAATAATTGCTCTTAAACTAACGCAATAAATGGGTGGGGTAGCCTAGTTGGTTAAAGTGTTCGCTCGTCACGCCGGAGGCCCGGGTTCGATTCCCCACATGGGGACAATGTGTGAAGCCCATTTCTGGTGTCCCCTACCGTGATATTAGAAAGCGGCGTAAAAACCGAACTCACTCACTCACTCACTCACTTTCTAATGCTTTAAACCCAATTCACAAGAAACTGACACCCATGTTCGGCATTTTTTCACTCTCTGTAGCCTGGTCATAAGGCATAATTTTTTATAATAACCAGATTTGATCATCTTTACATTTTCAATGAAAGCCAAAGTTGGAGGCGCAGGGGCGGATTCAGCTTTTTGAGAAAGGGGGTTGGGGTTGCACACTCTTGAGAAAGTAGGGGTGCAGACTTCATTTCCCGAGAGTTTCAATGGTCATATAAAAAACTTCTTTCAGGACAAAAAGGAGGGTGTGGGTGTGTGAGAGAGAGAGAGTGCGCACGCGCAATCTACACAAAAAGGGGGGGAGAGAGACGTCGCACCCCGCTCGTCCCACTCGGTACTCGAACCAGGCTGACGATCTACTCTGACCAACTGTTGCCTTCTCCAGTACTGCAGCCTCCGCAGCGGTTACCTTTAGCTGATCTGCAGACACACTCTTTCATTTGTTGACTTTCTTCAGACAGATAGTTATGTTTTTTTCATCACAGAATTCGGTAAATAGCCAAGGCTGAATTTTCTTTGAATCCCGAGTCAGGTCGGTGATGACTGAGTTAGTTGTGCTAAAAAGTACACTATTTGGAACACTGTTCAACAGTTTTACTCTCCTTTTTGAAGTATCAGTACATGAATACACACAGAACTGTTTTTTAAGACATTTATGCCTCAACAAATGCTGTGTTGCACAGATGTTTTGATTTTTTAAAGAAATATACACACATCATAAGGACATTGTTTCTTGTTTGTTTTGTTTTTTCACTACAATAACACAATAGTTAACAATATGATAAAAAACAACACCAGTCTCGCCTTTTGTGTGATGCGGTGAACATAGTGTTTATTATTGTTAAGTTTATTTGGAAGTTTTTGTACTCAACTTTGCAAAGGGGGCGATGGGGTAACAACCTTTATTACCCACGTGGTGAACGTATGGGTAGTTGCATACTAATCTCGTACGTCACACGAGTGTCGTATCGCGTTCACCTGTGTCGTAACGACTTGACCTGAGATTCTAACGATTTGATTGGATAACCGATGACCTCTCAATAAGGTCACATTCTGACGTAACTATTTTTTCATTCATGACAAACACGTGAATTCATTCATTCTACAACTTAAATGCATTGTGGGAATGTAAACATTGCGAACGTTGCCGTGTCGCTGATTAATTGTGAGTCGAACTGAGACATTATATCCGTCGAAAAACATAACGCGATGTTTCCACCAGTGATGTTAGCCGAATGAAGCAACTGCAAACCAAGAAACGGGGTTGCTACGGAGTAGTTTACTGTAGGAGGCTGTACGAGGCGATGACAGTCTAAGTAAACTTAGCCTCAGTATTATTCGTTACCCTACACTCAGTAGAGGAGTGTAACGAATAGTACTGA
The DNA here is from genome assembly GCF_003918875.1 of Haliotis rubra. Classification (NCBI taxonomy): domain Eukaryota; kingdom Metazoa; phylum Mollusca; class Gastropoda; order Lepetellida; family Haliotidae; genus Haliotis; species Haliotis rubra. The sequence goes on along the minus strand of NW_025765225.1, from coordinate 68,593 downwards.
GACTAAGTTTACTTAGACTGGAGGCGATGACAACTGACATGCATCCTGACGTCGGTTACCAAGGCAGTGACGTCATTACAGTGTGACGCCATGCAAATATTGTACTACAGTACAAAACTTCCGCAACCTCTTTATGAAACCGGTTTCGGTTTGAAACCAAAAAATAACAAAAATACGCTATTTTGTCAATTTAATGCATGTAAGACGTGGGTATAAATAAAATACCACACTCGGTCTCATTACATACGAATTATACGACCTCGTGTAGTATTCTCTATATAGTGGTTAAAGCGTTGGCTCGTCACGCCGGATTCCATGGGTTCCATTCCCCACAGATGTACAATATGTGAAGCCCTTTCCTGGTGTCCCCCCGACGTGATATTGCTGGAATATTGTTAAAAGCGGCGTAAAGCCATACTCACTCACTACTTGGCAAAGGAAGTTCTTACGATGTTCAAACTTTCTTCTTTGTGCATGTTGTGGCAGTGTTATTCATTGCAGAACAGTGTTGAATTTTATTTTATTGACTTTGTTAAGATTCAGGAGAGCAGGGGGTGTGCCTGCTACTAGAATCAGACTGGGAGTCAAAACTAGTCCGGAAATTTCGGATCACACCCAGGGAGTGAGAGAATAATCTACTAATCACTCCCTGAAGATAAAGTTGAAACGCGTATGAGGGAAATTCGTACTGTGTCAATATTTTGTGTATGTCCGTGAATATATAGAGAGAGTACTGCACGGCCATTTATACTGCCATTTGAATTCCTTTGTAGTGATTTCTCATTCAGTTATTTATTTAATACAATAATGACATAACATGGATTTTTTGTTGGTTTTACACCGAGATCTTTTACGGATAACGTCTTGGAGTGACATTTATTAGTTTACTCATGCATAAGCCTTTCCTGCAGTAATTGTACATCACTTAGCATAACCTGTACATCACTTAGCATCTTCACCGAAACGATGCTTACTTTAATCATAAAGACGTTGCGTATCCATAGAGCTTTCCCCGTTGTCATTCTTTTATGGACATATATACAGAGTATTTCAACGTACGAGTCAACGCCTAACACTGTCAAACTTGCCGGTGTTTGGTGTCGTCGGGTGCCAGTCTGATTTTCTTTGAGATATTTCATAAATCAGGTTGTTTCGGTGAAGTGTTCTTCTATTTGCCACACATAGCATTGCGTTCAAGCATTCTATATATCGTTTTCTAAAGTGCAAATCAAATTATGAACGCTGAACAGTGTTTTACATATTTTACTACCTCTTCTTTTGGCAAGAAAAGGAAACGTACATAAAATATGAAAGTATACAAAAATATCTAGAAATGTCTAGAAGCGTCAATAAAATATGGGAAAACTCGAACTCGAACTTGAATGTCAAGGTCATCCATGGCCGACAAGTGAGTATGATTGCCGATGGTTTTGGAGAAAATGCCTGCTTACTGTCGAGGAAATGATTTGTAGATGTTGCAATAAGTTTTTAGACCCGTGGAATGCCGCTGCCGATCGAATCTAGCCCTACATAGGTGCTGTCAACGTGGCTGGAATTAATAAACGAATTTAAAAGGTGAGTTTTCGCTGTCTTGGGTGATCCATGATTTTGGCTTTGAATTGCGGAGGTAGCTGTTTTCGGCGAGTCGTGGCGTATAACTTTTGAAATAATGATCTGATTGTGACCATTTATAGCTCATTTTGTAGGGAAATTATGTTGCTTTCGATCCGTAGGCCTCGACGGGGCCTTAAACATAGTTTACGTGGTGAAATCTAACTTTGATTGAGGAGGAGGCGTCGTTACATCCCTTTCCTTTTATATAGTACTAGGATAGGGTCTATATACCTATATGTCTTTCTAACGCTGTTTCTAAGCGTGACACGCCCCGTGGATGTGACGATATGCGAGACAGGGCGCACCTTACAGGTTCCACTACACTAAATCAGTATCACATGCTCCCTGAGCGAGAGACATGTGACAGCTGTGATTGGATGAAATAGTGTAAGATGTTTGTTTTTCAAAAGCACATCCAACCAGTAATAAAAACTGACCACAATTTTAAGTATTTAGTGCTGTCATTTTTATCACCATCACTTATGCTTATTGTGTGTACAGATATTTTCCAGTAGGTGACATTTGGTGCGGAACTGGGGTTGATTTGTTCCGCTTCCTGTGCTCGCAAAACGAGCCGGACAAGTTGGCCTGATATAGGGAAGACCACAGTGACGTCAGTGTTTTGATCACGTGACGCGCCTGAGTACTTCCGGTAGGCAGAAGGTAAACATAAACATGAGAGAACCACACAAGCTGCACTCATTTGATCGTCGACTTTACATATTTAACAACTCTTCCTGGTCTGTTTTTTGGCTTGACACTCCGTGCATCTTCAATCACCAGAATTGTCCTTGTGACGATAGACACATAACAATATTATGTTATTGTTATGACATACTGACATACTGACATTTTATAATATCTCCCTTGTTTTATGGTAGTTTAAAGGCCAGAGTGTACCCATGTGTACATGGAATGGCTGTTGATAGCCTGGATATTTAATTTTTTTTATAAGGTTACTATAGAAGAAGTCTATGGGAAAACATTTGGTGGTGTGTAACCTGTACTGCGCTGGACATTCGTCACCAACTCGTGTTATTCCGGGACAAGCCGATCTTCTTGGAGGTTACGGAAAGAGGCGAGAATGTAAACAACGGATCGCTACGGAAATCGAAATAGTGTTACGCGTGTTTTAGGATATTTCTCAGCTAAATTCAACCATTCTATTAAATATGTTAATTAGATGTGTAGGCCGTTAAAAATGAAGCGTTTGAAAAACACAAACAAAACAGATTCAGCGATAAAACCGCATGGAACTTGGGGTACGGTACGCTTCAGTATTTTGAAACAGACTATCATTTACGGTAGGAAAACGGTCGTCGCTCTCGTTCAGAGACCGTGTGCATGTGTTCGTTTTATCGACTGTAGTATATTCAAGGGAGGCAATTCACCCCAACAGCCACATCTCGCGTGTAATATTACAAAGTTTTTGTTGTCAGTCGGTTAGCGTTGTAAAGTTGTATCAATAACACAGTGTCAGCGTAGTCAACATCAGTATTCCAGTGTCACTAAGCGTAATCATATCGCTTGTGTGTTTTTGTTGTTTATCTGCATATAGGTTAAATGTGGCGGGCGTCATGTACGTGCACGCGTGAAGCCGCTAGCCATACGGACATCCTTGTCAACTTAAATAGACAGTACCCAGCTACCGTACGGTTATGGTAACGTTAAACGTTTCTTGTCGTTTTACATTTGCCTTCAAGAAAAGTTAGTATCATTGTTTCATTAACACAATAAACTGTTTTATGTATAACTACTTTTATTCTATTAGGCAACTGGAAACACGAAATAGGATATATTAAGCATACATAAATTTATCTGGGTTCAGCCAGAGACCATATAATAGATATTTAGGAGATAAACCTACTGTGTGGGAAAATCAGAGGTATATAACGAAATTATAATAGCTCTAAATTTCATTTAAAACCGAACGCGTAGCGTGAGGTTTTAAATGAACAATTTAGAGCTATTATAATTTCGTTATATACCTCTGATTTTCCCACACAGTAGGTTTATCTCCATTCTACCATGACAATTTTATGAACAATTTCAGGTGGAGCTCTTTCTTTGGTTACGAGTCAATACGTGAAGCGGCCTCGCATTCCAATCTCAAGTGGTATCGCCCGAAACGGGGTGTTTGGTGGCAAACCGTCAATGACTAACAAACTCCAGATTCAGTAATAACAAATCACGTTTTGTTTTTCAATGCATCAATCACCAATCATTAACTGATAAGTTGGAAAACATATATCAAATAAGTTTCAAAGCTTGGTTCACATTTGAAAATTCCACCGTAGACCCTTTCCCCACCAGAATAGTGGCAGCAACCTCATGGCCTTGACCTTTTCTCGAAGTCATTGTTTACATTTGGAAAGATGCGACAGGAGAGCCACTGACAGTTTGCGCAAGGTTAACCTGATTGTATGACTGAGATAGTCTTTGATATCTAATTACCGGTACTGGTACAAAATTTAAGAGTAGTGGTGCTTTGCTGTAACGAGGAAGTCCGTGTTGTACCGAATTTAGATACTGTTGAATTTTGCGCCCTGTCAACCTTGACGATTACACGCACCTCTACGTCTGCGTGCGACAGCTGTGGTGACTCTTACACACTCATGTGTGTACTTTGTGCTCAAATTCGATTCTACGGATATTATTTTCACATTTTGGAAAGTGTTTTGTGACCTAGTGGCTTCAAAGTGTAGTGAATTCAAATTGAATCGCATTGGCTGGCATGTTCAAGCGAGTCTGTTGACAAAAGAGCCAGATTTGTGGTGATATTTCCGAAAGGATGGATCAGGACACGAGGTGTACCTCTGGCATAAACACGGTAAGGTAATTAATTATACTTTAATAGACTACTTTAGATCAAGCAGTGTAATGGATAAGAGGGATCATGACTAAGCTAAATAACTTTTTCAACGATATTATACATTTAGAAAAAAAATATGTTGGGCTAAACAGAACGGTTTGCAGATTCTGTAGATCTAATTGTGTTTTACTACCGCTAAATTTGAAACAGTACAAATTTCAAAATATCATTTTGTTTGAATTGATAACCCAACTGTTTATTTATGTGGACGGAAGGCATTAGAATCTAAAATTTCTTCGGCGTTCGATGTTAATGCATCCTCCGTTACCGGATCAAGATCAGTGGCGATATCGTTGACGAAAGCTGATTTAACACGGAAATTTTGTAGCAGTCTATTGCTGGATCTATTCTGACATAACATAGAATCAACGTAAACATATTTGTTTTTGCTGAATTTTTATTCGGAAAGCAGACGATGTTTTGATCTTGTTCGACTGAATATTTGTTTCCATGCTTTCGAAGTACTTTTGTATATATAAACACCTATTGCTGTGATTTACGCAAGTAGTGAGTCGTGCCCGTCGTCGCTAAATCCATCTTTAAAGACATATGTGTAATTTCCGACAGTAAAATCGCCGTAATTTATCGATGCATCGGTAGGTTGTTCGGTGTCCGCCATGTTAGTGGGCAGACAAAAATAGTGCATTACCGTAAACCATGTATGATTGCGCACGGAAAACAGAGACCTGTATAACGTGATTATATACCTCTGAATGACTTTAATTAACCAATCACAATCCAGTGTTTACTGAAGTCATGGTAGAATAGACTATTATATAGTCTCTGGTTCAGCATAAATAAATTTATCTGGGTTCGATGAGAGGGACGCGCTAACCGCGCACGTGCATTTTGCGTCGCGCATAGAAAACAACAGTTACACGGAATAACACGCGCGATATGAGAATGTGTACCACTCGATAAATATGGTCCGCCACTGTGGTCTCTGAACGAGAGTGAAATAGCGACGACCTAGGAAAACGCTGTTTTGTGAAGTATGTTTAGATTTATCTTGTTATCTTGACTGTATGACCATACATTGTCTAAATCATTAAAACTGAATTTGTTGAGGCTACAAAGAATGTTAATATCATCGCTGGCACCAGAGATAGAACTCGCGTGGTAGTTATTTTTATAGCGTGACATTAGGGAAAACCCCATCTATGATCTATGAAAACTCTTCTTTGTATGCTGTAGATGGCGTCAACGTCTTCAGGTACAAGTAGCCCTTTGTCTTCTCTGGCCGAGAGCAGCCTAACTTCCTCAGAAGATGGTGAGCCGAACTTTATCAATGTGGACGAAAGGTAAGTATCATGAGATAGATGCCTTGCAGAATATGAAAAAGAAAAAATAATATTTGGAACATGGGACATTATTTGATAAAAAAGCTATGAACGATGGCCAGATTCATGCAAAGTTCAAGGCATTGGTGTCTAATAATGACTTGTTTACCATTCAAGTAACCATTCTGTGGCCCCTTTCACGAAGCAACCTTAATTAACTAAGGTTAACTTACTCCCATTCTTTAACACTGCACTAAGATTACCTAAGATTACCTAAGTGACTTATTATTACCTTAGTGACTTATGATAACCTTATTGAAAGGAGGCCAAGGTAACCACCCAGATAGCATTCAGACATTGGCCAAACGTTGGGCCAACATCCGAATGCTATCTGGGCACTTATGAAGCACTTATTAGATACCGTCATAAACCTGACTGCTAATGAAGTCTTTAACTAATTGACCATACAAAAGTGGACAAAAATGACATATAAATCCACTGCTGTCTGCCTTGATGAAACTAAGAAAACATTCCTCATCGTCATGTCTTTATTCGTCGGTTGAAATGTGTCCAACAAATGGAAATTTGTTCTTTTTGTGATGATTCAGTTCCTTCATCTGAAATTGGAGAAAAGTATTCCTGTGAATAGCAATCCTCTCTTTACCATGCTTAATGGTTCTTATTTGTGATGATCACAGATCATGAAGATTATTTTAAGTCTTTGGGGATAAACATATTTTCTAGCAAATGACTTTGCAGACTTTTCTTGACAACGTGGCCCATTTGTTCAATATTTGTTTCTCACACAAAGTGTTTCAACTGTGTTCAGAAGTGCATGATTCCTATCAAAACATTTCTGTGAATGTTCCACTACAGATTTCTGGAGCATATGTAGGTGACACATTACCATATTATATTGCTCTCAGAGTTCCCTTATAGAGAGTATGCAAATGAAAGTTTGTAAGCAAAATACAAGAAGAGGAATATGAAACAATTGATTTCATTTCAGGTACAAATGTGCTGTCTGTCACAACGTCTTAAAGAATCCTGTTCAGACAAAATGTGGACACAGGTAAGTGTTGAACAGCAGGTTTATTTTGATTTTCATAAAATCTCTGCATTTGAAATATAATCTCATTCTCATTAGGTTATCTTGAAGTTTTAGACCAGAAACAAATAGTGAGTGAGTTTAGTTTTACACCACATTCAGCAATATTCCAGCTATATGGCAGCGGTCAGTAAATAATGGAGTCTGGACCAGGCAATCCAGTGATCAACAGCATGAGCATCGATATATGCAATTGGGATACAAATAACAATTCCAAGGTACAATGGCCTCCAGAAACAATAGCAATAAAAATACAACTCAAAAGAAGTTAGAATAACCCAGACATTTTCATATGATTCAGTTAATCTGTGCAATAAGTTTAACCATATCCATCTCGATAAATTCAGGGATTCCTTGACCTCTTCTGAGTAGTATAGTATGTATCTTTAGTTTTCTTATGCATATGTCTTGTAACCTATGTCTAGCTTGTGAGAATAATGAATCTGTTCGATTATATACCACTAACATTGAAAACCAAGTGGTGATTCTGGGCCATGAACCTTTGGCTTGCTGTTGATCTGTTCATCTACAAGATTAGTGAATATTGTCTGCCTGTCACTCAGAGATGGGCTACTGTATGCTATTATGTGATTGAATTACTGTTAAAAGCAGGGTAAGGAAGACTAAGTTTCCAAAAGAAATCCAGGCACACTGATGTTTGTGTGAATTTAACCTATCAGTATTGTATATCTCTTCCAGATTGTGTGAAGGATGCGTTGAAATACTTTTCCGGCAGGGCGAGCCAGTAACTTGTCCACAAGCTGATGAATACTGTGAAAAGCTCATGAAAAATGACGTAATATAACTCTATTAATGAATTTAGAAAGTAATGTAAAAAGTTGAAGTTTGATGAAATGTTTTCTAGATTTGCTTGCCCAAAGCACTTAGCTTGAAATTTTGGATAAACCCCAGTTATATGAAAAACAAGGGCTGGCTAAAAAGATTTTGGAAATGTTGTTGATCGGAAAAACGATTATTGATATGAAAATTGTGTCACTGATAACATCATACATAAACTATTGTGATGAAATAGAGTTTTAATTTACTCAGACAGTGTGCAAAGTTAGGTCTATATTTTGGGGGTTCTTCTAAATTATGTTCAGGATGGTGTTTGTTACTATTCCAAGCCTAAATATGTCGTTTTGAAAGCTGAGCTTGCGACAAATTTGCTGAAATGGAAATGCTTGAATATCCTCTATTTTATTTCCAGATCTACCCTGATGTTAGTGCCAGAAGAGAAATAAGAAACTTGCCTGTCTACTGTCCATTCAAGAACTTGGGATGTGGAAAAGAAGTGCCATGGAAAGATCTTAATGTAAGAGTACAATGCACTGCTGTTGTCTGACATTCTGACTGTGTTTATATATATATGTATATGTCATACATCTGATTATTCCAATCAAATCCAGTTCGGGCTAATGATTGGTAGTCTGTGTAAATGTTTCTTTTGATGAATTGTGTTTCACGCTAGACTGCTGTAAAGGAAATTGATCAACTTCCCAGGGTTGTATCTCACGGACAGTATTGTGTTCTGTATGAGTTATATTATAATGGAAGTATGAGCATGTTATTATGGGGTGCAAAATGATTATGGTGGTGTAATTTTTACAGTTAATTCAGTATGAACATGAACTGATATTACCATTCTGATAAGAAGTATGGTCAAGGCTCAGGATGATCCTGTTTCTTCCAGTCACATGTTTGTTTTCAAATAAGGAAAGACTCACTTCATATGTTAATGCTAAACCAGGGCAAGACAGAAGTAATTGTATTTGGTCCTAAATGAGCCACTAAAGCCCTTGGTGACATAGGACATCTATAAACACAAAAGGATCCGTCATGCAGCCATCAACCGCAGTAAAGAACCCGGGAGTTTGGTTTGACGATTCATCACCATGTTACTCGGGTCTGCCAGTCAGCAAACTGCCACCTTTTGAAAAATAGAAAAACTCAGGTTCTACCGCAATAGAGATTTCACTGTAAAAGTCTACAATTCTATCCAGAATCGACTATGGCAAGCGACCCACCAACATAACCAAAGACGATATCAACAAACGTCAAGTCATACAGAACTCCATTAAAATTTGAACACATCAGAGTGATCATCACATGCTCTAATTTACTCGCTGCACATACTACAATTAGTACAAAAAAAGTGTAGCAGGTAATGTGACGAGTTATCTCCCTTAGACCAGTTCAGTGCGCGGCAAAATGTTTGTCTGTGTGTAATTTTCGAAGCGTGAAAGCTACACAATTTCATGTTCGCCATTGATTCATCGTTTTTTGTCGGAGTTTGTAGGTTGGAAACGAAGAAAACAATAAATTCAAGTGCACAGAGACGAGTTTTTATTTGTGAGTACGGAACAGTGAAATTGTATTCACAAGCTGAGATAGGATGGAAATGTGCGTTCGCTTTTGCCATGTGGTCGCCATGTGCTTTGTCATTCGGGCTCAGTTTCATTGTGGATTTGTGAAGTAAGACATTGTCAGATTGTTTTCATCGTAGTTGATGCTAATTTCTTGCATATATTTATAGATTCATCGCCAATATGAGTGACAATCAATCAAATGTGGCTGCTAGTGTGAAAAGTGACAGAAGTAGAATTTCATCAAGGCCGAAGCGTTTCCACATAGCGCATTGAAAGTACAGATGAAATATGCAGATGCAGAAGCACGTAAGAAATTAGAACTAGACAAATTATCGATGCAGAAAGAATTAGACATGGCGGAGGCGAGGTTTTCTGTGTTAGCTGATGAATGTGAAAGGACATTTTTGTATGGGAGAGACATTATAATTGATCAGAAACAACAAAGTGCAGAAGAGTATGTGAAAGATTATATAGTCAATAATCCCCTGATGCCTGATGCAGTCGAGACTCACACCTAGGGCTTCAACGAGTCCATTTTTTGGGACTCGAGTACTCGAGGGATGAGACTCGACTCGGACCCGAGTACTTGAAATTCATACCTTTCAAGCAACGATCAATTGTCAAGATAGTTACCTAATCCTTTTAAGAAGTGAAATCTCAATCGATGTATAATATTTACTCTCATCTGCAGACTTGTAACAACTAATACCATGCAGCCACACCGTGTGAGGAGTAAACTATTTAACCTAGGTGTTAATAAAAACATTTTCAGATGGGTTAAAGAATTCAGGGTACATAGAACTCAGTATGTCAGTGTCAATGGCTATCAATCTTCTTTTCTCTCAACCTCTACTGGAGATCCACATGGCTGTGTTCCTTCATCCGTATGCTTCGATTTGTATACCAGTGACTGTTACTTGTCAATATATGACTTGTTTACTGTGAAATTTGCAGATGACACCACTGTTACTGGCCTAATTTCTGATTCTGAACATTATTATCGTCAAGGCATTGACAAAACCGTAATGACAGTTTTTTATCAAATCTTTATTCAAAGTGTGTTGACTCTACAATTTTCTATGTTGGTATGGAGATCTGTCTCATCGCTAACAAAACAGACTTTTCAAAAATTGTTAATACTGCTTGCAAAATTTCTGGAGTGTATTTCCGATATAGTCAAAAGGCAGCTAAAATTAGATTTGATAGTTGACATATTTCATCTCACCATTTTGAACTACTTCCTTCTGGACGCGCTGTCGATTACCTTCCCTCAAAACAGAGCTCGACAGTCTTTCATACCATCAAGTATTCGTGAATGCAACAAATATTTTGAATCATTATCATGTGATTAGAACAAGAATTATTCAGCCTCTTTACCTATGTGGTTAATTGAATTATATCATGTCAGTTTTATTTGTAAATAGCATTCGTTTTGAGCATGTAATTATTGTGTATATTTTTGTGAACTGTGTATATATTCATTTTAAGACAGTTTGGATGTATGAGAATTTCCTCCGGGATAATACAGTTACCGGCTATATCTTTTTCTTAATATTAGACGTTAACGGCCGCTCATGCTTAGCACACGGCAGACAGACCGTCAACGTCAATAATTCGAGTTATCTCCTCTTTTCGAGTCCTCGAGTCCTTGAAAATGGACTCGAGTCCAGCTAAACCCGACTCGTACTCGAGTACCCGTGGAAGCCCTACTCCCACCATGGAACCTCAAGTTGCTACAGCTACAACAAGAGAGAATAATTGGAAACCTACCCCTGCACCTTGTGTGTCCACTAGACTTTCTTATTTATCTCCTGAATTCAGACAAAATGACAACTCGTTGAACATTGCTGAAATCACAAAGACATTTGCTGATCAAGTCTCCCTTGGAAGGCTTCCTATCCCTGACTGACTGACTGACTGAGTTTGGTTTTACGCCGCTTTTAGCAATATTCCAGCAATATCACGGCGGGGAACACCAGAAATGGGCTTAACACATTGTGCCCATGTGGGGAATCGAACCCGGGCCTTCGGCGTTCCTATCCCTGAACCTGGGGTATTTATGGGTGATCCAATCATTTTCGTCAGCTGGAAACGTGCATTTGAGACATTAATTGAAAGTAGAGGTGTTATGAAAGTTAGCGCAGTATGTCTGTACTGTAACAAGAACAATCACGATATTGACAGTTGTCGAGCATTTGTGGTTTTGTCCATGCAGCAAAGGAAGGATTTCGCACAGGAAAGAAACTTGTGTTTTGCTTGCTTGAAATCAGGACACAAATCTAAGAACTGTCCAAAGAGAATTAGATGCTCCATTTGTGGAAGGTACCACCCGACACCCTTTCATGGAAATATCCATCAGAGAGAATCATCTTTGCCTCAACGCTCTCATCAAACCGAAGCAAAGGAAATAACACAAAGCAGTCAGGGTTGAAAGTGAGGCAACAAAATCCAGTGTTAGTCATGTGAGTGGTCATGTTGACAGCGGACAAGGTGATCAGTGTTCTATGATACTGCCTGTGTAGGTATCGCGATCGATAGGCCTGAATATGAACGCTTAGTCTATGCCCTATTGGACACTCAGTCGGACACTACATTCATTCTGGACAAAACTTGTAAGTCATTGCAAGTTGAAGGACCTGATGTCAAGTTGATGTTGTCCACAATGACGGCAGAAGATCAGCTTATCAACAGTCAGAAGATAAGTGGTCTACGAATTCGTGGTTTTAATCATCACGAGCAAATCAGTTTGCCTACAGCATACACCAAAGACATTATGCCAGCAAATAGACAGCACATACCAACTCCAAGTAAAGTAAGAATGTGGTCTCATCTGCAGCATCTGGAAAGTGAACTTATCCCTCTATGTGATGTTGATGTTGGTTTGTTGATAGGCTACAACTGCCCGTGTGCACTCACACCAAGTGAAGTAGTTCCTCCAGTCAATGACGATGATCCCTATGGACAAAAAACAGACTTGGGTTTGGGAATAGTTGGAACTGTTCATCATATGGATGTTGACCACTGTGGAGTGGTTGGATTCAGTCATCGCTGTGATGACATCTGTCGCTCCATGTGGGTTAAGCAGTCTGAACCAGAGAAACCAAGAGAGTGTGTGTATCTTACAAGACTTCAATCAAGGAAGTACCCGGTATATCCAGCCGATGTATCCAAGATGATGGAAATGGATTTCAATGACAGAAAGTGTTCAGGTGATCCATTGTCATTAGATGACCAGGAATTTCTGTCAATGATGGAGAACGGCATACATCAACGACCTGATGGACATTACGAAATGCCTTTGCCGTTCAAGGGATCAGATCCCATCTTACCAAACAATAGAACTGTTGCTTTAAATAGACTCCAGCAGCTGAAGCGACATTTTGTGAGAGACCAACATTTCCAGAGTGATTATAAGAGTTTCATGGACAAACTTCTTAAGAATCACCATGCTGAACAAGTGCCAGTGTATGATCTGAGAAATGAATCAAGAAGTTCTTGGTACATACCTCACCATGGGGTGTACCACCCCAAGAAAAGGGACAAAATACGTGTAGTATTTGACTGTAGTGCCCAGCATCATAGCATATCACTCAATGATCATCTTCTGAAGGGACCAGAAATGACAAACACATTGATAGGTGTGCTCTGTAGATTCCGCAAAGAACCTATTGCAGTGCAATGTGACATTGAACAAATGTTTTACCAATTCAATGTGGTAGAAAAACACTGAGATTATCTTAGATTCTTGTGGTTTGACAACAATGACATTAACTCTGAGCCCATAGATTACAGAATTACTGTGCACCTGTTTGGGGCAGCATCATCCCCAGGATGTGCCAACTATGGACTTAAACAAGTGTCGAAGGATTACGAGGACCAGTATGGTTCAGATGCAGCTAAGTTTGTGCGTGAGAATTTCTACGTCGATGATGGCTTGACTTCCGTATCCACAGTAGAAGAAGCTGTTCAGCTCATACAGAAGAGCAAACAGATGTGCAGTGAGGGTGGAATAAGACTCCACAAATGCATATCAATTCAAGAGACGATAGCAGCAATCCCGAGGAAGACTGTGCCAAGGAGGTAAAGGAATTGACCTCATGAAAGATCCTTTTACCGCCGAACGAGCCCTCTGTGTGAACTGGTGTATAGAATCTGACACTTTCCAGTTCTGCATCACACTCAAGGATCAGCCTCTCTCGCCAGACGGCGGTGGTATCAACTATTAACTCCATCTACGCATCCACTGGGATTCATCGCCTCCTGTAGTGTTAACAGGCAAACAGGTTTTGCAAGCTGCTTGCAAGGATCAGCTGGATTGGGACAGTCCCTTGCCAGACAATCTAAGATCTCAGTGGGAGAAATGGAGGTCTGAACTTTTCTATCTAGAGAAATCAGCAGTTCCAAGATGTTTCAAACCTGAACATTTTGGTGAAGTCAAGTCGCAGGAACTTCATCATTTTGCTGATGCGAGCATGTTAGGCTACGGTCAGTGTACTTACCTCAGGAGTACAGACATTAATGGCAATGTGTGCTGTGCCTTCGTTATTGGGAAAACAAGACTGTGTCCCCTGAAACCAGTCACTTATACCGCGACTTGAACTAACAGCCGCCTGTTATTTCGCACGGATCAGTCAGTTTCTTCAAAAGGAACTTCACTGTGAGAAGTTAAGAGAGGTGTTTTGGTCTGATAGCAAGGCAGTGTTGGGCTACATATCAAATGACTCAGTTCGCTATCATGTGTTTGTGGGCAATCGCGGTTCAACAGATCAGAGAACATACAACACCAGATCAGTGGAGACATCGCCAAAGGTGTGGACAACCCTGCAGACAGAAGCTTCTCGAGGTGTTGGTGCTCAGAACTTGGCTACATCAACTCTGGCTCCAGTGGTCCAAGATTCTTGTGTGATCCCACTTCGGCATCGATAATCAGGAATGTGAAAGTTTTGAGGTATCTCTTGATGATTCAGAGATAAAGCGAGTGAAAATCCTCGCTTCTAGTGCGTTCGAACAACGCTCGGCGTAAGTCGCCTGAGTCATTGTTCAAAGTGGAACAATGCCAAGAAAGCTGTTGCTCATTGTTTGAGATTAAAGCAAAGGCTGATGCATAGAATTCGGTGAGAAATCACCCAATGAACCTGTTGATAGTTAGGTGCGACTCCAGTGATAGGATCACTGTCTGTTGATCAGTTGGAGAACGCTGAACTTGAGATTCTTAAACATGTGCAATTTGAGTGCTTCTCAGGTGAACTGAAGGTTTTGAAGTCGAACATCCGGAGATTGTATCGACGGAAAGTGCTTTGACAACAGCCTAATAAAGTGAAGTTAGTCGTGAATGGACCTTTGAAACAAGTTAAGGGAACAAGTCCATTGTTCAAGCTTGACCCGCTTGTAGACTCCAATGGTCTTCGTGTTGGAGGAAGAGTGCAGTTGAGTGAACTCTCGACAATTTGAAACATCCAATCATTCTACCCAAGCTGCCATCATATCACAACCCTCATTATCGGACATTATCATGAGGAGGCAGCACACCAGGGACGGGACTCACAGCAAATGCCATAATGCGGCTCATGGCTTTGGATAATCGGGTTGTTCATCATCAGTGAGGTATCATATCGCCAAGTGTGTGATATGTAGGAAACAGCGGGTTCAGTTCAGGAACAGAAAATGTCAAACTTGCCGACTGAAAGAATGTCAGAGGCTCCTCCATTCACCTATTGCGGGTATGGACATGTTTGGTCCGCTTTTACGCGGAAAGAAGGAAGAGGAACTAAAGCCGCTATGGCGCTTTGTTTACCTGTTTAGTGTGTAGGGCTGTACACACTGAGGTTACCACCACATTGTCTACGGATTCATTCATAAATGCTGAGGAGGTTCATTGCTGTGAGAGGACCTGTTCGCCAGTTGAGATGTGATCAGGGTACTAACTTTGTGGGAGCTCAAGGAGAATTATATGATCCTGATTCTGTGAAGAACTTCATGCTGAGCAAAACTGTGACTTTGAGTCATTTATCATGAATCCACCCAGTGCTAGTCACAGCATGGGGAGGATGGGGAAATGACAGATCTCGCTCGATCAGAAGTGTACTCTCTAACCTCATGTCACAAGTCGAAAGCAAACTGAATGACGGAAGGTTCATTTAACGCTGAAGTAATGGCGATAGTAAACAGTCGGCCATTAACAGTGGACACTTTGTTTGATCCAAACTCCTCAGAACCGCTGACACCAAATCATCTTCTCACCACTAAATCAAACATTGTTTTACCGCCCGGCAAGTTTCAGAAAGAGGACATGTATTCTCATGCAAGCAATGGAGACGGTTCAGCACTGTGTCAATGAATTTTGGCACAGGTGGAGAAGAGAGTTTGTGCAAAACCTGCAAGCACGCCAGAAGTGGTTACGCACCATGTAGAACTTTGAAAGCTGGTGACGCTGTGTTAATCATGGATGATAATCTACCTCGTGAATCAGTGGAAGATCGCGACGCGTTTGTGAAACTTACACTGGTAAGGACAATCTAGTAATGCAGAGTGAAGGTGGCTGTCGAAACAGAAACCTGACAGTGAGTGGTAAGAGACTTGGACCTGTATCTTATTTGGAGAGACCAATTCAAAATTGGTTTTACTGGTGGAGAAGGACGAGCAGAATGAACTCTGAACTGTGCAACCAGTGCCAAAATGACATTTGCACATTAACATTAACATGAACATTCATGGTATGAGCAGACATTGTGTGCCAAAATCACCTCAATACTTTTAGTGTGATGCTAACGCAGTGAAATTCTAAAGGAATTTGAAGTAATTTTATTCATAATAGTTTTGATGTACAGGTGGTGGTACTGTTGTGTTTGCAGATATTGCTGTACAAGTGTTTGAAATTAGAGAATCCTAATTTGGGGGTAGTGTAGCAGGTAGTGTGACGAGTTATCTCCCTTAGACCAGTTCAGTGCGCGGCAAAATGTTTGTCTGTCTGTGTGTCATTTTTGAAGCGTGAAAGCTACACAATTTCACGTTCGCCATTGAGTCATCATTGTTCGTCGGAGTTTGTAGGTTGGAAACGAAGAAAACAATAAATTCAAGTGCACAGTGACGAGTTTTTATTTGTGAGTACGGAACAAAAAGCATTACTTCCGAAGTCAGCTGACACGCTGTGATATTAATGAAGTATGGTTCAAAGCTGTGCTGAAGCAGAACTCTCTGTGATGAAACAAAAAGTTTCATAGAGGGTTTTATATATGTGAGTGTATATGTGTGTGTAATTGATCTTACCGTACTACAATTTTAACAGATGTACTTTTAATGGTATAGGTTGTTTCATAAAATATTTTTAAAAGTCCATAAATATTAATGTCTAATGTATCCTGTGATGATACCACATCTGTATAGTTGGAATGAAACCATTAAACAGCTGAACAGATCTGCCAGAGAAAAGAAACCATTCATAGATATGAACAATGGATATTTGACAAAGAAAGTAATACTCCCTGTCTCTTTCAGAAATGTTAAAGCCATTGTTCACTTTGTTCTTTTTTTTGTATTTTTTTACAGAAGCATGTGAGTGCATGTACCTTCAAGCCTGTTGAATGCCCAAACAGGCACAATGGATGTATGGAAATCCTCCCCCAGAAATCTCTAGACTCCCACGTGAAGCAGTGTCAATATCGCCAAGTTCAGTGTGACCAGTGCAGACAGCCCATCCCAATAGCCATGGCACAGGTATGCAGCTGCAATTGAACTGAAGTTAGTTATGGCTTGACTGTCATGGAAGTAAAGATAAACAACAACAATGATTTGTGGGATGTATTGGGCACTGTGTGAAAGATGCAAGCATGTCCAATAAGCTATGTTCCTACCATGGACCCCCATACATATTAATGAACCCTATCATGTGTCAAGCTGTCCTGCCACCGTGTTTGGCAGACAGGACCCAAATAATCATGGAAATCCTTGCACACAATCTCTGAGTCAGTACAGCTTTTCAGTGTTATCAGTATTACACATTATGAATGTAATCGTTGTCAGAGAATGAATAACAATATCACTATTATTAGTAGTTTGTCAGATCACCCCTTCTATGCACACATTTTTGTTATGTTGGGTGTTATGCTGTAATATGAAACCAGGAAGTATGAACTTCTTTGTCATTACTGGTAAACACGTGATACCTTAATCACCATGAGCTTTCGTCCTATTATAACTGACGTGGCGTGATATCTCAGGAATACTCCTCTAGATGGCGACACCCCCAACTCCACATCCTGTTTATGATTCAGGAAGTGCTTTTTGTTCGTTGTTAATACCACACAAGCAATATTCCAGAAACATGACTATAATCATGTCTGTACCTGAAAATCCAGTGGTTGACGTATTGAGCGTTGATCTGTGCAATTGGGGTACAATACACTGACCAAGCTAACTAGTGCGATCACGCTCTTCTGCAGCTCTCCTCTCATGACAAGAATTGGTTGCTGAAGACCATTTCCAACCCAGATCTCAACAGGTGTAATGGGTGGGATTTACTCAGCAGTATGACTTTAAACACTTGCTTTCAGCAAAAAAACATTCGGGTAGATTTTCTCTGATTTTATGTAAAATGAAAGATGAAAAGGGTGAAATTCCTTTTCACCAATTCTACATTAAAAAATAATTCTTTAAAAAATATCTGAGAGATAAGCAATTTGTAAGAGTCAGGTTAAGTAAAATAAAACATTCATGCTATAAAAATTACATACTGACTTGTTCTGCAGTAGATACGATGAATCATCAAAAGCACACAATGCTCCATACTACACTAAGGTGTCAAATGTATTACGTGGTTCCTTGTGCAATCTGTGTAAAGTCAATATATACATGTTGCATTCATATTTGCATTGTCTTTACCCTTTGCTACCAGGAAAGCATGATGTCTTTTATTGACAGTTTGGTGTTATATGAAGTATTGTTTTATTGTTCATTGACCTGTTTACACAAGAGTAGCAATGTTGTGGTGCATATATGAAACGAAGCACAAGATTACTGATACTCCATTAATTTCCATTCATTACTCTAAATGTACTCTTAACTTATTCCAGTACTCCTATATTGAACAAATAAGGAGTATGTACTCCTCATGTTGAAAAATTATCTGGAGCCCTGTAGTAACACAGTGGATGGTTATCATAAACATAGCAGAAGAGGCTGATAAAAATTGGAGTATTGTACAAGTTGTAACGATTCCTGTGTTCTTAATTGTCAACATTGTTGTTACTGTTTGGTGTCCTTTAGTGTGCACTGTTGTTCTCTAGTACACCTTGTCCTCTTTCACATGGTTTCTTTCTTTTGTATTTTAACCTGTATTTGTATAACATTAAGCACATTATTCGTTACTTTTGGAACTATTTTTGTACTTCTGACCTTTGATGCAACTACTAATCTTATACTGGATCTGAATTTTTTTAATTTGTTTGTGAACAGAAACACAAGGAGTCGGACTGCCCAGAAGCAAATATTTCATGTCCTTACAAGTGTGGTGCACCTCAGATGAAGAGGAAGGAGGTCTGCAGATACCTACTTACCACTTACCTTTAACAGTCTAACATTAACAGCCTAAATATTGATAACATATACCATCATGTCATCTGTTCTTATACCTGTAAGTTCACTTAAATCTTTTACTGTTTTAACCTCCAAGAAACTATGACTGTATGTTTTATAATGAAGTTCAAAGAACTCATTTAAAATTAATGGTCTTTGGTGTATAATGGCATTGCTTTGGGCAACATGACTGTTGCAATACACTGCATCATCAATTTTGAAGAGGTGTCACAGGGAGCAACAGATTGGTATGATCAACATATGAAATTTAATTTTCTGGGACAAATTACAGAAATATATATTGATAAAATAAACCATGCTTCTGATTATACAAAAAAAAAACCATTTCAGTACTGTTTCCTGTCCATGTTTGTTTGTTTTGTCTGTTAATTGCAATGTTTTGTTTTGAGTGGACTTCTCTAGACGGAGATTATGTAGTACATCTGGGACAATGAATTGCTGTTTTGAATTTTAGCTGGAGCACCATTTCAATGTTTGTCAGAAGAAACCGAAGGAATGCAAATTCAAGTCTGTCGGGTGTACTTTTGCTGTAAGTAATTGCATACAATTATAAGCAAATTTTGTGAAGCAATTTATTTGCATTCAGGTCTCAGGCTCATATTACAAAACTAAATACACACAACAAGTATTAACTTTATACAAACATACGAACACGTTTCAAGATATTGTAAAAAGGAATTTATGACCAGGGTATACATATGAGTCCAGGGAATTTGAGTAGTCAGAAGTCAAAGACCCAAACCCTGAAGTATATATACTGAAAGTTAAGAAGATTCTAATGTGTGTGTTGCAGTCGGCAGGAATATGGGTGTATTACATCAGGTAGCCTAAAAAATGAACCAAAGGTTAATAGCATGAGTAGCAATTCAACCCAGGCTTTTCTTGAAAACAAACTCCAAGTTTTACTCCATTTTCAAACTGAGCTTGAGAATTTGAGAAACGGGAAAAAGACCCAAACAACTTAAGTAACCTATCTACTGAAATCAAATTGGGTACTAAGTTTGAGTTTAGTAACTATTTCAGTTTATTTAGGGATATGCATTTTCTCAAATTTGGGAAATGCTGAGGCTTTAGTTTGTTTCGTGAAAAGGGGGCCAGGATGTGTTAATATGTGATCAACCAAGTCACTCAGTGTAACTGAGTTTAAGGGTCACGTTAGGACCTATGCTTATCTATTAGATCAGCTTATCTATGGTCATCTATGGTAATAAATAGAGTCCTAGAATACTATCTAAGGCTATTTGATTGTGATGAACTTCTCAATTAATGTTTTCAGGGCAGTGCACAAGACATTGCAGAGCATGAAAAGCGGGATATTTCCCAGCATCTGGAACTTGTGACAATGTATACTGGAAATATGGACCTACAGAGCATGCAGATCAGGACTGAACTTGGTGTAAGTTACATGTCTGTGAGGTAGTATGATTGGTTCATTACAACCGATCAGTCATCAAAAATAATTGGTGAGCATCATTTATCAAATTTTCCTGGTTATGTTTGTTAATGCACAAAAAAAGAAGGAGGAAAACATGTAGTTCTTTCAGGTTGTTTTTTTGTAAATTTCACAAGATGCATTTGCAAATTTCACATTTATAAAGGATGACGAGTATGTTAGGAACATTAATTTCCTGGAGTCTTTAAGATACATTCAGTCATGACAAGGAGGAGCCTGTAGTGCTTATGATATGCAACAGACAAACCCAACCTTGTTGAAAATATTGTTATGCAACAAGTGTTCAAAAATTGTTTGTGTTCAATTATGAGAAAACGATCGATTGCTTGGTCATTTAGTCCTTGCAACCAATCTTCGATTATTTCAATTATTTGGGGCACCACTACCGTGAAGTTACTCAGTTACTCTCTATTCCGTCTTCTATGATTTGACAAATATGAGATGATAGGAAAGAAGTATTTTTCTAGTATTTGATCCTCCTCTATAATCATGATAATTGCACTTCTTCAGCGAGCAGGATTGATGACGTATCAGAGAAGTGGAGAACTGATACTGTAAACTGGACACATATGTTTCTTGAATAACAAGTGTCATGTTGCTGATGTATGATTTCCAGTTGACATAGTACTGTAGGAGGCACACATGCATCACAGATAAAACCAATCAACGTTTGAGTGGACCTAGACAGAGGCTATCAGATAGGATACATCATCATTCCAGCTTGTCAATGATGATGAATTGTCAGCACTTTCTACTGATCGTTGAGAGGCTCTATATGCACAGAAGATAAGAAGCTTATTTCACCAAAACCATAAATATTTACCACATATATTCAGACACTCATTCATCACTGTTGTCTATATTCTGGGAGCCTCTCTCACCTAATTCACAACATAACCAGCTTTGTTGGAAGAGACAGCAAATATGTTCCTTGGGATATTAGCAAATGTCACTTAAGAAAGTTCATCCATCACACTGGCAATATGTGGACTGTGTCACAAGCAATGGTAAACTTCTTTACTCATGTTATCAGATTATATATGATGCTAATAAAACGGAATGGAATGTCCATAATTCCCTTGACTTGATACAGGCCTTCATGTTCAAGCCAGTACTGAAAACTGTCATGCCATGGACAAGGGAATCTTTTCATCAACCCAAAGGATATTCCTAGTGGACAGTGTTGAACAGCACTGGTGCTTTTTGCAAAGTGATGCAGGATTCTAGAAATTTCTGTGTATGCAATAATGACAAGAAAAGATCACAGAAGGCAGATTTGAATTAAAATCTATTCAAAAGAAGATTGCTGTGTATTCAAGTAATTGAAAGACAAGAATTTATAGCCGTTTTTTTTTTTAAATAATGATTTAACAACTACCACTCTTCTCAATTTTATGGACTAACAACTTTTGTTTGCCACATCAAATTCATTGATGAACGTGTCTGACCCAGTTTTCATGGATGGGAAATATTTTGTTTTTGGAACATGCCTGACCCAGTTTTCATGGATGGGAGATATTTTGTTTTTGGAACATGCCTGACCCAGTTTCATGGATGGGAGATATTTTGTTTTTGGAACATGCCTGACCCAGTTTTCATGGAAGGAAGATATTTTGTTTTTGGAACATGTCTGACCCAATTTTCATGGATGGGAGATATTTTGTTTGACCAAACTTGTGATATCAGTTGTGTGTAGTTCATTCTTTGGTGTATAACTGATCACATCCTGTTTACCTGCATTAGAGACAGGTTTGGTATGTTGACAGCAAAACAAACCCTGAACTCAACAGCTTCTGCAATCCAGTTATCAAACTACATTCATGAAAGTGGCTACAGAGGGAAATTGAATGGCTGATGATACATTTACAATCGTACAAACCTATTTATCATTAAAGTGAGTACTAGCCAATGTGCTTCTTCAACAGGTAAACATTGTAAAGGGACCTATAGCTAAAACAAGTGCTGTCCTATTGATGTGTCTGACCCTGCATTAAGATGCACTCTTAAGACAGTTTAGGGTGGTGGGGTAGCCTAGTGGTTAAACTTAAAACGTTTGCTTGTCACACCGATGACCCAGGTTCGATTCCCCACATGGCTACAATGTGTGAAGCCTATTTCTGATGCCCCCACCGTGATATTGCTGGAATATTGCTAAAAGCAGCGTTAAAATATGCTCATTCACTCAAGACAGTTTACAGTCACGTAGGACATCTATGGACTAGTGGACTAGTTATGTGACATTTCATGGATGCATTGTGGAACTATGGATACAGGCCTAGCCAACAAACAAAACTGTATCCCTGTTTAATTGCGAGTCAAGCTGATGCATTTTGTTTCAACCAGTGATGTTATCCGATAAATGCAACTGCAAACCATGAAACTGGGTGCAAACTGAGTTAGTTGAACCTTAGGAAATCATACTAAGCAATGACGACTGATGTAAATCGTGGCGTTAGTTACCACAGCAGGGATTTACAGGACGCGAATTCCTGAGTCTTTTATGCGTAAAAATTGACAATGGACACAATGGAATTTATTAGCGCATCCACAGGGACGCAGAAAAAGTCAAAATACTTTTTGTAAAAATTCCAATCAAGTAACAATCAAGTATCAAAGAGTTTGCTACTAGCTGGGTTATGGTATCATTTGCAAATCAATTACTCTAACAACTAATGTGATGATCATGATACACTGTACAATAACAGTATTAATAATATTATTTAAGTGTATGGGACCCCCATTTTGTTGTCTGGGACCGATGAAAATTAAGAGTATGAATGAGTCCCAGGGACCCTCAAAAACAGGACTCAGGTAAATCCCTGCCACAGTTACGTTTGATTATGAAAGGGCAGACTGAAATGGCCTGGTGACGTCAATTCAGTGTGACACAATAGCAAAAGTGTATTTTATCGCTGTATAAAGCATTGTCAGTGCCTGTAGCAAAGCATCTTAGAATAAATCATTAAATATAGTGTTTACAGTTTAGGAAGAACTAGGTTACAAGTATGACTTTGATTCCTACCCTTTACCATTGGTTGGCATCTCTGCTTAGGTTTAAGCAAGCAATTTGGCTGAATGTTTGACTGATACCATTTTTTAACAGGAGATAACAACAGAGAGAGATCAGCTGAAAGCTCAGCTTGAAAGGACTCTTGCTGAAAATGCCTCACTCAAGGAAAGTGTTGGAAAGCTGGAGACTACGGTTCGTGATATGAGGGTAAGCCATGACTGCAAATAATTGTTTGAATACAAATAGCAGATGCAGTGTTTCCAGTGATCTTTTACACCTGAAATTTGAACTAAATTCATGTGAAGGTAGCATGTTAGTAGCCCCTGGTTGGGCTATCCTGAAGATGGCGCCATTCTGTGATCATTAATGGTAGTACCTAGGTTAGCAGCCTGTGAATCCGTTAACATGCTGATCACACCATTCAGTGGTCATAAATAATAGGTGGATAGCCTGTCTGTCAGTGAACTTGCAGATCACATTTCTCTGTGATCATTAATGACAGCAAGTCCATACCCACACCATCATTGAAGCAGATCACCACACTGTAATCATTAATGATAGCAGGTGGATAGCCTGTCTGTCAGTGAACTTGCAGATCACCACACTGTGTTCATTAATGATAGCAGCTGGAGCCTGTCCGTCATTGAACTTGCAGATCACCACACTGTGATCATTAATGATGGCAGGTGGATAGCCTGTCCGTCAGTGAACTTGCAGATCACATTACTCG
Source organism: Haliotis rubra (assembly GCF_003918875.1). Taxonomy (NCBI): domain Eukaryota; kingdom Metazoa; phylum Mollusca; class Gastropoda; order Lepetellida; family Haliotidae; genus Haliotis; species Haliotis rubra. The sequence goes on along the minus strand of NW_025765225.1, from coordinate 44,566 downwards.
GTGATCAGTAATGTAGTAGCAGGGCTTCAGATAATATTTCAACATCAGGAGTGCAACTCCTATATTGAATATAGGAGTACTGGAAAAACTTAAGAGTACATTTACTGAGTACTGAATGGAATTTAATGGCGCGTATCAGTAATCTTGTGTTTCGTTTCATATATGTACCACAACATTGCTAGTCTTGTGTAAACAGGTCAATAAACAATAAAACAATACTTTTTCAGATAAATACGTCTGTAAATGATTCTAAGACCAAACACCATTGCTGTAGTGCGTATCTGCTATGTTTTCTAAATCATTTCCTACCGTATCGTGCATATTTTCTATCCGTACATACACCAATACGGCCCTTATCTGGAGCCCTGTAGTAGGTTAGTAGCCTGTCGAACATGCAGAGCAAGCTCCTGTGATTATGAATGATAGCAGGCTGGCAGAGGGGTTAACTTCTACAATATGGTTCTTCGCAGTTGAAAATGGTTTCCCAGACTGAGAGAGTTATTAAGCTGGAGAGGAGGGTGGAGGAACTACCGCGCAAGGAACAGCTGGAACAACAAAGTCGAGAGTTGACAACACTCCGTGAAAAGTCACAGAGTCTGACAGAGCAGATTGCAGGGATGGAGGGTGGTCAGACAGTTGCCCGCTATGGCAGTTTGAGCACAATGGCAGGTTTGTAGCCTGTTAATTTGTGGCTCTGAAACAGCTCTAATCTATGAGCATTTTACAGTGGAAAGTTTGTAGTCTCACAGTGACAAGCAGACAAGGTTTTTCAAGTGATCATTGACAGTAAAAGGTTAGTGGCAGGTTTGTAACCTGATAATCAGTGAATTTACAGATATCTTTATTCTGTGATCATTGATGATAGCAGATAATCAGTGAACATGCTACTGACTCTAGTTTGGTCATTGATAATAGCAGGTTTGATGCCTGTTAATCAGTGAACATGCTACTGGCTCTAGTTTGGTCATTGATGATAGCAGGTTTGAATCCTGTTAATAGCAGGTTTGAAGCCTGTAATCAGTGAACATGCTACTGGCTCTAGTTTGGTCATTGATAATAGCAGGTTTGAAGCCCGTTAATCAGTGAACATGCTACTGGCTCTTTTGGTCGTTGATGGTGGCAGGTTTGGTCATTGATAATAGCAGGTTTGAAGCCTGTTAATCAGTGAACATGCTACTGGCTCTAGTTTGGTCATTGATAATAGCAGGTTTGAAGCCTGTTAATCAGTGAACATGCTACTGGCTCTAGTTTGGTCATTGATAATAGCAGGTTTGAAGCCTGTTAATCAGTGAACATGCTACTGGCTCTAGTTTGGTCATTGATAATAGCAGGTTTGATGCCTGTTAATCAGTGAACATGCTACTGGCTCTAGTTTGGTCATTGATATAGCAGGTTTGAAGCCTGTTGATCAGTGAACATGCTACTGAAGTTTGGTCATTGATAATAGCAGGTTTGAAGCCCGTTAATCAGTGAACATGATACTAGCTTTGATGCCCGTTAATCAGTGAACATGCTACTGATTCTAGTTTGGTCATTGATAATAGCAGGTTTGATGCCTGTTAATCAGTGAACATGTACTACTGGCTCTACCTGTTAATCAGTGAACATGCTACTGGCTCTAGTTTGGTCATTGATAATAGCAGGTTTGAAGCCTGTTAATCAGTGAACATGCTACTGACTCTTGTTTGGTCATTGATAATAGCAGGTTTGAAGCCTGTTAATCAGTGAACATGCTACTGACTCTTGTTTGGTCATTGATAATAGCAGGTTTGAAGCCTGTTAATCAGTGAACATGCTACTGGCTCTTGTTTGGTCATTGATAATAGCAGGTTTGAAGCCTGTTAATCAGTTGATCAGGTTTGAGTTTGGTCATTGATAATAGCAGGTTTGATGCCTGTTAATCAGTGAATATGTTTCAGTGATAATCAGTGAACATGCTACTGGCTCTAGTTTGGTCATTGATAATAGCAGGTTTGAAGCCTTGTTTATGATAATAGCAGGTTTGGAAGCCTGTAATCAGTGAACATGCATGGCTCTTGTTTGGTCATTGATAATAGCAGGTTTGAAGCCTGTTAATCAGTGAACATGCTACTGGCTCTAGTTTGGTCATTGATAATAGCATCCTGTTAATCAGTGAACATGCTACTGGCTCTAGTTTGGTCATTGATAATAGCAGGTTTGATGCCCGTTAATAAGTGAACATGCTACTGATAGTTTGGTCATTGATAGCAGGTTTGAAGCCTGTTAATCAGTGAACATGCTACTGGCTCTCTTGTTTGGTCAATGATAATAGTAGGTTTGAAGCCTAATTGATAATAGCAGGTTTGAAGCCTGTTAATCAGTGTGCTACTCTCCTGTTTCCACGTCCTTTGTTAACATGCTACTGACTCTACTCATTGATAATAGCAGGTTTGATGCCTGTTAATCAGCGTTTGAAGCCAGGTTTGAAGCCTGTTAATCAGTGAACATGCTACTGGCTCCACTAGTTTGGTCATTGATGATAGCAGGTTTGAAGCCTGTTAATCAGTGAACATGCTACTGACATTAGTTTGGTCTATTGATTGAATAGCAGGTTTGTAGCCTGTTAATCAGTGAACATGCTACTGACTCTACATTGATATTGGTCTAGTAGTCATTGATAATAGCAGGTTTGATGATAGCAGGTTTCAAGCCTGTTAATCAGTGAACATGCTAACTCTATTGCCATGAAGTTGCTGCACAGTGACTCTAGGTTTGGTCATTGATAGGAGGTTAGTAGCCTGTTAATCAGTGATAATAGACATGCTACTGACTCTACTTTGGTCATTGATGATAGCAGGTTTCAAGCCTGTTAATCCCTTGTTAGTGAACATGCTACTGACTCTTGTTTGGTCATTGATAATACAGGCTTAGGTTTGAAGCCTTGTTTGGTCAATGATAATAGCATTTGAAGCCTGAACAGTGAACATGCTACTGACTCTAGTTTAGTCATTGATGATGGCAGGTATGAAGCCTGTTAATCAGTGAACATGCATTGATAATAGTAGGTTTAGCTAACTGGCATCTAGTTTGGTCATTGATAGGAGGTTAGTAGCCTGTTAATCAGTGAACATGCTACTGGCTCTAGTTTGGTCATTGATAGGTTAGTAGCCTGTTAATCAGTGAACATGCTACTGACTCTAGTTTGGTCATTGATAGGTTTGAAGCCTGTTAATCAGTGAACATGCTACTGACTCTAGTTTGGTCATTGATAGGTTAGTAGCCTGTTAATCAGTGAACATGCTACTGGCTCTAGTTTGGTCATTGATAGGAGGTTAGTAGCCTGTTAATCAGTGAACATGCTTCTGACTCTAGTTTGTTCATTGATAGGTTAGTAGCCAGTTTATCGGTAAATATACATATATCAGAAGTCCCCACAGCTACAAATCAAACTTGTGACCACTGTAATTTGCAATTAGAAAGCTGTTTACCCATGCTCAAGTTTTCATGTTTCATGGTACTGAAAGACTGCCCTATGACACAGTTCAGTTTCATTTTCTAGTAAAAAAGTAGTCCATTGCTCTTTTTTACTAGAAATTTGTAAACTATCCTCAAAGACTCATTGGGATGTTCCAGCTGTTTAGAAGCATTGTGTGTTATATCAGTATCACCACTTAGACTTCTAATACTTAACACTATAATATCTTCTTGCAGGTAAGGTTTGTATATGCATCATTTAAGCTTGGAATATTTCTAAACTGACTGCCTCTGGAACAAGAATGTCTGAAGCTCATTCTGGTTATTCCCCAACATAATAAACCGAAAATATTTCTGCAGATTGATGAACATTAATATATAAACATGTATATATGTCTTTGGCATATGTTATCCCACCAATGGCATCTGTCACAAAAAAAGGGCGGTGGGGTAGCCTAGTGGTTAAGTCGTTCGCTCGTCACGCCAAAAACCCAGGTTCGATTCCCCACATGGGCACAATGTGTTAAGTCCATTTCTGGTGTCCCCCGCCATGATATTGCTGGAATATTGTTAAAAGCGGCGTAAAACTAAACTCACTCACTCACTCACTGTCACAAAAAATGGCAAATTGTTCAGTAAAACATGAACACATGTGACACAATGCAAAACAGGTAATTGCAGTTGGGTGTCACGGTTAATCACTGTTTCTAATGTGGAAATAACATGCACATGACCACATAATATGTTTTGAAACTTGTACAAAGGCCTTTTCTTTCTCTGATTATCACCGGTTTCAAACTTGGCGGGTAATCAACCCCATATTTGTAATATTTTTATTCTCCACATCTAAGTGGAAGATTTTTTAAGGTAGTTCATCTGTCCATCTGTGCTGTCAGTTTCTCAATGGGGACACAAATTTTCAAACACTGTTTAGGTTGGGGAAATGGAATTGTACACACTAATGTAATTGGTGTCAATCCAAAATGAGTTCTAACATTTGCGCTTTAAATAGACAGGGTTATGTCCCTTTATATGCTTTCCAACTTTGTATTATGTGTAAGATCATTCATGTTGATTCCGACATACACAACTGTGAATATCTTACATGTTAAGTTTGTGTCATCTTGTTCATCGATCTTATTCATTTGAGAAATGGTTTTTTTTATCATTTTTCTATTTGAATTGTTTGATAAGAAGGGCATTGACGGGATGTATTCAAGAATACAAGCATTATGGACCTCCAATCCTTCGACTGTCTTAGAGGACTGTCACTGTTCATCACTCTGGTTATGCAGAGGTAATCAAACATGTATTTTATGATACATTCATAGGTAATTTTTTCAGCATTTTGTACTCAGTGATTCAAGTTGTATCTAAATTGTGCATGTTCAACAGAAAAGTAAATGCATTTTCCATGTGTTTTTCAAGTGTACTTCTGCAGAGTTGAGTTTTCACTGAAACTATCAAAGATACCTGTATAATTCAATATGATTTCTGAGGGTGCCAATTTTAGGAACCGCTTTTTATGTTGCCAGGGGGCAGTTAGCCTGATACCATCTGCACAATTGGGATATGATGATGTGTCAACTAAGGCAACCCGATCCCGGATTTTTATGTGTTGAGGGAGTTAATCTCACAACTGTTTCTGTTAACAGAATACTTCAATCTGCAGTAATCACCGGGTCAGCTCAATTAACATCTATACAAATATTCAGATAACACATTTGAGAACAGACACAAATCTAACTATTTCAGTAATTTACCACCTGTTGGCTAGACTGATCATATCTTTGAGTTGAATATGTGCCTTCAGTTACATGATTTGTAGGCTAGGATAATGTTAATGCATGCTTTACTAATGTGCCTCTGTTCTCATACTTATGATAATGATAATGCATGCTTTACTTTTATGCCTCTCTCAATTAGGATAATGACAATGCATGCTTTACTATTACACTTCTCTTTTACTTATGATAATGCATGCTTTACTTTTATGACTTTTCTCTTTCAGTTGTTTTGCGATAGTGGAAGAGATGATATTTGATATAACAATGCAGTTTTATGTCTTGCATATTTCACACAATGCTGCCGATGGCTTTCTGGTGCTTATTGTATGTACCCATTTTCATTGGTCATTTATGAAGAGAAACCAGAGTTCTTCTTACCTTTGTTTTCAAAGTAAAACTGAGTATTGACTGAGTCAATTCTGTAATACTCTAAATGGATAGTTTGAAAACAAAGTTTTTACACACCTGAATTGTGTCATCAAAACAATTTTGATAACATGGGTGTATCATTTTTAGATGTTAGAAAGCATTTTTACTTTTCTCATTGTAGATGCCTTCACCACTCAGCTTGCTGCGCATGACCGACAAATTGGTATCCATGATGTGCGAATTGCAGAAATGGATCTGAGATTTCAGATTTTGGAAACTGCCAGCTATGATGGGGTCCTGCTGTGGAAGATCCGAGACTACACGCGCCGCAAGCAGGAGGCTGTGAGTGGGAGAACTCTGTCACTTTACAGTCAGCCATTCTACACCAGCAAGTATGGATACAAAATGTGTACGAGGGTCTACCTGAACGGCGATGGCATGGGCAAGACAACACACGTCTCATTGTTCTTTGTCATCATGCGTGGAGAGTACGACTCTCTCCTTCCCTGGCCGTTCCAGCAGAAGGTCACCCTCTACTTGCTGGACCAAGGAGTGGAGCGGAGGCATCTGAGCGATCATTTCCACCCTGATCCCAGTAGCAGCAGCTTCCGCAAGCCCCAGACCGAGATGAACATCGCATCTGGGTGTCCTCTGTTTGTCAGCCACTCTGTCCTGGAGAACCCGACAAACAACTACTTGAAAGATGACACAATCTTTATCAAGATTGCAGTAGAAACAGCTAACCTCAGAATAGTCTAAAAAAATGGGTGGGCGTGGGTAGGGGTGGGGAGAAGGATGCTCTCTAACAGCATTAGAGAGCATCCTAATGCTGTTTGGGAGCATCCCTTGCCTCCCACTGATGGTCACAGCTGACATTGTGGGAGGCTATCAAAGATAATGACATATGTTTAGAAATATGAGTATGTCATTGTTTTTGTTTAAAGATCTCTATCTACAACTTTATGGATAGAGATCACCCAGGCTAGATGTTGTTCTAGCCATCCCAACTCCACTTGCCCACTGTTGAGTCATCCCTAAGAAATACAGTGACAAATGACTATAAAGGACAATAATGAATGTATGAATGAATGAGAGAACAAAGTAGACCTGAAAATGTTCAGGTCAAATGACATGGGACAGCAATTTGCTGCTCAAATACATTCAAAACATATACAAAATATAACTAAAAAAAAATTAAAATCCATAAAAGGTAAAAAAAATATTAAAATCCCCAAAAAGTAAAACAAAACAAAACAACCAAAAAAACCCCTTGTCCTTGTGGTGGGTCGAATACCACTTTGGTAAGTCTTCAAGTGATGACTCAACATGGGGCTATGTTGCCTTTAATAAATGCTTATGAACATTATAATCCATAAGATTTGAATGATGGTTTCTAACAAGAACTATAATGATACGGTTTGAAATATATTATTGGAGATTGAAAGAGCATGAAAGAAACACTACTCATTCAGTCTGCAGGGTCTGAATGTTATGGTTTGTCATTGACACACAAATAAGCTTAATCACTGAAATGTGCTAGAGGTCTACTGTAATAGCTCTTTCATCTGATGAAGAAATATGGGACCAGGTTTAGAAATGGTCACCGCCACCACCCCACGTCATTCAATGTAGTTTTAGTTCATGAAATTTTAGTTTTGTTGTAGTAGCCAGATGGTAAGAATCACTTGTCAGTCTGTCCTACTGGTTGCAGACCTCGGTGAAAGAGGTGAAATATTGGGAACTGATGTGAAAGAACAAATTCAGCAAATATTTCATCTGAGTTGCATGTTGAGTTTATAAACAGACCTTGTCCAAAAGCAGAGCAAAGGTTAATATCAACTCTCCAATCATTCTTTGTCATTATCATTAATAGAACCATCATATTTTCAAGCCTGCTTATCATGCACATGCCCACCGTTTCCAAGACATGATCATGATAGCTTATGTGATAATGATAAATTATTGACCCAACAACTAGATCTTGTCAATGACAAACAGTCTTATAGACCAGGAATGAGACCTGTTTTTCCTTTGATCTTTTAACTTGGTGACCCTTACATCAAATGTGAAGATTCCAGGGGGAGCGGATGTTATGTGTGAATAATGTCCAGCCATGTGTCTTGGCTTAATATGCACCAGTAAGGACGTACTCATTGTTTGGATTTAAAATAAATCATCAAATTTCAAAGAACTCAATCAATGAAAATATGCTTAGAAATAATTCAAGAGCCTAAACTCTGGACTGCTAAAATCACGTCAGCAAGCTGTTCATTACAGGTAAGCTACAGTTGAAACAATTGCTGTATATTAAAGCTATTTAGGATGTGATTAAACTATTACTTACAGTTCTGTATCTAAATGTAGGCAATTTTCTGGCAGATAAGGCCACCAGTTTTCTACAACTGCAGGTCCACTACGATTTCTTCTGGCCATTGGCAATATCATCATCAACTTTTAGGTTGACTCAATACATGGTAGACTGTACTCCCACTTGTCGAAAGAGGCTCAGATTACTCCTGTCATCTTGTATGGTGTCTTTGAAAACTTAACGGGGCATCATTTGGATAATGGAAGTATTTGTGTCCATGTTCAACGTTGTTTCAAATGCACCTCGGCAATGCATTTTTAAACGGGTCATTTAGTGTTGCGGCTGTGAAGGTTCTATCTCGAGTCAGATGCTGACCAGCTGATAATATAGTAGACAAGCTTTGATTACTCTTGACGAATTCTAACCCTGAATTCATATTGAATCAATATAGATTTAGTCCCTTGTCGTGAAGACATAACATGGAATCATTTCACTTCTACTACGTACACAATTTGTCTGTTCATGACTAAACCACACCCAGATCCATCAGACAACTATTGTGAGTTAATCACTAAGTCAGTACACAACTCCACTGACTTTAGGCTACTCAAGCATGGAGAAGTATTTATGAGGCAACATATCCCCACCCCTATTTAAGACTATTCTGATACATAGACTGTTTTTGCTGTTTCTACCATTAACTTTTTAAATGTTGACTTTCTGGCACAAACTATCCGAGTGTTTTATCCATATTTTGCTTATTTGTATGTAGCTTCAAGGTTGTTTTTGCAGCTCTTTTTCATGTCTGTGTTAATAAATGTAATGATTATAATTAATAAGGCTAATAAAGATAGTCAGACATTTCTTCTAGTTTTCTTTCTGGTCTTTATTGACTTGACGTGAGCACCATCAGGGACATAGCAGCAGCTTCAAAGCAATCTGAAGTACAACCGACACCTTAACCCCCCCAAAGAAGTTATAGAATTTCTCTACCTGAGAAAAGAGTTTTGTTATGGTAATTGAAAATTCAACAGGCGAACATTGAATCTACAATACTGGATAATACAGTAGTACATTTTATAACTTTGTTAGGCTTTAATGTGGAACAGAAGTGGTCATATATGTGAGGCTTTTATGCTATTGTGTGTGTGTGCGTGCGTGTATAATATATATATATATATACTTCAGCATTAATCCATCACCACCCTCTATTGATATAAGTACTTCATAATAATTATACTGAAAATGTGTATAGCACTAAAGTGCTTCAAACACTGGACGTTGTATATGCTTTGAAAACGCGTATTATAATGGTAAGTGATTAAAAACAAAGTTAAAGTTTTGTAACTACCAACCTGATTCTCAAGCAGCTCTAAAATAATTGTTTGCACCACCATTGGAGGCCACATTGATTACCTGATGTAGCCATCCCTTCCATGGATAACGTGCCAGTCTCGCATACTGTCAATCATGCTTTGAATTCTCACCATTCCTCATGGGGTGCCTGCCAATTTCAGCAGATTTTGAACAGGAGGATCTCTATCACGAACCTGGAGTACAAGATAGTCTCAGATTTTCAAATGTGACTATGTTGGGGCTCCTTGCGTTTTCTGCACGTGGGCGATGAAATCGAGCTTTGGCATCCACTAATATCGCACGACTGGAAGGGATAGTTATGAAAATGTTGCACGACGACGGATCCAGTGCTACCATCACTGACCCACCACCAAAGGGTTCAGCTGCATGGATCATTACCAGGTGATATCCCTCGTTCCGACATGTCATGCGTAACGTGTAGAAAATAGGAATTTTCATCTGACCAATGAACCCTATATCATGCTATAAGGCTCCGATTGTCTCGGAGCCTGCACCACGCCAAACGTTTCTGTCTGAGCTTATAGGCGAGGAAGGATGTCTGATCGGACGACGTTCCCTCAGACCGCAGCCTTCTTGTGATGGTACTGGTGGAGAGTTGGACTCCCGCGCTAGAATCTCCGGCATTGGTCTTTGTATTGTGTCTCACTAGGTGAATTAGGATTTTGTCATAACGGTCATTGGTCTTCCAGGTCTTGGACAATCGTTTACCATTCAATTTTGGCCATTCAATTTTGTCCATCACACCAACACTGATTTTCGCTCTCGTTTTTCTGCAGCTATTTGTATGTCCTCTGCCAGAAGTCGGAGTAGGAATTATCGTCTTTCGAGATATCCATTCATATTCTCCTTGCAAAAGCCTGCCGAAACCGTGGTTGCACCTGCTCTGCACTGTAGTCGTCAGACAATATACAGTCTGAGGATACATTTGCAACAGAAGGGCGCCGTTTTTTCAGATCGTCCAAGGCCTTGGGCGTCGCGTGTGACGTCGCACCAATAGGACGTACAAATGAGGTAAGTCACCTCCCAAAAGACCATCAGGAATCAACTGCGCTCGGCAAGTTTCTGAGATAGGCAACCATACACAGGACCTAACCTGACGCAGTTTCCTTGCGCTCAAAGTGTATGATGGGAAACCCACTGTGTCGTGGCTCTCTAGTGATATTTCAACATGACAACGCTACGCGCCATACTGTCGTTCTTACGCGCAACGCCTTGCGTACCATGTTGCCTTCCCGTTCCACAGACTGGAACCCTGGGTTTGCCCTTTACCCTGAAAAGCTGGGGACCCTAAGGGCCCAGAACCATAGAAAGTTGTGGGTCCTGGCCCCGAGGTTATAAACACATTTTCGTGCTCAACTCAGTTTCGTACTCAAATCCGTGCTCGTGCTCAAAATCACGCTCAGCTGAGTTTTGTACTCAAGCTGAGGTTATAAAACGTTTTGAGTCCGTTCACAGCTGAGTACAACTCACACTCGGTTTGAGTATGCTCAATGTACTCTTTGTTTATGATACATGCGGCAGTTTGGAACTCTTCCATCTAGAAAGGTAAGAAAACGACCCGGATGTTGTCGTCTGCTTATTTACAATAGCAACGGTGGGCGTGGTATGCCTCATCCAAGACGTTCTGCAGAGAGAGGGAACTCTCTTTGGAGATATTAAGGGATGTGGTGTGAAGTCCATCCATCGACAGCGTACCGATGGGTGGCAAGAAATCACCGACGCCTTAAATGCGTACGTTTTTCGACATGATTCAGTATGCGATCGTTTTCTAGTATAACTCTAAAAACTATTACCACAGTTTTATAGCCTCGGGGCCTGATCAGAATATGTAGGCCGTATATTTTAGTTACAATATAGTCATTCACAGGAAACAAGACCATAAGGACCTAGTAACCAAAAGTGTTGCGAGGGTTCAGTCGGCTTCAGGCCTGAGGACCGACGTTTATTTCGAATGCTGCTTGAACCCGATCGAACTCATGAGCTGAGAAGACGAGTGCGACAGCAGATGAATCAACCCCAGACCTTGCAAGCAAGCCAACCTGGTTCTCTGGGTACGATGCATTGGCGTCAAGGACTGCACAATGGCGGCCTACTCTACTGGGAGACACGTCATATATTTACAATATTGAAATCCAGGAACGGGTGGTTAGAATTATTTCTCAGTATTTTCATCAATACGATAGCAAACTATACGCCACCAGAATAACGCCCTTCGTTACTTTTAGAGAAGGGAAACGTTTGTTTATTGTGAGTCGGAATCAGAATGTTCCGCAAGGTTATCCTGTCCAAAGAGAGACATCATGTTTCTGTCACGGCAGCCCTGGGAGGCGAAGTTCGCGTTGGTGGGTGGATATGGAAAGCCCTGCAATATTTTTCCAATACAATTATGCCGCAATCAAGTGTAAAATACATTTTTACTGATTAAAATGGTCAATAATGAATATTTTATACATGTAAGTCCACAATTGCGTCCATAATCATAAAATTATAAAACGTCATCGCCACAGAACATGTGTCTCGGTGTTTGTTGTCTGATACTTAATTACGTCATCTGCACATAACTAGAGAGATTCTGCTGCTTACAAATAGAGACAAATACGAAAAAAGAAATGAAAATCTTCCAACATTCATGAGAAGACTGTTAAAAAGCACCTGCAAGAATGAACACACAGAAAATGTAATGGATAATTGCAAACTCATCACGAGGAATACAAAAACACAAACTGCACAACAAAGAGAGGACCGTTCCACTGCACAACCATGCAAACATGCTTGCAGTAATAACTTAGTGAACAAGACAGAGCAAGGTCAAGCTGCTCACACGTGGGGTTGGGGGTTGGTGGGAAAGGAAGCTGCCCCCGTAGCATTTTTTCGCAAATTACTTTTTTGAACATCAAAGCATTGACATTAGGGCTGTGCAATATTACAGGTACAGTATCTTGCGATACGATTATCGCGATATGGTTCAGATTCTGCAATATATTGGGTCATCCAGAGTTAGCTCCCTTTGAATCATCTGCCCTTGCCATCCACGGCAACAAAATGTGCTCTAAAAGTGCCAAATATACTTTTTTTCAGTTGGTTTCATGTAACATTTTACAAGAGGAAGTGTCTTCATAAGTTGCTCCAAAAGTGCCAAATATTTTACCAAATGCTTCAAGTTTTGCGGGTTTGAATGGTTTAATATGTGACGTTTTGGAGGAATTAAATGGCCTCAAATGCACCAATCTTTTGAGAAAAGCACGAGTTATGAATGGCAACTTCTTGTTGTGAAGGACCAAGCATGCACTCCGAAACGTCGTGTTATTCACAATAAAGAAGTTGACATCCATAATGCACTTCTAAATGCCCTTCTAAGATTTGACAAATCTTTATTTGGACGTATTAGTAGAGCCTCTGGCTCTGAGAGAAAATTTCACATTATTTTGTTATTTTTGTTTGTTTCATAATGGGACATACATGTATGTTATCAGGCCAAAGTCTTATACACTTTGTAGGACTGTATAATGACATTCTAGTCAAGGATGTAAGTTACTGGAGGTCACATGAGATTTTAAGCTCAAGTAGTTCACCTAAATCATGTTTTTGTTTCATTTTGCAATAGTTCATGTCAACACATGTTTATGTTGGAGTTGAATCTGAATGAATCACTGACATACAGTAACAATAATTACATACTGCATTGAAGTGCACACTGACCATGAAAATCATGTTATACTTTTACCTGTATCTTTATTTTCGCAAAACTTTGTTGCAATACAGTACTTCATTTAAACATTCTACACTTAGGCTCTATATTATTTTATGTATCTGTAAACCATTGATGTAAAGCCATACACAATGGGGACGGCTCCATGCATTTCCTGAATTCCTACAATTATTCTCATTCTACTCACAATTACATATCATGTATTTACAGCAAACACAATAAATTCTTCTTAACAAAACACGTGCTCATGTTTACAAACACCCAATGATGTGCATTTCATCACATCCGCTTACATTACGTCATCACACAATTGGACACGTCATCATATTTATATTACGTCACTTTCTTTCATTCCTCCGCCATTTTAGATAACCGTCATTTTATCAACCACTTGTTAGCAGTTTCATTTTATCATCTTTTTCTCAGTTTCCCTCCCACCCTCCCCATGTTTGCCAAACCGTTTTATTCTATCACTTCTATTTCCTGTAACTTAAAATCACGCTTCTCATCTCAAACTTCCAAAGACTATAACTGTTATCAACCCTATCTCTATTTTACATAACCTTAATCTCTTTACCCACAGATTTCATACTAAATATGTTTAACTTTGTTAACTTTTAGATTGAATTAAAATGACGTCAGGTGGCGAGGTTCGGGGCGGACGCGGGACCGATCTCTCGCTCGATTTATACCTCGCTGCTGCTGCTAGGCAGTCTATTTAGAAGATAAAGCTTCTCTGTTTTCAATTTTGAGGTCCTTTATCGTTGATTTTAAGACCGCTAAATATTTAATTTAAAACGCGTAAGCGTGAGTTTTTAAATTGAACATTTAGCGGTCTTAAATCAACGATAAAGGACCGCAAACTTGAAAACAGAGTAGCTTTATTTTCATTCTATACTAGGCACATAAAGAAACTGTGCATTAAAAATAATTTAAATCTAAATTTATCAAACCTGTGTAGACACATAAGGATTTAAACTCAGAGATTAGTGACATGTATCCAACATGCATGCACGTGCCACGTTCCGTGACGTCAGTGGGTTCGTCCTTGAGACGGGCAGTACATTGTTGCACGTGCATTCCGGGAAAGAGAAACAGAGCAAATGAATGCCACACAATACTGTCACTTTGGAAAGCTCAACCCCTGCCCTTGCGATTGTTCAAAAAATTAAACGGCTATTGAACTGAACCGCATAGCATACCAAGGCTCACGTCTGCACAACGTCATATGAGGTCGTTGGGATTGTCCGTGGGGGAATGTCTCAACGACAAGTGGCTGCACATTTCCACTGCCACCGGAACACCATTTCTGCACTGGTGAGACGCTACCAGAACACAAATGACGTCATCGATCGGCCACGTTCTGGACGTCCACGTGTAGCAACGCCAAGACAGGACATCTGGATAAGGGTGACCCATCTTCGCCACAGGTTTCAGACTGCAGTGATGACTGCCCGAACCATCCCAGGACTTCACCGTATCCACCCCAACACAGTTCGACAACGTTTACGTCATCACGGGATCAGACAACGACGTCCCGCCATACGGCCTATCCTGACACAACGTCATCGACAAGCTCGCCGAATGTGGTGCCGAAATCATGTCCGCAGACCCTTGTTTTGGTGGAGAAATGTTGTTTTCACAGATGAGTCCAGGTTTAACATTTCCCATAGTGATGGACCTCAACGTGACTATAGACGCGTGGGAGAACGTTATGCACAGGCCTGTGTCTTGGAGAGGAATCGCTTTGGTGGTGATTCCGTGATGATTTGGGGTGGAATAACAGCACGCCAAAGAACTCCTTTGGTGATTGTTCAGGGGAACTTCACTGGTGTGGGCTACAAGGATCAGATTCTTCGACCTGTGGTCATTCCTTTTCTGCAACGTCATGGCCCTGGGTTAACATTCCAACAGGACAATGCCCGCCCTCATACGGCAAGGGTTGCTATGGATTTCTTGCAACACCACAACGTTGACTTACTGCCTTGGCCTGCAAATTCACCGGAACTCTCCCCGATAGAGCATGTTTGGGACGAGATGGATCGACGTCAACGCCGTGTTGCTCATCCGCCAGATAACGTCCTTGACCTTCCAACAGAACTTGAGAGAATCTGGCGTGGCACCCCACAAGCCTGCCTTGCACGTTTGATAGGCTCTATGCGTCGTCGATGCACTGCTGTTCTCAATGCCGATGGTGGACATACCCGTTATTGAGCTTGTGACATGGTCGTTTGACCCCTGTCCCGCTTGTGGACTCGTGACGTCATTGTGATTGACTTTTCAATTGAAATTCTCCCGACTTGTTATGGTCTCATGATCCCTCCATTAAAGTTTATATGTACCTTTGACATTGTTATCGTACTTATCAACTGGGATAATATTTTGACAATGAACAGTTTCTTTATGTGGCTAGTATAGCACGACTGATAAAAACCGTCGTTCTAAAACCGAACTGTTTGGCGCGCAAGAACACAAAGCGTGAAGGGGCCTTTTACCGGGAAATCGCTAGGAATCGTCCCGTTGAGGGACAGGTTGTGTAATGAACAAAATAAGACATTTTCAACAACAAAAATGTTTTATTTCAGGAACCAGAATGTTTGTATTTGTAATAAGTAGCATACACAAATAAAAAAATACAGTTTATACTGTGAGCAAGTACAATTATTTGATTTTTCTAAAGCGAATTATTGATCTCCCCTACTGTATGACAATCGACTCGCCCCAATTCAAACCGTGAACTCGCTAAGTTTAGTCGCCGCTAACTTTATTCACGGAAATAATTGTTGATAACCACCCTACTATTCCCAATTTGGAAAAGACCCGACATGCAACGTTTAATGTGGGATACATGGACAGTGGAAGTGGAAGGACTGGGCATTACGGCCGGGACGGAAGCGGTCAGGTTAGGACGTGTGTTGTCGACGTTATGCCCGCTAGATGTGTACCCGGTTTGAATATACTGCCGCTTTTGCGCTGCTGACGGAATTTCCAGCTTCGTAGTTTCTTCACTGGGATTAGGGTCAAGAAATTCTTCTTCAAACCATTCGCTTTTTACTTCAAAAACACCAAAGATGCTGCCGAGGTAGAAATTGCCGATGTCCGACATGCAAAATGTTTGTTTACAAACAATACGGTCAACGAGTTCGTTGTATTCATACGCGGCGAATCGGTCACTTTAATTAGCGGTCTTAAACTGCCATTTAAGTACGGTTTTGATGAGCTCTCAGCCAATCAGAATCGAGTATCACACCATGTCGTGCTAGAATTTCCAATAGAGGCTACTTCCAACCTTCGGGTGGTCAAAATAGCATTTAGAACATCGCCGCTACCTGTCTCGTCTGTTCAGGGTCCAACGGAGAGCAAGTACTTAAATCGCTTTCGCTTGGCCCTGCGTCCGGCTTCGCCTTCCACACCTGGCCTTTGTTAATCCAATTCTCTACTTTGTTATCATTTTGTTGTTACATAGTTTATAGGAGAGTCGGACAATAATACTTGATTTATCTGTAAAGCCATACACAATGTGGACGGGTATCCTGAAGTATGATATGTAATAAGAAGATGATGTCGCACACAGAGAGCTATTATGAATGTATGATGTATGCACTTGGACAGAAAGATTCCAGTCAATATATCACAATATGCATTGCAATATCTCTTAAATTATTGCAATATATCGCGATATGAGAATCAGGGCAATATCCAGCCGTAATTAACATAACACTCTTTTTGAGTGTCACATACCCTCGTCTAAGCCTGAAATCCACACCTCAATTACTGACGCAAAGATTGCGGGCAACCCATGTGACAGATGATCGGTACCAGAATGATACACCTAATTACATATGACTACAACAACCATTAATGAAAAATATAAAGAATCGAGGCAATGACATATACTACCCGGAACCCGGAACTGAACGCATATTGTGCAATACAAAAGACTTAACTAGAAAAGGTTTGCATTTAATCCACATGACTCCAAGAGATAGGATAGACCAAATAAAGAATAACACACAAAACATTGAATACACAAACATTGATTGGTGGAAAAATAAATAAATAGTAGTGGGCAGTGTGGCTTGTGAAAGGTCTTTCTCCACTTTTCGAAGGATCAAGCTGTGGACACGTGCAACAAAAAGCACTGAACGTCTAACTGGTCTGGCAATGCTGCACACATACAGAAGCACACCTTTGATACTAAGTCTATGCAATATCTACTCTAGGTAGACAGACTGGAAGAAATTCAAACAGCTAAAAGTGTATAATGGAGTCAAAATCATTTCTGATAGTCCCTTGGAACTGTAAATGTGTTAATATCAAGTGTTAATATCATGGTTGATCACAAATAAAGCAAGCTTTCTGATTGACAAGTTGCAATGAGTAAACTGAGTGAGTAAGTAATATTGAACAAACCTGATGACATGTATGTGATGTAAATTTCATTTGCATAATCGGCGCGAACCAGGGCCTAGATTTTCGAAGCTCTCTTAGCGCTAAGATAGTCGTAAGTGCCATACATTAACATTAACTTACGACTATCTTAGCGCTAAGAGAGCTTCGAAAATCTAGGCACAGGATGCCAAGGTGTGTTGGACGTCAAATGGTGAGTGACAATGCCTCTGGGTGCAATGCAGAAAAGTATTGGAAGAGAAATCCTCACTAACCCTTATGGGATCATATATGCCAGCAATTAAAGGACATGACTGGTCCCAATTTTGAAGTATACCGTGCCATTCTTGAATATGATGGATTAAATAGGTAGTACATGGAAATGCATCAAAATACATATAAACAACTCTAGAATTTGAGCAGCATCATAATATTAAAATCTAGGCACTTGAAAACGTGTCTCATGTCCACACTCGTAACTCGGTGACTTCATATTTGCAGCGATTTTTATAATGATTAAGTGGTTGACGAGTTTGTTGAAGAACCGAACAAGAAAGTATCACTCCTTTTTCAGTACAATTAGTTTGATAAAATTGACCTAAATAAATATACGTTTCTAGCTTTGCTGCAATGAACTGAGCGTATATTTCCAAATCACTAAAGCTGCATTAGAAGGTATTGTTCTGACCTTGAAAAAGGTTTCCTGAGACAAATTGTTTTTGCTTTTCGCTGCATGTATGTCAATCATAAGGTTTCCAACCATTTCCTTGGAGTGAAACGCAAAAAATGTTATCCTCTTGCTTTTGTTTGCGATTTATTATAGCAAATCAATGTGATATGATTCAAATTGTTTGAGACAGCGATCGCGAGTTGCAATGTAACCCATACGGCCACCACGTTGGCTCATATGACAGCTACCGGCACGGGTCTGCGGCAGACATTAGAATAAATTATACCCTGTTTCCTAGAAGAAACGACCGGGAGTATCTTTTCCTCGACACTTTGTACACCAGGGTGCCGTTGTACAAAGCGATCTTAGCGCTAAGGTGACCGTAACTCCCATACTAACGTAGACCTAAGGTAGTCTTACTCTTAGCGCTAAGGTGATCGTAACTCCCATACCTTAACGTAGACCTAAGGTGACCGTAACTCCCATACCTTAACGTAGACCTAAGGTAGGCTTAGCGCTCCGGTTGTTTTGTACAACGGCACCCTGGTGTTTAAAGGAAAACACAATGGTAGAGAGAAAACAACGTTTAGTCATGGTCCCTGGTATGAATAAGACTATAGCCCCAGCATTTATTCAAGGAGCAAAACGAGCAAGATCTCGAGGATTTGCTTAAGATATTTTTGTGATGATTAAACTCATTTGCTTCACTACATACATTGAGTGAAACACATGTCAAATAAATATTTTCTATCAGTTTTTACATATTTTAAGATTACCGAAACTTACCTTTCGTCCACATTGATGAAATTCGGCTCACCAACTTCCCACGAAGTCAGGCTGCTCTGGGCCAGAGATGAAAAAGGGCAACACGCACCTGAAGACCTTGACGCCATCTAGAGCATGAACAGATGAGTTTTCTGGATGTTACAAGTAAATGCGCTGACCTATGATCATTTAGGATTTTCCTAATACGTGACGGGATGTGTCGCTATAAATATCACTAGTAGATTCAGACTGGTTCACCCGTCGCTGAGATACCTTAGTTGTGCGTGCGACGTTAAATAAAGCAAATAAAAACAACAACAGATTGGTCCATCTCTGATGCCAACAACGACTTTTTCAAGTTTTGTAGCCTCAACAAATCCATTATGTAATGATTAAGACATACGGTCAAAATAACAAGAGA
Source organism: Haliotis rubra (assembly GCF_003918875.1). Classification (NCBI taxonomy): domain Eukaryota; kingdom Metazoa; phylum Mollusca; class Gastropoda; order Lepetellida; family Haliotidae; genus Haliotis; species Haliotis rubra. Next base: position 25,336 of record NW_025765225.1, on the reverse strand, counting down.
ATTATAAACATATTTCGCGGGAAATACATTACCAATGACAGCGTTTCCTTATAGCAGATGATAGTCTGTTTCAAAATGCTGAAGTGTACCCAGAGTTCAATGCGGTTCTTTCTCAGCCTATTGTATCATGTTTCAATCGTATAATTTTCACCGATCTTCACATCTAATTTAACATAGCATTTCGACTGCCATCACACTGAACACTAACGTAACGTTTCGTCCACATTAATGATGTTTGGCTCACCATCTTCAGAGGAAGTCAGGCTGGCCAGGAAGCCTGGCTGTTCTTGGTCATTCAGAGATAACAAATGGCGGCTTCTGCCTGGAGACGTTGACGCCATCTACAAAATGAAAAGATCAGTTTTCTGGATGTTATAATAGCCGCGTTTTTCATAAATAGCAATCACTAACACTAGCAGGCGTTGTGTATGACTAAATTTGATCATATCATTTATCGTCTTTGGCTGCAGGACCCCTTCGCGGCTCGCGGCTCGCGGTCCAGATAACAAACGAGTAATTATAAACGTTAGCACACACGTTTCCACATAGTGAGCCTTTATCCTGTTTCAAGAAGCGGAAGTGTTTCTCTAAACTTGGAACAGACTGTCTCACAGTCCCTGAACCACATTAATTTCCCTTCCACCCAGCCAATTCTGGAAAGCCCTAAAGGAAGCAAGTCCAGATTTCCTCAGGTTCAGGTCCTGAATCTCACAACTCACTGGGGCACCTTTTTCAATTTAAATTGAATTACTTGTTTATATCAAACTAAAAGTAGTCTACGGGGTAGGCTGCGCTACGCTTCACCGACCCCGCCAAGGACTGCACAATGGTGCCCGACACGCCCTACATTTACTATGGATAAATCCAAGATCGGGAGGTTAGTAGTTTTCTTTATACTATTTTCATGGATACTATAGCAAAGAATACGTCACCAGAATAACGCCCATCTCTCTTAGCTTTTAGAGAAGGAAAACGTTACCTAAAGAGTTTCGAGACACGAAAGTCGTCTCTCTGGCTCTTGTCACAAATCGTACACACAATACATGACAGACAGACCGACAGATATTGTTTATTAAAAGTGTCACACGAATGATTACTTAATTAAAATACACAACAAAGGCAATAAGTTATTCATTCGCCCAGCCATTGAGGCTTATGAAACACTATAATCTCATGTGTAACTTAATGTACATTTCGGTTTAAATTCAGATATAATAAATAGTTGATATGAAAGATGATAAACGGTTTTTACAAATATGAAAGTCCTCATCTAAACATGTTGTTGACGATAAAACTAACGGGTCTGACGACATTAGAATATCTAATAGTTGCTCATTTTTATTATCATAAGTAAAAAACTTCGTTCATGAGCTGATATATAAGATCCTGTTAAAAATAACAATTCAAAAGAAAATGCATCTCGTCATCCACGCAATCACACAATGGACAAATTCTTCACACAGGGGGATAGGGGGTTTGTTGTAACGACCTGTTCTATACGTGACTGTAGATTACCGCAGCGCAGTTTAGCCAAGTGACTCCTCTTGGCTCTGTTGATGATTCGTAAGTATGGCTCAGGATGTCGATCTTTCTTCAATGAACGACCACATCAGTTAAATATCGTTAGCATCTTTATTTTATGAGATATAATGACGCAAATGTCGCCTATTTTGTCCCATATCTTTCATCATTGCAAGGAGGGTTTGGCGGCAATATTGTTCGAACACCCAGTAAAATAACTTGGGAAAAGCGTTTAAATCCATACGAATGGTTTTAATGATAGGGTTGGTCATTGCTTCTAATATTTGTCCTCTGGATGTTTGTTCGTATGAAAAGCCATGTATTATGCATTTGTTTTCTAATTACATAATGAAGACATAATTAATTAATTTCAATGCAGTGTTTTTGAACTATGTGCTTGTAAACATGCCGGCATGACAATACAGAAGAAAATATTTTTATTATTTTGATCACTTTGACATATATCATTTGGACATAATTTTTAAATAGATCCATGCATATTCTGTGTTTAACAGGACAATGTAATAATAATAATAATAATAATAATAATAATAATGTGTCCATTTATATAGCGCCAAACTCCACACTAGGTATGCTCATAGCGCTAACAATCCAAGGCCATTATTACCCCGGATAACCCAAGCTGCCTGTTAGGCGCTAGAAGGTTATAGTCATATGACTTTTTTCGACCGGGTACCCATTTTCCTGCTGGGTGAACAGAGACAATTTTGAACAAACTCACTTGCCTAAGGTGAGACCACATGTGTTTCGTTGTTGGGCAGGACTCAAGTCCTAGAAACTCTCAGGAGTCAAGCTGCCAAACACGGTCACCCATCCAAGGACTCTCCGAGCTCGACGCTGCTTAACTTCACCGATTTGTGACCTGAGCTTTAAGCACAGGACCACGCGCCACCACAATGGCCATAAGGTGTCGGATTCATTTTGCATGAACATGAATAAGTGTCCATATCCTTATCATTAAAAAAATGTTTATGAAAAAATAATAAACATCCATATTAGGTAAATCGTCACGATATCGCTGAAATATGATGTTACATTTTAACTCACTCACTGTTTGGTGAAATTATCAACGTACAAATATATACACATATACCTATAAATTGCTCAATATAAAGGTTAAACACACTATTAGATAACACTGACTATATAAATATACACAGTGTAATCATGTTAAGACATCACAATGAAAAAGCACAGAAAATATGAGGAGGAATGATTTAGACAAGTGTACATTAGACTATATGTTTGTGAACTGTTTAATTGAGGGCAACTTTTAACAATAAAGCCCCTCCTGAGTAACATTGATTTTAGACAGGTGTACATTAGACTATATGTTCGTGAACTGTTGAATTAAGGGCAACTTTTAACAATAAAACCGTCCTCAGTACTATAGTTTTCATGGTTTTGAAGCCAGGCCAGTATCAGAGAATATATTTGCTATATATTGACATCATTTAGAGGATGATAATCACTGGGATATTAAAGCAGATCTAATATAAGTCTTAAATCATACACTTTGATATATGTAATGATTCAGCCAATTAAAAGTTAACTAGGTAGGTTAGAGACTGCTGACTGAATCTATGTGCTTTACTATATTATACTTTTCAGCAGTGCAAAACACTGTCAGTGATTTCACTTGGAAATTTGGAGAATTTGTTTCTGAAATTGTTTGCCAGTTCTGCATTTTAATTATATTACTAACAAGTTCCAAAGCTGGATGTGTTAATGTTCGCATTTGAATTTTAATAATGAATAACCTATATACTAATAATTTTGGTAAACACCCCATCTCCCATCAAGGCATGTAATCGTACGTCAACCACGTAGTTCGATGCTCATGTCAATCACGGAATTGTCTAGTACAGACTCGATTGTTTTCAGACCGTCATTATACGTTTAAAGGTGCGGTGTTAAACAACAATCGAAGATCACGATAACGCAACTTCCTAGTTTATGCGTTGAACAGTGAGAGTGTACTTGTAACCCGTGAAGATCCGGATTAGAATTGATCTTCAGTAACCCAAGCTTGTCTTAAGAAGCGACTAACGGGATCGGGTGGTCAGGCTCGCTGACTTGGTTGACACCTGTCATCATATCCCAATTGCGTAGAACGATGTCCATGATGTTGATCCTGTATTGTCTGGTCCAGACTCTATTATTTACAGACCCCCACCATATAGCTGGAATATTGCTGAGTGTGGCGTTAAACAACCAACTAACCATCCAAACAACCAACGTACCTTGTTTTGTAATCGACAATTAAAATATCATTACCAGTAGTAAGAATCACTCCTGTCGGGATCAATAGTACTGAGCTGAGCATTACTGATGTCTGTAAATGTGCAATACACTGATCGTTATGTGTCACATAAAACGTAATATAAACACTATCGGACAATGCAGATCAATATTGCACCGTGAGGTACTTCGAACCTTGCAATCCCGGGGAATAGTCGTATCAGTGTACCATATGCTGACATAACTTTCACTCGTACGAGGTCATCCAACACAGAACACAATACATATAGGTCAACTGCGGAAGGTCTCATTGAAGTCTGTTTGTACGGTATACGGGAAAATGGCACATCTACATGTGATATCAGACAACACTGTAGTCAACAGGAGAGAGAGAGAGAGAGAGAGAGAGAGAGAGAGAGAGAGAGAGAGAGAGAGAGAGAGAGAGAGAGAGAGAGAGAGAGAGAGAGAGAGAGAGAGAGAGAGAGAGAGAGAGAGAGAGAGAGAGAGAGAGAGAGAGAGAGAGAGAGAGCATAAGCACCGGCACTATAGGCTCGTTCCAAGTAATGATTGAATTTATCTTAAAGACACCAAGAAATGTATGTTCCTAACATACTAGTCATCCTTTAAAGATGTGAAATTTTGCCAAGCCGGACCTGACGTCCTGATGTGCCTGGAAACATTGCAATCAGATCTGACTAGTGATCCTGTGAGCAAAGTAATAGGTGGAACAACACCTGCAAGGTGCTCTGTTTGCTCGTTATCCTTCTGTACAGCATCCTTTCAGCACTGACTATGACGGCACCAAGCGTATAAAAAGGCCGAATTGCGACTCGTTCCTCTCAAGAAGGATTTCATTTTGCCATTGAAACATCAGAAGTACTTTTGACGAGAAAGGTAACGCTATTTCTGTTTTAGTCTATTAGTAACAATCGTTGAATTAGAACTAACTTCTTTGAGAGGCATTTAGAAGTTGGAGCAGTAAGAAAGGATAACTTTATATGGATGAAGAACTAACTCAATAGAACTAACTTCATTACAATCTCTTCGACATAGAAACTATTTAAATTTTCTGCTTGAAAAATATAATTATTTAATCAACTGATAAATCTTTCTTTTCACTTGAAATATCATTATAAAGTTAGGAAATACTTGACAGAGAAAATGTATTACGTTTAAATGCATCATCTCAGTTTCTCAGAGTCGCAACTGTAATTTGTTTGCTCGAATTGGAAATGAAAATAATTATAAAGATATGGCTTCATCTGTGATAAACTCCAAACTTTTGTCAAGACAATATCAAGTATACAGTAACCAGTATTATTTTATTACACATACATTTTTTCATAAACAATAGCTAATAGTAATATAATGGGATATTGTTGCTTGTGCTTCATTTGTCTTTGTGTAAATGATTGTAGGTGTAGATAGAAATAACCTTGAAACGTTACAGAGCAATATGTATGTATGAAAATCTCCCAATATTTCTAAAACATGTTCAGTAGGGAAAGGTTAGGTCGCATTGTTTTCTGATGATGCCATCAATCAGACCTTGACAAGGAGATAAACCAATTTCAAGGCCACCTCCACCTCCCTGAATGGTTACCCCAGCAGCCTAGACATCAAAACCACCAGTACTACCATCCAAAACAACAGACCCAGAATCAGAGCCACCATCCTACACGTATAGGTAGGACCAACACCATACAGCCATGAACCGCGTCCAGGGCATTCATTTGCTGTGTGTCTGGGACTCATTTTTGTAATTGCTTGTGTTGTTAGTAAACTGCTGTCTTAGTAAACTATATCCCTTGAGTGTTCCCTGTCCGTACCATCTATGAATCAGGCTTCTATCAACATATCAGGCTTCTATCAACTTCTCTGGCTTCTATAAACTACCTGTCCATATCAACTCTGTATCATTACGGAGTATGAAAAAAAATTCATTTAACAAATGATGTTGATATAAAAACAACTTTGACTCGTGTTCATTACTTCCAAATGCCCTTAAAAAAATCCAAATAGATACTCAGACATTGTATTCAGTGAAAAACAAATCAGTTTCGTTGAGCAATGGTGCGAGTGGTGACGAATGTGACGACCATACAACCCATTTCCGGTCATTGTTTCGATCTCCTTACGATCTCAACACGAATATGTCTATCACCTCTACAACTGGCTGATGGCTAGACATACAGGTAGTGTGGTCTAAAAGACAACTATAATTCACTTCATATTGGTAGTATTTTGACGCCTGTTGAAGCCTCTCCTGATCCACGTCATCTTTACAACACAGATTCTTGATGCGGCAACTGTTTCTGACCAGGAGATAGGAGACTGCCTCTATTCTTACCTTCACTCGATGGTAAGTCAACTCATTTTAGGTTAGATATTTCACATATTTCACATAAATTTTGGTATGGTTAAATTTCCCAAATGTGTTTATTCGTACATTTCACCAAAACTGATCTGTAAATAATTGATCAACAGTCATCGATACTATTGTGCTGTAAGGATAGACTATGGCATTAATATCTAATCAACAAATACAGATAAAACAGTAATCACAAGACATCTCTATAATTCCATTCAGACTGTGGTCAATTCGTATATGCAGGTGGTCAGGCTCGCTGGCTTGGTTGACACATGTCATCGGTTCCCAATTGCGTAGATCGATGCTCATGCTGTTGATTACAGGATTGTCTGGTCCAGACTCGATTATTTACAAACCGCCGCCATATAGCTGGAATATTGCTGAGTGCGGTGTAAAACTAAACTCACTCATTCACTTAAGTTACATTCAACTTTACCTGTCACGTTAGATCTGGTGTTAATGTAGGTAGAATGTCTTATCTTAAATGTATGTCAAACATATACTTTTCGCGAACATCTCTGCCACCACTTCGAGTCTATACAGTGATCCATTCAAATATGTTTCACCTCTATTCTTCTATTTACGCCACAAAATAACCTGTCTCGATTGTCCAAAGTGATTATCCATTTAGTGTGAAAGGCAAAATATCTGTGGAAATAATATGATCAATGAAAATCAGTTTCGTACTTTGCTGAATAGAACAGTCCACATTTAAACAGCCTCTACAAACACCGTTAATGATTCATGCATCATCCAATGAGTAACGTCTACCTCCTATGCGTAGCTGCTACTTGACATGCGTGACTTCTACCCCACAAGCTTGACTTCTACCTCACATGCGAGACTAATACCTCACATGCTTGACTAATACCTCACATGCTTGACTTCTACCTCACATGCTTGACTTCTACCTTACTGGCTTGACTTCTACTTCACATGCATAACTTCTACCTCACATGCGTGACGTCTACCTCACATGCATAACTTCTACCTTACTGGCTTGACTTCTACCTCACATGAATAACTTCAACCTCACATGCGTGACTTCTACCTCACATGCATAACTTCTACCTCACATGCGTGACTTCTACCTCACATGCATGTCGCGTGACTTCTACTTCACATGCATAACTTCTACCTCACATGCGTGACTTCTACCTCATGCATGTCGCGTGACTTCTACCTCACATGCATAACTTCTACCTCACATGCATAACTTCTACCTCACATGCATAACTTCTACCTCACATGCATGACTTCTACCTCACATGCATAACTTCTACCTCACATGCATGACTTCTACCTCACATGCATAACTTCTACCTCACATGCGTGACTTCTACCTCATGCATGTCGCGTGACTTCTACCTCACATGCATAACTTCTACCTCACATGCATGACTTCTACCTCACATGCGTAACTTCTACCTCACATGCATAACTTCTACCTCACATGCATAACTTCTACCTCACACGCATAACTTCTACCTCACATGCATAACTTCTACCTCACATGCATAACTTCTACCTCACATGCATGACTTCTACCTCACATGCATAACTTCTACCTCACATGCATAACTTCTACCTCACATGCATGACTTCTACCTCACAAGCATAACTTCTACCTCACATGCGTGACTTCTACCTCACATGGATGACTTCTACCTCACATGCATAACTTCTACCTCACATGCTTGTCGCGTGAATTCTACCTCAAATGCATAACTTCTACCTCACATGCATGACTTCTACCTCACATGCGTGACTTCTACCTCACATGCATGACTCCTACCTCACGTGCGTGACTTCTACCTCACATGCGTGACTTCTACCTCACATGCATAACTTCTACCTCACATGCATGACGTCTGCCTCACATGCTTGACTTCTACCTCACACGCATGACTTCTACATGCATAACTTCTACCTTACATGCATAACTTCTACCTCACATGCATGACTTCTACCTCACATGCATAACTTCTACCTCACATGCGTGACTTCTACCTCACATGCTTGACTTCTACCTCACATGCATGACTTCTACCTCACATGCGTGACTTCTACCTTACATGCATAACTTCTACCTCACATGCATGACATCTACCTCACATGCATGACTTCTACCTCACATGCATGACTTCTACCTCACATGCTTGACTTCTACCTCACACGCATGACTTCTACATGCATAACTTCTACCTTACATGCATAACTTCTACCTCACATGCATGACTTCTACCTCAAATGCATAACTTCTACCTCACATGCATGACTTCTACCTCACATGCGTGACTTCTACCTCACATGCATGACTCCTACCTCACGTGCGTGACTTCTACCTCACATGCGTGACTTCTACCTCACATGCATAACTTCTACCTCACATGCATGACGTCTGCCTCACATGCTTGACTTCTACCTCACACGCATGACTTCTACATGCATAACTTCTACCTTACATGCATAACTTCTACCTCACATGCATGACTTCTACCTCACATGCATAACTTCTACCTCACATGCATGACTTCTACCTCACATGCATGACTTCTACCTCACATGCTTGACTTCTACCTCACATGCGTGACTTCTACCTCACATGGATGACTTCTACCTCACATGCATAACTTCTACCTCACATGCTTGTCGCGTGAATTCTACCTCAAATGCATAACTTCTACCTCACATGCATGACTTCTACCTCACATGCATGACTTCTACCTCACATGCGTAACTTCTACCTCACATGCATAACTTCTACCTCACATGCATAACTTCTACCTCACATGCATAACTTCTACCTCACATGCATGACTTCTACCTCACATGCATAACTTCTACCTCACATGCGTGACTTCTACCTCACATGCATAACTTCTACCTCACATGCATAACTTCTACCTCACATGCGTGACTTCTACCTCACATGCATGACTCCTACCTCACGTGCGTGACTTCTACCTCACATGCGTGACTTCTACCTCACATGCATAACTTCTACCTCACATGCATGACGTCTGCCTCACATGCTTGACTTCTACCTCACACGCATGACTTCTACATGCATAACTTCTACTCACATGCATAACTTCTACCTCACATGCATAACTTCTACCTCACATGCTTGACATCTACCTCACATGCATAACTTCTACCTCACATGCATGACTTCTACCTCACATGCATGACTTCTACCTCACATGCGTAACTTCTACCTCACATGCATGACTTCTACCTCACATGCATGACTTCTACCTCACATGCATAACTTCTACCTCACATGCTTGACATCTACCTCACATGCATGACTTCTACCTCACATGCATGACTTCTACCTCACATGCATGACTTCTACCTCACATGCGTGACTTCTACCTCACATGCATAACTTCTACCTCACATGCTTGACTTCTACCTCACATGCTTGACTTCTACCTCACATGCGTATCTTCTAAATCATATGCGTATCTTCCACCTCACATGCGTAACTTCTACCTCACATGCGTGACTTCTACCTGATCGACGTGCTCAGCAAAAACCGTAATTGGCTCCCTAAATATAAATGATCCTGCAGACCAACATCAAATATATAATGAGTGCGAAGCTGCGTTACTTTCCGTCAAATGTAAAATCACACAACAGCTGTGGCTTCGTCAAGAGTAATCCTGCAACAACTATAAGGTCATTTGCATATTTTCCGTGCTAAACATATAACAGGAAGTGACGTATTGCAACTTCACTTTACACACGGCAGCAACTTGTTTGGTACGTTTTAAGGCGGAAAAACAATATCTTGTAACGTTATTGTTACCTTGTATCCAAATGAATAGAAGTTTCAGATGTTTGGGTTAAAAACATGATGATATTACTAATGTGAATGAAATTCCTAAATATGTTTTAATGATGAAACTATTTAGATTCGGTACTTGTCTTAGTAAACGTTTCACAGTGTCATCAGCTTGTACCGCGTGCCACAGTAAGAAAATAGCAATACCGCGATAATAGAGAGTTGCTTCATTTTCCGGGTGAAACGAGACAATCGCAATTGCCGCAATGGTATTAAACGAATGGCGACTATGTGCCACATTATTTGCAACAGAAATAAAGATTAAACATCAGTCAACTGAAAATATATATAAAATGCTAAACGTCAGTAGCCGTTCATAATCCCGATGGCGACAACCTTAACTACCGCGATAATAGAGGGTCCAATGATATATAACAGATATACCCATCGTTGTTTACGCCCTGTCAACAACAGGTATGTCGTATAGTCTAGTCGCTTTAGAACATGAGCATTCGAGTCAAATCAGATTTAATGCAGCGACATGATGTAAACAATGCCTTGAAATGCCTACGTATTGCTTATTAGCCCTTTCGGTTACATTACCTATGACACGAAAAGTATAGCTGAAATTCGATTCTACTTCTCGCTGAAGATACGGCTAGCTCTATTTCGGCGTTGTTGACACGTCCGGACGTGAAGCCTGGTGTAATGGGGGTATCAAATGGCTAGCATAGGTTCGACCGATTTTCCCTTTTTCCTCGTAGTTTGAAATTGGATTGAATTTACGTATACCCACTGCACTTAACCTGTATTCTCAGATGTCAAAAACATTGATTACAAGATTATACAAGCTTCTCAAGTTTGTCGATGATAATGATGATAATCAGCACCTAAGGTCTAAATTTGGTCAGGACTATTTGATTAATACGAGTCCCTACTTATCCAAACCTACCAACTTATCCAAACCTACCTACCTACTTATCCAAACCTACCCATCCTACCTACCTACTTATCCAAACCTATCTACCTACTTATCCAAACCCACCTACCTACTTATCCAAACATACCTACCTACTTATCCAAACCTACCTACCCTACCTACCTACCTATCCGAACTTACACACCTACTTATCCAAACCTACCTACCTACCTACTTATCCAAACCTACCTACTTATCCAAACCTACCTACCCTATCTACCTACTTATCCAAACCTACCTACTTATCCAAACCTACCCACCCTACCTACCTACTTATCCAAACAAACCTACCTACTTATCCAAACCTATATAGCTACTTATCCAAACCTACCTACCCTACCTACCTACTTATCCAAACTTACCTACCTACTTATCCAAACTTACCTACCTGATTATCCAAACCTACATACCTACTTATCCAAACCTATCTACTTAAACAAACCTACCTACCCTACAACCTCCTTATCCAAACCTACTTACCTACTTATCCAAACCTACATACCTACTAATCAAACTCTACTTACCTACTTATCCAAACCTACATACCTACTTATCCAAACCTACATACCTACTTATGCATACCTACCTACCTACTTATCCAAACCTACATACCTACTTATCCAAACCTACATACCTACTTATGCATACCTACCTACCTACTTATCCAAACCTACATACCTACTTATCCAAATCTACCAAATGTTGCTTTCAGTGTTATTACTCTACTGTATCGACGTATGCAGGTTACACATGGTAGTACATACCAAATACACCCATCGTTCGTTTATGCCCAAACATCAGAAGTACTTTTGACAAGAAAGGTAACGCTATTTCTGTTTTAGTCTATTAGTAACAATCTCTATGAGAGGCATTTAGAAGTTGGAGCAGTAAGAAAGGATAACTTTATATGAATGAAGATCTAGCTTAAAGGTCACATGCAACCCAAAAATCAAACATAATTAAAACACAATTATCACTTCTTCATGACATATAATATGCATTGCTGATTATGAAAAAACAAATAAACAAAACTATAAGCGTATAATCGCAAATCAAAAGTGCAATATTTTGTACTTGGGTTTACCTCCCTCGAAACGAAGCAGCCGGGATACCGAACCCAGTCAGAGCGGGTGGGTGTGCACTCAAGTGTAACGGCTGGTTCATTAGCAGATGCCGCCTTCACGGGTCATTGTGTGTGTATATATAGAAAGTTGGGTTTTGTAAATACATGCTCATTTTTTGTGTATAACATTTTGCAATCAACAGACATCATAACATGTCATGTGTTCAAGTATCACACCTGCCTGTCTGTGTAATTACATAATGTGACAGAGACTGAACTCGGGCCATAAATCAATGCGTTTTGTTTATGGTGTATAGCCTGATTGGTGTTAAGTTCAAATTGCATGTGGTCAGTGATCGCAGTTGTGTATTGAATATTGTCATTAGCAGACAGGCAGGCAGACACACTGGTGTCAATAAAACAAGACATTGAGTTTTGTCTGTGACAGCGACATATCTATATCACAGTTAGAAATCGTGTCAACTCTAAATAATGACATTGCTTTTAAGTATCGAACTGAGAAAGTGACTCGGTAAGAAGAACGTGTGGTGAAATAGACAAATGAAATTATATAAACAGTTTATTTACTGTCATAACATACAAAAAGCTCGCGCCTGTGAGATATCAACAAAACATTATGAAACTAGCTCACACCAAAGCCTTCACCGAGTATTCACCAGACAGCCCGCTTCCAAGTTGCGCGAACCTATTTCACTGCGCACGTGCTATGAGCGCAGCCAGCTGTTGAAACCCGTATTCCCCAGAAACGTCTGGGGAAAATTAGTGAAACGTTTGAACTCCGATTTCGCGCGGTTTTTTTCATCGCGTTATTTTCAACTTTATAAGTTGAATTTGCATTTTTGACGCTTTTTTTCGGTAAGTCCATACCGAAAGGTATCAGAATCTGCAAAGTTGTGTTTTACGTTGCATGTGACCTTTAATAGAACTAACTTCATTACAATCTCTTCAACATAGAAACTATTTAAATTTTCTGCTTGAAAAATATAATAATTTAAGTATAATCAACTGATAAATCTTTCTTTTCACTTGAATTATCATTATAAAGTTAGGAAATACTTGACAGAGAAAATGTATTACGTTTAAATGCATCATCTCAGTTTCTCAGAGTCGCAACTGTAATTTGTTTGCTCGAATTGGAAATGAAAATAATTATAAAAATATGGCTTCCAAACATTTGTCAAGACAATATCAAGTACAATGTATATGGTCAACAGTATTATTTTATTACACATACATTTTTTCATAAACAATAGCTAATAGTAATATAATGGGATCTTGTTGCTTGTGCTTCATTTGTCTTTGTGTATATGATTGTAGGTGTAGATAGAAATAACCTTGAAACGTTACATGTGTATATGAAAATCTCCCAATATTTCTAAGACGTGTTCTGTGGGGAAAGGTTAGGTCGCATTGTTTTCTGATGATGCCACCAATCAGACCTCGACAAGGAGATAAACCAAACTCAAGGCCATCTCCACCTCCCCGAACGGAGCACCACCATCAAAACCAGTGCTACCATCCAAAACAACGGACCCAGAATCAGACCAGCCCCATCACCAATAAGAGCCACCATCTTACACGTATAGGTGTATATCACACAACAGCTGTCGCATACTGCGACAATCTATTCATAACCGTAAATACCAGCCGTAGTGCCAACTTTTTGTATTTTACAGACAATCTCACACGAGAAGTAATTTTCCCAGGCCCACCAACTGAAATATTAAGTCCTGTGGAGAAAGGTTTCATCTGTTGAGCAGTTTCCATCTTCCTCTTTTAAAATTGAGAAACAATAAATTGTCGAAGAACATTAGTTTCTCATGTGCTCTAGTTAAGCCTTTGAGTGACATAATTCCTAACCAGGGGAGGTGACATGGGGTTTAATGTCGCTTTCAGTCTTATTACTCTACTAATAGCGACATATACGGGACTCTCTATTATCTCGGGCTCTCTATTATCGCGACACGCGAAAACATCGGGAAAGCAGAAACACCACGCCCCGCATCGGTTGTTTACATATGCCAATTACGTAAAATACTGTATAGTCATTGCTCTTGAAAAAGTCTTTTATTTCATTGGAATGTCATATCTAATCGTAGAAATAATAAAGTATTCATCTTTTCAATAAGTTCTGGAACATTCTGAAACTAGTATGACCCCTACGGCCATTACATCTAACATGAATCAAAACTTACTTCGTCAAGAGTAATCCTGCGACAACTATAAGGTCATTTGTATATTTTCCGTGCTAAAAATATAACAGGAAGTGACGTATTATGCAGCTTCACTTTACACACGGCAGCAACGTGATTGGTACGTTTTAAGGCGGAAAGAAATATTTTGTAACGTTATTGTTACCTTGTATCCAAATGAATAAAAGTTTCAGATGTTTGGGTTAAAAACATGATGATTTTACTAATGTGAATGAAATTCCTAAATATTTTTAATGATTAAACTCTTTAGATTCGTTACTTGTCTTAGTAAACCTTTCACAGTGTCATCTGCTTGTATCGCGTGCCATAGTAAGAAAATAGCAATACCGCGATAATAGAGTTGCTTCATTTTCCGGGTGATATAACGAGTTGTGTCTATGATATACCAGAAATAAAGATTAAACATCGTTGTTTACGCCTTCATAATCCCGTGACAACAACAGGTATGTCGTATAGTCTTTTTAGAACATGAGCATTCGAGTCAAACCAGATTTAATGCAGCGACATGATGTAAGCAATGCCTTGAAATGCCTACGTATTGCTTATCAGCCCTTTCGGTTACATTACTTATGACACGAAAAGTATAGCTGAAATTCGATTCTTCTTCTCGCTGAAGATACGGCTAGATCTATTTCGGCGTTGTTGACACGTCCGGACGTGAAGCCTGGTGTAATGGGAGTTTCAAATGGCTAGCATAGGTTCGACCGATTTTCCTTTTTCCTCGTAGTTTGAAATTGGATTGAATTTACGTATACCCACTGTCAAAAACATTGATTACAAGATTATAAACAAGCTTCTCATGTTTGTCGATGATAATGATTATAATCAGCACCTAAGGTCTAAATTTGGTCGGGACTAATTGATCAATATAATCCCTACACCTCCAAGGTCTAAATTTAACCAAACCTATTTACTTTTTGATCAATACGAGTCCCTACTTATCCAAACCTACCAACTTATCCAAACATACCTACCTAATTATCCAAACCTACCCATCCAACCTACTTACTTATCCAAACCTATCTACCTACTTATCAAAACCTACCTACTTATCAAAACCTACCTACCTACTTATCCAAACATACCTACCCTACCTACCTACTTATCCAAACATACCTACCCTACCTACCTACTTATCCAAATCTACCTACCTACTTATCCAAACCTACCTACCCTACCTACCTACTTATCCAAACCTACCTACTTATCCAAACCTACCTACCTACTTATCCAAACATACGTACCTACTTATCCAAACCTACCTACCCTACCTACCTACCTATCCGAACCTGCAAACCTACTTATCCAAACCTACCTACCCTACATACTTATCCAAACCTACCCACCCTATCTACCTACTTATCCAAACCTACATACTTATCCAGACCTACTCACCCTACCTACCTACTTATCCAAACATACCTACCTACTTATCCAAACCTATATAGCTACTTATCCAAACCTACCTACCCTACCTACCTACTTATCCAAACTTACCTACCTACTTATCCAAACTTACCTACCTGATTATCCAAACCTATCTACTTAAACAAACCTACCTACCCTACAACCTACTTATCCAAACTTACCTACCTACTTATCCAAACGTACATACCTACTTATCCAAACCTATCTACTTAAACAAACCTACCTACCCTACAACCTACTTATCCAAACCTACCTACCTACCTATCCAAACCTACATACCTACTTATCCAAACCTACGTACCTACTTATCCAAACCTACATACCTACTTATCCAAACCTACATACCTACTTATCCAAACCTACCTACCTACTTATCCAAACCTACATACCTACTTATGCATACCTACCTACCTACGTATCAGTGTACCATGTGCTGACATAACTTTCACTGGTACAAGGTCATCCATACATAGTAGATACAGGTTGAGTGTGGAATCTCCCACTGAAGCCTGTTTGTACGCTCTACGGGAGTATGACACATCAGTACATGTGATATCAGACAACACTGTACTCAACATAATAGAGTATGAACTGCAATATAACATTACTCGTAGTAGTTATTTGGAGTGTCTATGGAAGGGGAATCAACTACATGTATTGGGATAACGATAGTCTATTGCGACCAACTATTGCAATACTATTGTAATAGTTTTTCTCTCCTTGAATTGTCTCTTTTGAAGTCATTTCCCAAATGAATATGTAGTTTATATGAAATAAAAACAAGTTGAAGTAGTTTTAGTTTCTTTTAATAACTGACAAGAAACTAGAAACCCAGAAACTTGAAACTTCATAATAACATCAGGACACGTTTTTAGATAATCGGAAAGCAAAAAAATTTAAATTGTTCCAGCTTGACAGATTTTGTAACATTTCCTAGTGCAGTCTCATAATCAATATGGTGTTTCTCAATATCAACCTAACCTTTGCAGGAAAGAATATAGGAATTGTGAAACATGGTTTATTTACCAATTGTTGTGACGTTCAACAGTTATACATTTTCGTATTACTGTTACCATTTCAGATTCGAAATACCTCAGTTTAACGTTGTATTTTACTGTATTCTTTCTCAATTTACGGCAAACATGTGTATTATTGGTAATGACTCAGAACGAGAACGTGGGCGACATGTTTGCGGGTTGCTAACGTCACACTCATCAATATTCTATGTAAATGAGACCAGTGATACGTGGAACAACACCTGCAAGGTGCTCTGGTTGCACGTTATCCTTCTATACAGCATCCTTTCAGCACTGACTATGACGGCACCAAGCGTATAAAAAGGCCGAATTGCGACTCGTTCCTCTCTAGAAGGATTTCATTTTGCCATTGAAACATCAGAAGTACTTTTGACGAGAAAGGTAACGCTATTTCTGTTTTAGTCTATTAGTAACAATCGTTGAATTAGAACTAACTTCTTTGAGAGGCATTTAGAAGTTGGAGCAGTAAGAAAGGATAAGTTTATTTGGATGACGAACTAACTCAATAGAACTAACTTCATTACAATCTCTTCGACATAGAAACTATTTAAACCACCATGCAGTGCTAACATCCAAAACAACAGACCCAGAATCAGACCATCCCCATCACCAATAAGAGCCACCATCCTACATGTATAGGTAGGACCAACACCATGCAGCCATGAACCGCGTCCAGGGCATTCATTTGCTGTGTGTCTGGGACTCATTTTTGTAATTTCTTGTGTTGTTAGTCTTAGTAAACTATATCCCTTGAGTGTTCCCTGTCCGTACCATCTATGAATCAGGCTTCTATCAACATATCAGGCTTCTATCAATTTCTCTGGCTTCTCTCAACTACCTGTCAATATCAACTCTGTATCATTACGGAGTATGAACAAACTTCATTTAACAAATGAAGACGTTGATATAAAAACAATTTTGACTCGTGTTCATTACTTTCAAATGCCCTTAAAAAATTCAAATAGATACTCAGACATTGTATTCAGTGAAAAACAAATCAGTTTCGTTGAGCAATGGTGCGAGTGGTGACGAATGTGACGACCACACAACCCATTTCCGGTCTTTGTTTCAATCTCCTTACGATCTCAACACGAATATGTCTATCACCTCTACAACTGGCTGATGGCTAGACATAGAGGTAGTGTGGTCTAAATGACAACTATAATTCACTTCATATTGATAGTATTCTTAACGCCTATTCAAGCCTCTCCTGATCCACGTCATCTTTACAACACAGATCCTTGATGCGGCAAATGTTTCTGACCAGGAGATAGGAGACTGCCTCTATTCTTACCTTCACTCGATGGTAAGTCAACTCATTTTAGGTTAGATATTTCACATAGTTAAATTTTGGTATGGTTAAATTTCCCAAATGTGTTTATTCGTACATTTCACCAAAACTGATCTGTAAATAATTGATCAACAGTCATCGATACTATTGTGCTGTAAGGATAGACTATGGCATTAATATCTAATCAACAAATACAGATAAAACAGTAATCACAAGACATCTCTATAATTCCATTCAGACTGTAGTCAATTCGTATATGCAGGTGGTCAGGCTCGCTGGCTTGGTTGACACATGTCATCGGTTCCCAATTGCGTAGATCGATGCTCATGCTGTTGATTACTGGATTGTCTGGTCCAGACTCGATTATTTACAAACCGCCGCCATATAGCTGGAATATTGCTGAGTGCGGTGTAAAACTAAACCCACTCATTCACTAAAGTTTCATTCAAATTTACCTGTCACATTAAATCTGGTGTAGGTAGAATGCCTTGTTTTAAATGCATGTCACACATATACTTTTCGCGAACATCTCTGCCACCACTTATCCATTCGAGTCTATTCAGTGATCCATTGAAATATTTGTCACCTCTATTCTTCTATTTATGCCACAAAATAACCTGTCTCGATTGTCTAAAAGTGATTATCCATTTAGTGTGAAAGGCAAAATATCTGTGGAAATAATATGATCAATGAAAATCAGTTTCGTACTTTGCTGAATAGAACAGTCCACATTTAAACAGCCTCTACAAACACCGTTAATGATTCATGCATCATCCAATGAGAAACGCCTACCTGACATGAGTAGCTGCTACCTGACATGAGTAGTTGCTACCTGACATGAGAAGTTGCTACCTGACATGAGTAGCTGCTACCTGACAGTAGCTGCTACCTGACATGAGTAGTTGCTACCTGACATGAGTAGTTGCTACCTGACATGAGTAGCTGCTACCTGACAGTAGCTGCTACCTGACATGAGTAGTTGCTACCTGACATGAGTAGTTGCTACCTGACATGAGTAGCTGCTACCTGACAGTAGCTGCTACCTGACATGAGTAGTTGCTACCTGACATGAGTAGCTGCTACCTGACATGAGTAGCTGCTACCTGACATGAGAAGCTGCTACCTGACATGAGTAGTTGCTACCTGACAGTAGCTGCTACCTGACATGAGTAGCTGCTACCTGACATGAGTAGCTGCTACCTGACATGAGTAGCTGCTACCTGACATGAGTAGCTGCTACCTGACATGAGTAGCTGCTACCTGACATGAGTAGCTGCTACCTGACAGTAGCTGCTACCTGACATGAGTAGCTGCTACCTGACATGAGTAGCTGCTACCTGACATAAGAAGCTGCTACGTGACATGAGAAGCTGCTACCTGACATGAGTAGTTGCTACCTGACATGAGTAGCTGCTACCTGACATGAGTAGCTGCTACCTGACAGTAGCTGCTACCTGACATGAGTAGCTGCTACCTGACAGTAGCTGCTACCTGACATGAGTAGCTGCTACCTGACATGAGTAGCTGCTACCTGACAGTAGCTGCTACCTGACATGAGTAGCTGCTACCTGACAGTAGCTGCTACCTGACATGAGTAGTTGCTACCTGACATGAGTAGCTGCTACCTGACAGTAGCTGCTACCTGACATGAGTAGTTGCTACCTGACATGAGTAGCTGCTACCTGACATGAGTAGCTGCTACGTAAAATATATTCATCGCTCTTGAAAAGGTCATTTATTTCATTGGAATGTCATATCTAATCGTAGAAATATTAAGGCATTCATCTTTTCAGTAAGTTCTGGAACATTTTGAAACTAGTATGACCCCTACTGCCATTACATCTAACATGAATTATGATGATAATCAGCACATGCGGTCTAAATTTGGTCAAGACTATTTGATCAATACGAGTCCCTACTTATCCAAACCTACCAACTTATCCAAACATACCTACCTACTTATCCAAACCTACATACCTACTTATCCAATCCTATCTACCCTACTTATCCAAACCTACCTACTTATCCAAACCTACCTACCTACTTATCCAAACCTACCTAATTATCCAAATCTACCAACTTATCCAAACATACCTACCTACTTATCCAAACCTACATACCTACTTATCCAAACCTACACACCTATCATCCATTCATCCATAAATAAATATGTGTCGCAAATATCTGTTACGCCTAATCTGCAACAAACCATGAGAGTTTACTTTTTCATAATAAACAACTGGACACAAGTAGGTTAACACTGCAGTTTGTGAGATTAACTTGTCCTCCTGTTTGCAACACATGGATAAAACATATGTGAAACAAGTGTCAAGCAGCATATTGTATTGACGATTCAGTGCACATCGATATGTAGCTATTCATTATGTAAATCTGCTTAACTCAAAACTCTTTAAGACATAGGCTAGTACATTATCTAAACATACACGAGGCCAGCCAACAACTTAAACGCATGTAACTGTAAAAGCGTGCTATTTGTGATTAACCACTCGCATTTCAACGGATGTGTTGCATGACGCTGAAAATGATAGCAATCCTGTCTTTCAAACATATACCTTACTACCTGACGCACACGGCGTCTTTGATCAATATAAAGTCTTCACCAGATATGCAGTTAGTGTTTGCTGTTTCAAAGATCACGTATCAAAAGTAGCAAGTTAGATAACACATAAGGGTACTTTAACATGGCTCCAGCTAGGCCAGGCCAGGACGGTGTATATGTAAAGAAAAGAGCCTGCATTTTGACAGGGAATCCTGAACTATCTCTGTAATGGGTACGTGCATATCCGTACATGTTATGATGGGGAGTTGTTCCCTATAATCTAGCCTTGCTCCAAGGCTGTACTGACGACTAAGTCCACGGGCGTATAGTAATTCTATCACTTAAATAGGCAAGTCAAGGACGCCAGTCTGTTAGAGTTATATGTTTAAACTATTAATTATTACCTTAGAGACTTGTGCAAGTCTACCTATAATCATGCTCAGCATAAACCTTCGGACAAAGGAATGCATGTGCTCATCTTTGATGGAGGCTAAAAATCCAAAAGAAACGTCGCACGATAGAGGTTTGTGAAAGCACGCACTTTCATTCACTTTAATTAACAATTAAAAGGAGGATTGAGTTCAAACTTGACAATTATGGTTAACATATTTTCGGGAATCACATTTCGAGTTCACACAAACAAAATCATCATAATATTTATCTTAATGGTACCATTAAGATACCCCAAAGTCAGTATCGAGTGTTCCCTCCATAGGCATCCATGAAAACGTTACATCGTCTGTACAAGGAATGAATTAGCTGGTTGATTAAGGCCGTTGGCGCTTGGGTCCATACTCTGCGAAATGCCTGATCGAGTCCAGCCACAGTTGTCGGCCTTAGTTGGAGGTCATTCAGTCTTCTTTGAATCTCGCCCCAAAGGTGTTCTATTGGACTTAATTCCGGACTGAGTGCAGGCCATTGTAGGTTTAGATGCCATGTTGTCTTAGGAAGTCCAATGTTGTTCTGGCAGTATGGGCACAAGCGTTGTCTCGCTGGAAGGTGTGATTTATGTGACGTCCAAATGTGGTACAACGTGAGGTCTTATGACTTGGTCAATATAGCCAGCAGCTGTCACGTCACTCCCTCATCCTGGATCGAGATTCCGGAACACCACGGTGCCAACTTTCTAGTTCAGACCGATTGCACCCCACACCATGATGCTTGGACCATCCCACGATTCTCTTTCAACAATACACTCATCGGAAAACATACTCTCACTCTGCCATCGGCTGTCGAAACACAATGTCGGCTTTCATCAGAAAAAGGCACAGTTCTCCATTATAGATTACACCAATTTCGACGCTGAGTTGCCCTTTGCAATCGTTTTGGGCGGTGACGAGCGGTGAGGACAGGACCACGATATGGTCTGTGACAGCAGAGGTTTCTTCCGCGCAAACGTCGACGCACTACTACTGTATCGGCACTAATGGGTCTGTTGTGAGACCCAATGGTCTGGCTTGCTGTTTCCGTTGCCCTGGGGAAGCGATCCTGCAGATGGTCTTGACGTTGTGATGTTTCTAAAGGTCGGTCTTGGACGGTCTTGGATGCTGTTAGTGGCCTGATTCCGCTCCTTCAGAGTCGGTAGATTGTCTTAACATGGACATTATTAAAATGATAGGCTACTCTCCGTGCAGTCTGGCCAACTTGCAATCGCCCAAGGCGTAGTTCCTCTGATCTCTCGTAACTCGTGGCATGGCGATTCTGCCAAAACAAAAATGATTTCAGGCGAGTTTAGGACTCGCTTTCATTGGTAGGGTTGTCACGATATGCACGTGCATTTTCATTTTCACGAATGTCATACGGAACCTTTTACCACCTTTGCTGATATGCTTTTTCATCTGATAATACACTGATGTTGGTAATAACTGTCAATTTGGATTGAAAAACATGTACAATCATAATAAAAACACCACCTGGTTTGAAAGGCGACGTTTCCTTTGTGGTTCAGTACAAGAAATGATTATTCCTTGATATATATGATACATGTGTTGTGCGGTGGACCTTATGTTTGAAATTATTTGGCGACTGTTTTCAGCCTACTAACGTTTGTAACGTTTTCACAAATCCAATTTTCAAGTGTTTACTTCTTTTGCCCGGCAGTTTATATCATTTGTTATTGTAAACAACAGACACTTCCTTGTGCAATCCCAAATATAACATATGATACTTCCATATTTGGTCGTCTGTGTCGAGTGTATTGTCCGACGTGTTCGTATGTTCAGTTCAAAATAATATGGGTCTTTGTGTTTAAGGACAAATGTGT
This sequence comes from Haliotis rubra, assembly GCF_003918875.1. Taxonomy (NCBI): domain Eukaryota; kingdom Metazoa; phylum Mollusca; class Gastropoda; order Lepetellida; family Haliotidae; genus Haliotis; species Haliotis rubra. Next base: position 2,534 of record NW_025765225.1, on the reverse strand, counting down.
ACTTTGTATGCAGTAAATGTTTTATCTTAAACGAACACCTTGTTTACTCGTCCACTGTACAAATACTCGTATATCATATTAGTGGATTGCCACGTAGAGCGACAATAGACCTACAGTGTCGGATATATTATTGTACATGCAGTGTTTATAGTTGGCGGTGGTTATCAACCATCACATGTTAACCGGTTTGTGTATAGTGTTACAAGTGAGATATCTGTGATATAACTACGTAGGTATAATAACAATATTTCGATTCTGTTGATACGGAGGGTAGAATCACTAGATTTTCGTGATCTGTATCATGAAATTTGCTGTGCATATTCCCTCTGTTTACCGTGTTTGTGTATAGGGTTACATGTGAGATCTGTAACACAACTGCGTGTATAGAGGGAGGTGGCACGTGTTGCTTTATACATACTCACGTAATAGGTGTCTGTATTGTCAACACCGTCGTAATGGTTTGAACTACCTGACTGACTGACTGGCTTTTGCAAAGTTTGGAATCGTTCCAATATAATCTGCGTGTTCTGAATCGTGAGGTCATGATAACCTTTCGAGTATATATCATACATCAAGTGTGAGTGAATGCTCGAGATTGTTTTCAAGCTCCTCTTATCAGTAAAGAGGGCATGTATGTGAGTCTGCTTAAACATATGTGACTCTCGCTGTCTGCCACGCGTCCAGGTCTCGGGGAATGTGTGCTGATTGTTTCCATTTCCCCGAGAAATGAACCAGTTCAATAGATACAATGACCGAGATTATAACATGCTGTATGACACATGAGTACTGGTGTGCGGTGTACAGTTGTAAATATTTACTTCTATTGGGAAATTGGGTGAATTGGGTGCTCCCGGTAGCGCAGGACTTGCTTACCCTTTTCGCGAACACCTGGTGTCATCAGTGATCGTCAGTGGTCCATTCATACAATTGTCACAACTATTTTGCGTGCTACACCAAATAGAATGGGTTTCTGAGGATGGTAAATACTGGGTATTCTTTAGCTGTGACTACATATACTTACAGATATAAGATAAACACCTATGGCAAACGACAAAAAGGGGATAAGGAACGACGAGCTGCTCATTGTCAGTATCCAGGAAAGGTTCACTGTGTCCACGAATGGTGTCATTCTGATCAAACTTTGAGCATGTGTCGATTGGACCGATAAAAAAAGATGTGAAACATAGATATCAATATAGCCCGATATAGAAGGAACTCTGACGGTCTTAGCCTTGGGGATATGTCTTGCCACTTCGAGTCTTCATGCATATATAATATGAGTCCAGCTATTTCTTCTTGCCAAACTCCTTTATACTACCAGCGCAAGGTCTTTCGCCGTTCAACGGCTCATCAGGTGTACATGTCGCTATGTCGTCATCATGCATATGACGTTACAGTTAGTGACAATATATGTATTATATATATATTGTCACTAACAGTAACGTCATATGGATGATGACGACATAGCTATTACCATAACGAGTCGCCTATGACGACACTCAGCTTTCATTGTACACATGGTCTCCTGTGTATCTAGTTCATGTGGGAGAATCAGTGGATGATTTGCTATTTGACCATTACTGAACGACATCATCGCTATATTAAAGCTTCATCCTGGCCATTTGTCACGTCTTGGTGTTACTAATTTGAGTAGATAATCCAACTGATATGCATAGAGAAGCATAAGTAAAAAGGAGGACGACAACACTATTAAGTAAAATGCATCTCGCTTTGTATTTGTGTCATGATAATTGAAGTTACGTGGAACCTTTCCTAGGTTAAATCAAGTGCATTCTTTTTTATTTGTGTATTCAGCAAGTTTAGATAACTGCAATGGTGACCAAGATAGACACCGTACTTTGACACCCTGGAGATACAGTACAAACACAACAAGAACCTGTTGTTGGGCTGTATTATTTACAGTTACCTGTATCTTGTATTGAGAGACACATTCCCAGGTAGGTTCTTAAACTACACGCTTACGCCAGCAGAAAATATCAGATCCCCAACCAGTTGTTTAAATGAAAATATGTGAATCGCTGTAACCAAAACTCATACAAAAGAAAGTTACATTATTATCTTTGTACTGTCCTAATTAAACTGGTTGTTAATCTTACTCGTAGCTAGGCACAGGTAATGTTACCAGTATTCACATATTGATTGATCGATTCCTCGTTCATCACTGCCAGTGAATATTGATCTTTCCGCGAAAAATGCGTTCCTGCGTTTTGAGTTGTTACGCACAAAGGCTATCTATTGATTACACAACAATCATAATAGACTATAGTCCAAGTCCCGACATTGTATCCAGTGTCTGCATGAAGGCGACTGTGACGTGAAATTCACAGCAAAGGCGTGAGTAATATTTAGATAGCAGTTATCGAACAGGTTACCACATGCTGATTGTCAACAAACTGGAAATCAACCAATAGGTTTCTTGGAATTGACGTTTCTTCCTGGTCAACAAAGGCTTATGTCATACAGTACATTAGTTTATGGTGGCTCATTCGGGCCATCGCTTTATCGCCCTGAAA